>NC_054380.1:126310318-126647818 GCF_017654675.1 Xenopus laevis
CCACAGAGTCCCCATAGGATAAATGGATTTAATTGTGTAAAGAGGAGCAAAGTGTTAAAATACACTGAACAGTTTAAAAACAAGGGGAGCATAAATCATCAAAAATGGCACAGCCTTAGATTTGCTGCCGTTGCGTAGTCTATCAACTATTTCTGCAGTCATAAAAGACAAAGAAATCATGAAATATAACTATCGCTTCTCTGCATTTTGGATAAGATCAAGTGTAGTATCTGTACTTAGCAGTGGGAGGGATATATCCTAGGTATGGAGGTATGGAAGATTCCATCCATTGGTGAAGCAGTGAGGCACGTGATCCTCTGGCCAAAGGTCCTGCATTTTAAGACTGGACCCAAAAAACAGCCTCAGGCCTTGCAAACCTGGGGTGCCAGAAGATCATGGGTGGTATAGATGACACTGGTACTTGGTGCACTCTTGTATTCACTTTTGCTTGTTAACCCCAGCCTTTAGGTCTTGAAGGCAAAGAGGTTTTTTTAATCCGGCGCTTTATGACATATTACGAATAATAACTAGTCAGATGTCTTTGGAACCTATTCGTTGATTATTCACAAAAACTGTCTAACTCCCAGCTGGTGATCCGTTAGGAACTCAGCTGGCAATCAGGAAAGATTGTTGGCAGGTTTATCCAGTTGATAGGCTAAGGGGAAGTCCACAGCCACACTTTGTTATGAAATTTACCTATATTTACAAAAGTACTTGGGCCCTATTTGGAGGACCATTGGTTATCCCAACCCCTCATATATCTTTGGGTAGGAGGTGGAAGGACAAAGGGACCCCTGTAGCCTTTTGGTGAAGGGGGTCTGAAGACCCTTGCCTCCTGAGGGCCTTTTAGCTGGGGAGGTTGGGGATAAAGGGGCTCCACTTCACCAAGGGCTTCAGGATTATTTTGTGTCTTTTGACCAGGTGGTCCTGGAGATTTTGGATTTAAAGTCACTACACTCCTGATGCAACGGGTGTGCATTTTACATGTGCACTTTGAACAAAGCACCTCGGCCTTCAATTAAAAAATACTGGAATATAACTAGGGATTAGATGTCCCTGCATTTGTAGTAACAATATGCAGGATTATTACTGTATATACATATTGGGACAAGAGAAGAAAGGTCTAAGATTCCTGATGAAGCAGGACCTAGGAGGGGAGGGTGGACTTAGCTGTAGCAAACAATGCCATTCTACAGAAGAAGGGCCTTCAAAATACTGTCATGTATTAAAAGCACTGGTAGAGCCTATATTCTAACCAGAGCCCAGTAAAATCTGTGTAATAATTAAATACCACAAGGTCAATATGATTGCATGAGCAAAACTGATAGATAGATGATGATAGATAGAAAAGTTCACAGTAAATATCCAAGTTACATATTACTGACCCACTACCCTGGGGAACCCTTTGTAGTCCCATCCTGGCACCTCCTTGCCAGGCAAAGTCCCACACTCCACTCTTGGTGGACAAAGAGAGTGATCTCAGTCCCTTTTCCCCAAGGAGCTGTTAACTTTCCCCAGCTAGTGCTACCTGCCCAAATACAGCTCCAGATGGACAAAGGTAGTTGCTCCCACATAGCAGGCACACTAACAAAGCCTGTTTCTCAAACAGGCAACTCATCTGGGGGCTCACAAAGAGCTGGAACAGGCATCCACAGCAATGACATCCTCAGATGCTCCAAAGCTCTCCTAGCCGAGCATACAACTTGCTTGAATCTTTTGGGCATGATCCCAACACTATGCACCTTGCAGTAACGGAACTAGGTGGGGGCGGGCCCTGGTGCGGGCCGTGCAGCCGGGCCCGCCCCCACCCTTGTCCATGAGATTTTTCAATGCGACTGCAGCCGAATCCAGCCGGCTGCAGCCCTGCGGGGGTGTGGGCCCTGGCCCCCCCGGTAGTTACGCCCCTGGAACAGTGTGAGCACAGCAAAGCCAAACTGACTGCCATCCATCTCCAGGAATCTTCTATCCTGGGTGGTCTCTCTCACAAATATCATGGTCCATGTGGTTTCTCCATAACCCGGGACCTGGCACTCCAGCTCCCCAAGCAGAACAGTTCCAGTTCCATTCTCCTTGAAAGTGAAACTAGCAATGGCCCTAAGCACATGGCAACTAAGCTATATGAAGCAGTTGCACAGCAGCGAGAGAGATAGTGATGGGATTTTTGGGGTATTTTCATTATGTTTAGTGGAAAATATGATCATGCCCTATCTCAGTTGCCTATCTCAGAGGCGTCTATTGAAGATGACCAATAAGGGCTGCTGTCCTGGGTCCTGCACTTGAGTAGGACGATGGAGGAGCCAGTGCTAATTGTAGAATTGCCCCAAGCCCCTAAACCTCTAAGGACTCCCTTGCATAAATGAAAAGTCTTTGTGAAGGTTGTATATGTAAAGAATAAAAAAGAAGATCTCCAAACACATGCTGGTGTTAGATTAATAAATGAATGACATTTTTGGTTAGAGGCAGCTATAGAAGCCACATTCCTTTCATACAAACCCCTATTTGTACCTTTTAAAGGGATTGTTCATCTTTGAGTTAACTTTTAGTATGATGCGGAGATTAAATTTGCCTTTGGTTTTCATTTTTTATTATTTGTGGTTTTTGAGTTATTTAGTTTTTTATTCAGTTCTCCAGTTTGCAATTCCAACAGTTTTGTTGCTAGGGTAAATTACCCTAGCAACCATGCATTGATTTGAATAAGAGACTGGAATATGAATAAGATGGGGTCCGAATGGAAAGATGAGTAAAAAAACAATAAGGGGATATTTATTTTTTAAAATCCGAAAAGTTCTCACTATTCTAAAAACTACTCCGACCAAATCCGCACAGACTGTCCCCCCTATTTATCAAAATATTTTTCTAAAAATTTATTGTGCGGGCAAAAAAATTGATGACATTGTGAAGAAAATCTGAATTGTATGAATTTTTCAGATTTGTCGCCGAAAACTAAGACTAATTTGGATTTGATGCCCGAATACCACAACGAAAACCCAGCACAGATCAGGATATCAACGGGACATCTGCCATTGACTTCTACATGAACTCGACAGTTTTTTTATTCAGACTTTGAGATACCATTGTGGGTTTAGTAAATAACAAAAAAATCTGCGAAAAAATTGTGGTTTTCCCCTTTAAAAGTTCAACCAGAAAAAAATCGGCCTTCAGTAAATAACTCTCTAATTGTGTAGCCTTAATGAGCTTTTGAAATCCAGAAAGAATCAAAAAAGGAAGGCAAATAATTAGAAAGAAACTATAGGTATAGGATCCATTATCCGGAAACCCATTATCCAGAAAGCTCCAAATTACGTAAAGGCCACCTGCTATAAACTCCATTTAATTATCCAGATTTTTAAAAATGATTTCCGTTTCCTGTGTCATAATAAAATAGTCGATTGTACTTGATCCCAAATAAGATATAATTAATCCTTATTGGAAGCAAAACCAGCCTATTGGGTTTATTTAACGTTTACTTTATTTTCTAGTAGACTTAAGGTATGAAGATCCAAATTAAGGAAAGATTCATTATCCGGAAAGCCCCAGGTCCCGTGCATTCTGGATAACAGGTCCCCTAGCTGTATAATAAATAAATATTGAAAAAGGTTGCTAAGAATTGGCCATTCTAGAACATACTAAAATACTAATTTAAAGGTGAACAACTCCTTTAAATAATTTTCCTTTGTAAAGATCTTTTTGTTATGCCCACGTTGCTCCTCCGATGAAACAAGATATAAAGCAAGAGGAGAATGGCGCTCATTCTAACAGGCAATAAAGGGGAAGTAATTGCACATTTCTGCACTGCTTCACATGTATTACAAGTCTATTGGAGTCTGAAACAGCTGGATATTTGTTAGTCCCTCTGGTTACAAAGCACAATCCAGCCTGTACTCCATCATAATGACTCTCAGATCCATCTGCAGCCCGGCTGTAAGTGCCTTTTTGTCTGTGGGATTTGTCTGCTTTGGACATTGTGTGTATGACAAATACCACAACATTTTTTATGCACTGAAAGTGAAGGCGATAGTTAAATTCCCACAGTGAATGACAGTAAAATAGGCAGCTAGCGCAGCAGCACTTACTGGAGTTATTTAGAATATCAGCATGTGAAAAGCACTTGGATTTCTTCTTTCTAAACGGAGAATAATTATGTGGCTGTATGCTGTACATGTGTCCTCCTACAAGTGTCCTCTGCTGCTGGAGTATAAGCCGCATTGAACCTTCGGTTCAAGGGCATGAAAGTATCATTTTAAAAAGTAATATTTAATTGACTTTCTTTAGAGCAATTTTGGGCAATGAGAGCTCATGTGAACATCATGCATCCCTCTGGCCAGCAGCTCTTCATCCCCGGTTTTGGCAGATTTTTCAGGAATAATGAGTTCTTGGCTATGTTAATTTCTTTGTGCTCTCATTTTCTTCAGGCATTTACTTAAAGGGACACTGTGATGGATGGGGAAAATTGTAGTCAAGTCATTTTAGAAACAAATGTGATTTAGTTACATTTTGAAAAAGTCGTGGTCACTTTTGTGAATATGTAGGCGGTAGTCATCAAATTGTCAGCTCTCTTGACAGTGGTCCAAAATCATATGTGATTTAGTTATATTTTTAAAAAGTCGTGGTCACTTTTGTGAATATGTAGGGGTAGTCATCAAATTGTCAGCTCTAGGGGTAGGCACGTGCCTAGGGCGCAAACCTGGGGGGGCGCCAGGCAACTGTTCTGTAGCCTACCCATGTCCAGTCCCGCCTCTCCCCAACTGCCGCTTGTATTCTTTGCGTAAATGTGCTTCTGCGCATGCGTGCACGGCATTTTGCACATGCGCGCTCAAACGCAGTTTCACTCATGCGCAATCAATCGCACACTTAGCCGGCGCCGTGGCTGGCCAGGTTGCCTAGGGTGCCTGGTCAGGGTGCACAGTGCAAATACAAGTACAAACCTCTTTCACTGCACTTTGATGAATTTACTGCAGGTGTCTGTGCTCCAAAATATGCTCAACGGCACTGTATGCAGGAGGGACAGTTAGGGGGAGGCAAATAAATGATGCAATCCCCCTATCATGTGCATCATTTAGGTATAGGGTTGCCACCTGTCTGCCTTTCATCTGGACAGCCCAGTTTTTGGAAATCTGGATAGGACTGTAAAGAGAAATACACATCATACAGCAGTAGCCTAAGGCGTTTAATACCAAACGGGCACTTACTCAAAGGCTGGTCTGATCCATTGTGTTGTACCCCTCTGTATCAAAAGAAGAGGTCAATTCCCCACATGCACCTGCTGAGACATGGCATTGTGCTCAGACAATTCTGTGCTTTTATATATTGGCATCCTAAAAAAAAGGGTGGCCCTGCCCAAATGGTGCACCACAAAGCCCAGCAAGTCTGGAAACCATTGCTATGAGAAAATAGCTCACTGATTCAACTCAATAGACTCAAATAACTCAGTCTGATCTATGTCATTTTACTTCTACCCATAAAATTAATGCAAAGCCTTTTTATCTCCATGGTAACAGTTTTCTAATTGTTACCCCATACCAAGCTGACGTTTACAGTCGCCTCCTCGTCAGCAGACAAATAATAGCTGGTTGAGTTCTGTATTCTAATCTGCTATAGGGTCGTCAATAACATGTACTTTTTTCTTGCATTTAAATGTAGCGTGGCTAGAAGTAGGAAATGCTTAAATGAACAGTAAAGTGCATCAGGTGGAGTGATACTGTGCCCCGTGATGTGCCCTTCTAGTGGCAGGCTCTAATTACGAGCTCTGTGGGGGCACGCGGTGTCAGCGAGGAAAGTCATTACAAGAACAAGACAGGAAGCCTCTCGTTCTGCATTCAGAAACGCTTATTAATAAACCTCATCAGACAGCATTGTCTCACACTCAAGAGCCACTACCAGTTTATTGAGGATTATTTAAAAATAGTAACTTGAAAAAGTCATGTGAAAGTAAGAGGGGTCATTTAATGAACCCAAATGTATGTATGTGTGTATAGTTACATAGTTACATAGTTAAATAGTTACATAGTTACATAGTTAAATAGTTACATAGTTAAATAGTTACATAGTTACATAGTTAATTTGGGTTGAAAAAAGACAAAGTACATCAAGTTCAACTCCTCCAAATGAAAACCCAGCATCCATACACACACCCCTCCCTACTTTTAATTAAATTCTATATACCCATATCTATACTAACTATAGAGTTTAGTATCACAATAGCCTTTGATATTATGTCTGTCCAAAAAAACATCCAAGCCATTCTTATAGTCATTAACTGAATCAGCATCACAACATCACCCGGCAGTGCATTCCACAACCTCACTGTCCTGACTGTGAAGAACCCCCTACGTTGCTTCAAATAAAAGTTCTTTTCTTCTAGTCTAAAGGGGAGGCCTCTGGTACGGTGATCCACTTTATGGGTAAAAAGGTCCCCTGCTATTTGTCTATAATGTCCTCTAATGTACTTGTAAAGTGTAATCATGTCCCCTCGCAAGCGCTTTTTTTCCAGAGAAAACAACCCGCAACCTTGACAGTCTCCCCTCATGATTTAAGTCTTCCGTCCCTTTAACCAATTTAGTTGCACTTAGTCTCTGCACTCTCTCCAGCTCATTTATATCCCTCTTAAGGACTGGAGTCCAAAACTGCACTGCATACTCCAGATGAGGCCTTACCAGGGACCTATAAAGAGGCAAAATTATGTTTTCATCCCTTGAGTTAATGCCCTTTTTTATGCAAGACAGAACTTTATTTGCTTTAGTAGCCACAGAATGACAACTTGTTATCTACAAGTTATCCTTTAAGGAAACTCCCAACACACTGCCATTTAGGGGCAATACTTTGAATTTCGAAGAATTTTTATGGCTACTTCGACCATCGAATTGGCTACTTCGACCTTCGACTACGACTTCAAAGAGAAGAGATGTAGTGGGGTACAGAGTAATGAAGGGCTTTGCGCAGAGTATCATTTGGCTGCAGTGCTTCCCCCATCATTCCAGCGTAATTGTGAAAGCGTTCCAAGCTATATCTGAATCCTCAAAATAGACATGGAGTGGTGCTTGCATTTTGGACCTAACTGGGTATAAGCTGTGTGTAGCATTTTTAGAGCAGGGATTGTCACTTCCAGAGCACACATGAAAAATGGTGCATGCATCCGATTCTGGCCTCAAGTCTGGTGCAACTGTTGATGTAACCCTCTAAGGGACAGATTTACTAAAGTGACTAACGTTGGCGTTTTCAGGGACTTTACTGATTTACTAATGGGGGCAGACGTCACTTCACTAGCGAAGGTGATAGACACTAGCGGTGATTCACACTCTATCGCCAGGCGAATTTTCGATCTGGCGAATGGACGTTACTCCGCAAATTCACTTAAATGCAACATATACGTCCATTCAACTTTAAATTTCCTGCTGTATGCAAATTAGCTAGGCAGAATTGAACGCTAGCGCACCTTCACTTTGATTTGCTTGCATTACCAAAGTAACGCTAGTGAAAATTTGGCAGCGTTTGGCTCCCTGGAGACAACTTTGCATTCCAGTAAATTAGCGTTGTCTGAGCGAATTTTCACCTGGTGAAGTGTTGCGTTGGCTGCAAATTTTCGCCCCTTAGTAAATTTACTCTTAAGAGAGGACCCAAGACTAAGGAGGGAACCCAAGACTAATGCTGGTATTAAGGTCAGTGCATGTATGGCCAGCTTTAGAATCATGAGTATCAAGTCCTTGGCTTTATCGGCTCATCAAAACCTTGTATTATATGTGTGTTTTTTACTAAATAGTCTTTAGTAAAGGAATTCTGAAGTATCCACAGCAGAGCAGAGAGCAGCAAGTTGCAAGTTTGATCTTCCAAGATATTCTTGGAAATCTTGATTAAGACATTGAGATTTATTCTGCCAGTAAAGGAATAAGGTTCTATAGGGAAACATCAATAATTCAGTGACTTTAGATGTATTTAGGCCATGGAAAGCACAATCTTAAAGTGCTCCACTGATTTTTGTGTAAAAACACTTGGCTCTATAACCAACAGTATAACCAAAGTTTGAACTGCTGGCCTTGTACTAAGAATATTGGAATTGCGATATATTATACTTGTGTGGCTTATGATGCATGCACATAATAACACAGTTAAAAATAAAAAATGAACCTATAAATTGAAGCAATTAAGTGGTTTTCAGACTAGTTAAACTGAGGCCAAGTTTTTGAAGATTTATAAATCAACTTTTAAGAGTAGCCTCAAAACACAAATGGTGGAAACGATTTCTAAGTGATAATGTTTCTCTGGGATAAAAATAGTGGGAGGATTTAGCGTTACTGAATGGTCTTCTCTGTAATGCGGGTAAGCCCCACGTGAGAGATAGGAAGAGGTCATTCAATCGTACAGAGATCAAGCCCATGCTCCCCTAATGTTGTGAACCCCTACCCAGACACTTGGTCCAAGACTTTAACTACTCTTCTAAGTCGAGAGGGCTTAAGCTAATGGTAGTTTTTTCCAGGGAACATTCTCAGGGCACATTAGGCAGTTATACCCACTGACTTTAATGCATTCGGAAAAAAGAGTCGCGCGTGTAAAAATTGTTGTGTACAAATTGTCACTCGTAAAAATTACTTTGATGCTCATTGACTTTAATGCATTTAGACAAAAAAGTTGTGTGTGTAAAAATTGTTGCGACGCCCATTGACTTCAATGCGGAGAAAAGAAGCACTCTATTCTTTTCAGTGGTTCTTCACCTCTGAGGATTTTCTCTCTGAGCCCTCTGTCGATTCAGCTGTGCAGGGCCACATCTCACAGGACCTTAAAGGCAAATGTCCCTAACTTGTTACTTACCCTTCTGCGCAGGTCCAGTCCACGGAGTTCACAGACGACATCTTCTTCCACGCGATCTTCTTCCTGCTTTGACCGGCGTTTTGGCGCATGCGCAGTAGGAGCATTTCGCTGGTACGTGACTTTTGGCGCATGCGCAGTAGATCGTACCGGCGAAATGCTCCTACTGCGCATGCGCCAAAACGCCAGTCAAAGCAGGAAGAAGATCGCTTGGAAGAAGATGGCGTCGGTGAACTCTGTAGACTGGACCTGCGCAGAAGGGTAAGTAACAAGTTAGGGACATTTGCCCAGCGGGACAGGTAGGCCAGGGGGGAGGGGAAGCAACACAGGGGAGGGGGGGAGGGTTTTTGTGCAGACTAGGTTTCCTTCTCCTTTAATGGAACAGTAACACCAAAAAATAAAAGTGGCTTAAAGTAATTTAAATATTATGTACTGTTGCACTGCACTGGTAAATCTGGTGTGTTTGCTTTAGAAACTACTCTACTATAGTTTATATAAACAACTGGCTGCCCATGGGGGCAGCCATTCAAGCACAGGATACACATTATTTAACAGATAAGTACTACTATAGTTTATATAAACAAGCTGCTGTGTAGCCATGGGGCAGCCATTCAAGCACAGGATCAGAAACGTAACTAGAGGGGGGCGAGCCCTGGCACAGGACGTGCAGCAGGGCCCTCTGCCCCCTCCGTACGCCCGGAACTGGCCCTAATAAGCAGTGCGCAAACTGCCGGGGGACCTTGAGGGTGTGTGGGCCCTGGCACAATCGCACCCCCTGCTTCCCCGGTAGTTACGCCAGTGCACAGGATACACAGTAGATAACAGATAAGTACTACTATAGTTTATATAAACAAGCTGCTGTGTAGCCATGGGGGCAGCCATTCAAGCACAGGGTACACAGTAGATAACAGATAAGTACTACTATAGTTTATATAAACAAGCTGATGTGTAGCCATGGGGGCAGCCATTCAAGCACAGGATACACAGTAGATAACAGATTTGTTCTGAAGAATCTCATTGAACACTACAGAGCTCATCTGTTATCTGCTGTGTATCCTGTGCCTTTTCTACTTTTTTCCAGCTTGAATGGCTGCCCGTGTGGCTGTAGCAGCTTGTTTATATAGACTATTAGTGTTTCTGATGCAAACACACCAGTTTTACCAGTGCAGGACAACAGGAAATTATATATCTCTCAGCACATGAATCTCATTTTCCCCTTAGCTTAATATATTTTTCTTGTCTTGCCTTCATTGTTAATAGGACAAGTTCACACTTTTCCACAAATAAAAGCCATTCTCAGAGGCGTTTTGGAAGGTTGAGAAATCAGTTCACTGTCAGATGTATTCAGCTTCAGATTTTATTCGAGCTATTGGGGCACAAAAGCTGAGAAAGTGCTCCCTGGAGGAACCCTGTCCATATATCAACAATGATATGAAAAATACTGGCTCTGTGATTGGGTTGACATCCCATACTCTTGTGAAGGATGCGGCTGACGCAGGTGCCTGATCACTAAACCATTAGCTAAGAGGTTTCTGGCTCTTTGGCTTAGTGTGACCTCTGCTTTGTTATAGGTCATCTGACTCAGGCGAATGCATTTACAGATAATAAGGGGGAAATTCACAAAGTAGAATAAAAAATCACCTGGTGCGTTGTAATATTCTTCGTTAAATTTTTACAAATATGCATTCAATAGCATGACGCACTACCCTGGGGAACCTGTGCCAGTCCTATCCTGGTAATTCCCTGCCAGATAAAGTCCTGCACTACTCCTTTGCAGACAAAGAGTCTCAGTCCCTTTTCCCAAAAGAGCACACTTGGTCCCAGGTAGTGCTACTGCCATAAAACCTTTCCCGATGAACAAGGTATTTGCTCCCACATGGCAGGCACACAAAAATCCTGTATCACAATAGAAGACACATTGGATCCTTTTCCTCTACCCTCCCCAGGCAGACTCACCCAGGGGCTCACACAGAGCTGAAGCAGGCATCCACGTGATGGCATTCTTAAAGGCTCCAAGCCGAGCCTGCTCTTGCTTTGATCAGCAGCTGAACTAGAGCATCCAGTACTGTCCATAGCGCGATGCACACGTAGTCCAGTTTTTGGCATCCATTTCCATGAATATCAGGGTCTAGTTATCCCTGAGCCCACACAGGGCATAGCAGCCATGTGGTGTGTCTCCATAGCCCGAGGTCTGCCCCTGCAGTACCCCAGCTGACAATCAGTCCATCCTGCATCCAAAGTGAAAGTGGAACACTGGCAGCAATAATGGCTGTGAGCACATGGCATCTCCCATATTTACAAAAGTGGTGTAGCAGCGACACCTTGTGACACCCTCCGGAATCTGCCAGACATGCTGCACTGGGACAAGGCTCCAGCCCCTCCCAAAGCTCTAGGTAGACCCTGTAGCTCACATATGGGGATTTCCACACCATGTGGTTCAGACCGTAGGGGAATTAACGCTACGGGTAGGCACATTTCAGGGGCTGCTGCCGCCTGAGGTAGCAGCCCCAATGCCGCATCGCTATTGCTCTCACTGCACTAGAAGTGCCGAATATCCGTTTTAAAAAACGCTTTTTGCCGCCCTTGGTAACTGGCCTCTCCATGCCACCTGAGGCAAGATTCTCACCTTGCCTCATGGCCGGTGCGGCCCTGTCTACGGGTCCCTACATGTGTTTGCGCCGGAGCTGACACAAGGCTTCCGTTCGCGAACACAGAAGAGGTTTCTTCTTGCAGTCGGGCTTAAATCATTCTGTGGATTTCAGCAGGCTATTTTCTGCCCCATCTAACCCTAGCCTTTAACTGTCAACCATATATAACTTTGATGAGTACTTCATGTTTCAATTCCAGATATTTTTTTAAACGATTGCTATTAGTGATGAGCATGGATTCACGGCAAATTTATGGATTCTCCATCTGCAAATTTTTTTCCCGAAACTGTGACAAAAAGCTGGCGTTAAAAATGTTGCCACAACAAAAGGGTTGCTGAAACATAATTGTCGCAGAGACAAAATTTGCCACATTAAGTGGCATATTTATCAAAGGTCGAAGTTAAAAAAACTTCAAATTCAAAAAGACCAATCGAATGGTGGTCGAAGTTTTTTGAGGTAGAAGTGGGCCTACTTCGAATCGTATGATTTGAAGTAGCGCTACTTCGATCTACTTCGATTCAAAGCTTTTTTTACTTCCACCTTCGATCTCCCAAACTTCCCCAATTGCCTCCTTACAGGTTCTAGGAGGTCCCCCATAGGCTAAAACAGCACTTCGGCAGCTTTTAGGTGGCGAATGGTCGAAGTTTTAAAGAGACAGAACTTCAAATTTCGAAGTTTTTTCAAATTCGAATCGAAGTTGGACTATTCCCTAGTCGAAGTACCCAAAAATTACTTTGAAATTCAAAGTTTTTTACTTGAAAAATTCACTTCGACCTTTGATAAATCTGCCCCTAAAAAAACGTCCATTGACTTTAATGCATTTGGAGTGAGAAAATGTTTTGACTCACATTAACTTCAATGTGTTTCACAAATTTTTCTGCAACGTGAAACGGGTCAGATTCGCTCATCTCTAATTGCTATTGAAAATTTAAAAGAACTGTTTAAAAAAAAAGGACAGTATCCCTTTTAAACTGAGAGAGTGTGGGGGAGATAATACCCAGTTATTTTAAGGGCTCTTACACATACACAAATATAGGTAATTGACTGCAGTGGCTTTTTTGTGTGTTCCACTGACCCCATGCTTCGTTATGAGGACTATACCCATGGTAGGGCCCCGAACCGCTTGGAAATGTAAGTTTTCTGAATTTGTATTCAATTCATAAAAATTCAAATGCAATCCCTACAGAAGCCAATGGAAAGAGTAGTTACAACATTCAAGCTTTTATTTTATTATTCAAAACAGCCTAATTATAGTTATACATGAATGGAACCGTGCAGCTCTCATTGCAACTTGAAAAATACTTATTGGGGTTTTCTAATGCAAAAGAGGGTTCTGTAAATATTCTGCCGATTGGGGGGAAAAAAATTACCATCATGAAAAAAAAGTAAGTTTAATGGCCTACAAGATATAGAAGTATAGAAAACACTTTCTGTGTATATTTATACTGTATATAAGAATGCTATTTTCAGAGTTCCTTCTGGTGTTGAACACATTTATGAATTAATACAGAGTAAAACATGGGTATGGACTATGAAGCCATTTCTCCGCCCTTCTTCTTCCATTTCTTTATCCGACTTCTTCCATTTCTTTCCCCTTCTTCTCCTGTTTATTCGCCCCCTCTTCTTGCATTTCTTCACTTCTCTTCATCCATTTCTTCACTTCTCTTCTTCCAGTTCTTCACTTCTCTTATTCCATTTCTTCACCCTTCTTCATCCAGCGTCGGATACCAGGAAAACTCTCGGTGGGCCCTCATGCTGCTAAATTTCATGGCCATTCCCTATTTCTATGAGAACAAAGAGGCTAAATAGATGGAATAATGAATTATGGTATGTAAAGAAAAGAGACTAGGAGAATAGGGTTTGAGTGAGAAGAATAATAGTAAAAAGGGCCCCTGGTTGAAGGTTTTTGGGTGGGCCCCTGGTGTCCCAGTCCGACACTGTCTTCTTCAATTTCCTCATAGCTCTTCTTGCATTTCTTCACACTTCTTCTTCCATTTCTTCATTTCTCATCTTCAATTTCTTTACCCTTCTTCTACTTTTTCTTCACCTCTTTCTTCAATTTCTTCACCTCTCTTCTTACATTTTCACCTTTCTTCTTTCATTTCTTCATCCATTTCTTCACTTCTCATCTTCCATTTTATCACCCTTCTTCTTCCATTTCTTCACCTTCTTCTTCCATTTCTTCACCTTCTTCTTCAATTTCTTCACCTCTTTCTTCAATTTCTTCACCTCTCTTCTTACATTTTCACCTTTCTTCTTTCATTTCTTCATCCATTTCTTCACTTCTCATCTTCCATTTTATCACCCTTCTTCTTCCATTTCTTCACCTTCTTCTTCAATTTCTTCACCTCTTTCTTCTATTTCCTCACCTCTCTTCTTTCATTTCTTTACCCTTAGCCAGAATCAAGTCATGTGGTTTAAAAATGCTGCTCACTATCGACCCTTTCTAACAACTCTCTGCAACAAGGTCTTCTAGGCACTGAGACAAAGCCTCGTTTAATGCAGGAAAGAAAATATGGATCAATCATTCACAACAGAGTTGGTATTAGAATAACAGCTCCTATGGCTGAAGAAAAATATAAATTGGAACTTGTTTGATTAGTTGCCCTTCATTAACCTCGTCACAATTTATTATGCACACATCATATCTACTCTTGTGACAGCAATATCATTACTGTGGTTGCACAGAACATGCTATTCCTGTGGTATAAATTCTGTTTATTGTATGTGGGTGGCCTTAATTAGTTAGAATATCCATTTCATAATCCATGGTTTGATGTCAAGGAACAGCACAGATATGTATCATAGATAACTAGTTAAACATAGACAGGTAACAAGTTAGCTTCTCTGATTAGATTATTTTTTGTGGAGTGTTAAAGAAGTAGTGTCAACATGTCATTATATCACACAATTACACTGTTTTATAATAATACAATTTTATGTTCTTCATGTTTAATTGCTGCTTTCTGGTACATTGGAGCTTAAGATTTCATATGTTTATTTGGAATATATTGTTTCTTACTGTATCCCATCCACTCTCATTGTCGAATCAGCTGCAGGCATATCCATGCTAAGGACTAGGCACATTGAGGAGTGGTGACAAGTGGTCATAGGTGTTTTGACCTCTACAATATTATCATGGTGTGGCCATTACTTGGTTCAGAGATGCCAACTTGGATCTAAAGTCCATGCCTGTCTTTGCCCCCCCCATTCAACCTCACCCCCTGTGGTGCTCCCTGCTCCATTGTTGGAAGGTTATTCGCAGCCTTCAGTTGACAATTCTATGGATTTTAATAGAGCAGGTACATTAGGTTTTGGTTGCAAATTACTAAGAGAAGATGACAGACCTGTTACTGTGGGGTTTTTTTTTGACATGTCTACAAGCAAATGTTAGAGATCAATTATATATGAAGATGAATTATGGGGTTAGCTGACTTTTCAAGGCATTATGTCATGCCAGAGGTGTAATTAGAAGCTGCCACTGCCAGGGCCACTCCTGCCATAAGGCAAGGTGAGAACTTTGCATCAGGCAACCAGTTACAAGGGGCAGCAAAAAGACGTTATCCAGAATGCTCTAAATTACCAAAATCCCGTTTCCCATAGACTCCATTTTCATCAATGCCTTTGGGTTTCATTCATTCATTCATAAATATTATTTTAGTAGACTTAAGGTATGAAGATCTAAATTATGGAAAGATCCATTATCCAGAAAACCCCAGGTACCAAGCATTCTGGATGTCAGGTCCCTTTCCTGTAGTACTAGGAAACAAGAGTTGTTCCCAATGCTGAGCTAGTAAGGTGACGTTAGATAAAAGGCTGCAAGTGTTAACTGTAAAGATTGAAAAGAACTGTGAACTAATAGCAGAGCAGAAGCATATCCTTCCTCCCAGTGACTTGTGCACATTTGGTTCCCACACTATAAGCCTGACTGTGGGAAGCTTTCAGAAAAACCCATTTGGTAGAATGTCAGAAATTGTATTATCAATCAAGGAACAAAGGCAATGCAAACATACCTACAGGAAATGTTGGCTCTTGGTTTCCATTTTGATACCAATAAAAGCATGGTGACAATTCCAAAAATCACCTAAAAATTTCTACCCTGCAGCATCGTATTACCCACATACTTTTAGTTATCAAGACAAATCACCCCAAATATGAAAGCCTAGGGTCCTCTGAACAGTTTGATGTCTGATATGTATAGGTGTACCCAAGCATGTGGCATATAGGGGCCCCAAAAAGAAGACCCCCATATGGTCAGTCATTTCAGATACTGCAAAATCAACACATTTACATCGTTTTGGGGGGGCAAAGGTAGAAAAAAGTACGTTCACCCCAGAAAACCATATATTTTCGGAAAGTATACATTCCCCTGAATCCAAATTGGGTATGCATGTCTTTCTACTACAAAGTACCAAGCCACAAACCATTCCTAAATTTGGTGATTTTGGTGACATTTCCAAAAATAACCTCAAAATTTCTACCCTGCAGCGTCGTGTTACCCACATACTTTTAGATATCAAGAGAAGTGCAACTAAATTGGTTAGAGGGGTGGAAGAAAAATTATGAGCGGAGACTGTCAAGGTTGGGGTTGTTTTCTCTGGAAAAAAGGCGCTTGCGAGGGGACATGATTACACTTTACAAGTACATTAGAGGACATTATAGACAAATAGCAGGGGACCTTTTTACCCATAAAGAGGATCACCGTACCAGAGGCCTCCCCTTTAGACTAGAAGAAAAGAACTTTCATTTGAAGCAACGTAGGGGGTTCTTCACAGTCAGGACAGTGAGGTTGTGGAATGCACTGCCGGGTGATGTTGTGATGCTGTTTATGATTCAGTTAATGACTATAAGCAGCTACTCGAAAATCCATATTTTTGTACTGGATAAAAGAAAACCCCCCTTCTTCGAAAGATGTGCTTTCTTATCTATTTAACTTATGTATTCAAGAGGTAATTTAGATTTAGAATGGATGATCTTCTCCAAAGAAATAGAATTAAGAATAGATGGTCCCTTTATATTTTAACTTTAGAGGCTGATAGGAAGTCATTTATCCTTAATATTATGGGACAAGATTTATGCTAATGATACGTTGAATGAAATATTTAATGCCTTCATTCACAAGAACGTTTCTCTATTTATGCATTGTCAGGTTTTAACTTGTAAGGAAAGAATAACAGGTCTATTTATTTTATTTTATTTTACTTTATTATTATTATTCTAATATTTTAATATTTTATGTTATCTGTATTTTCCTTTTTTTATTATTTTTCATGTCAAATGTTCTGACCGTTATGCTTAAGAATATTTCTTTCGCTCCTTGTTGAAACATTGTATGTTTAACATATTGTCAAATTCTTGTATTTTAATGAAAATCTCAATAAAAAGAATTTCAAAAGAAAGAAAGAAAGAGGGAGCCCCAATTGTGCGTTATGTGCTGTAAGACCCCCAAACTGGAAAGCATATATTCTGGCGAATCAAGCAAAGTAAAATAAATCTTTCTATACCAAAGCACCAAACAGCAAAACTATACTAAATATACATAAGGAACAATAATGCAGGGATAAAATTGCAACAAAACCACAAAAATAGCGTAAATCAATGAAATAACAAAATAATTGATCCGACAGCATAATTAGTGGCCGAAATCGATTATCTAATAGTCACGCTGTCAAAATAACATGTTTTTAGGCAAAATAAACGGTACGATGAATAAGTAAAAAAGACACAAAAAACACCTGTTTGTGAGTTTTTGTGTATACATATTTGTGCACTTCTAAAAGAGTGTGCAAATACACGTAAATAAGTGTAAATAAGTGTACAAAAGGGACCAAGTGTGCTAAAATAAAAAATACCAATCTTTACTAAAATGTGTGTAAGTGTATAAATGTACTGTAAGTATCTGCAAGTTTTGCTGCCACTTTGCAGAGTGATTTGTCTAGATTGGAAAACTTAGCAGCAAACTGGAAAATGAGGTTCAATGTTGATAAATGCAGGTTATGCACTTTGGCAAAAATAATATAAATGCAAGTTATACACTAAATGGCAGTGTGTTGGGAGTTTCCTTAAATGAGAAGGATCTAGGGGTTTTTATAGATAAAAAGTTGTCTAATTCTGGGCAGTGTCATTCTGTGGCTACTAAAGCAAATAAAGTTCTGTCTTGTATAAAAAAGGGCATTAACTCAAGGGATGAAAATGCCTCTTTATAGGTCCCTGGTGAGGCCTCATCTGGAGTATGCAGTGCAGTTTTGGACTCCAGTCCTTAAGCGGGACATAAATGAGCTGGAGAGAGTGCAGAGACTAAGTGCAACTAAACTGGTTAGAGGGATGGAAGACTTAAATTATGAGGGGAGACTGTCAAGGTTGCGGGTTGTTTTCTCTGGAAAAAAGGCGCTTGCGAGCGGACATGATTACACTTTACAAGTACATTAGAGGACATTATAGACAAATAGCAGGGGACCTTTTTACCCATAAAGAGGATCACCGTACCAGAGGCCACCCCTTTAGACTAGAAGAAAAGAACTTTCATTTGAAGCAACGTAGGGGGTTCTTCACAGTCAGGACAGTGAGGTTGTGGAATGCACTGCCGGGTGATGTTGTGATGCTGATTCAGTTAATGACTATAAGAATGGCTTGGATGGTTTTTTGGACAGACATAATATCAGAGGTTATTGTGATACTAAGCTCTATAGTTAGTATAGATATGGGTATATAGAATTTAATTAAAAGTAGAGAGGGGTGTGTGTATGAATGCTGGGTTTTCATTTGGAGGAGTTGAATTTGATGTACTTTGTCTTTTTTCAACCCAATTTAACTATGTAACTATGTAACTAAGTGCAGGTAAGTATGTAAAAAAACGTGCACTTACCGTTTTTGTAGCAGGAGGATCGCTGGAACCGATGGAGGCAACCTGGACAGCGAGTCTGCAGAGTCAATGCACAGCAGGAAGTGTGTGGGCGGCTGTGCAGGAAGGAAGAGGTGAGTATGTAGCAGCATACAGCCATTTGCAGCGTATTTGCCACTTTGAAGTCGGATCTCCGACAATCATGTCGCAGATCTTATGTAAAGAAAATACCATTTTATGTCAATAGTTTTATTGCTTTTATTTTATAGTTTCATTTCTATTGTGTTTTTAATTCACTTGTTCTACATTTAATTTAACCCTGGCTCAGTTCAAAGTATGTCTCGATTGTTTTATAATATATCAGATACACCATATAAAAAGGCACACAGCAGTGTTCTAAATCTTTTCATTTATTTTGTATGATTACATGTGAGAAACAAATACAAATCATGTTAAAACATATATTGTTGTTTTGTTTATCTGTGGTATTATGACATCACTGCTGAAAATAATGACATCACTAGTGATGGGCGAATTTATTCATCAGGCGCGAATTTGCGGTGAATTTGCCCATTTTGCCACCGGCGAATAAATTAGCAAATTTGCTGCAACACTCCGCTGGCGAAAATTCGACAGCGTAGAAAAAAATTTGACGCCTGCGATGGTTTCGACGCCGGCATCCAAGTTTTTTGACACCGGCAACGGTTCCAACACCGGCACCAAATTTGACGCTACAGCTGATAAATGGATGCCCTTTGACTTTAATGGGCATCGGCAAATTGTCACAGGCGGCAAAATCAATGATTCGAAATTTTTCGCCAGTTTGCATCGAAGCGAAACGGGACAAATTCTCTCATCACTAGACATCAAAGCTTTCATAAGAACGTTTACAATGACAAATGATCATATATGGACACAGTGCCCAGTTGCTATTATGAGAATGTGTACAATGACATGACCATATATGGACAGTGAGAACATGTACAATGACATGACCATATATGGACATATTGTGTCCAGCTGTTCTGCTGTGATGAGAACTTGTACAATGACATATGACCATATATGGACACAGTGAGAACGTTTACAGTGACATGACCATATATGGGCATATAGCGTCAGTTTCCACGGCTATATAAAGGACGGTCGTAGCTTCGACAGCTGTCATTTGATCTTTAGATATCGATGGATGCAGTCACCTTTTCAGCGAGCTGATGGAATAGTTTGCATGTTACATACTTTATAGTCACTGTACATTGTTTTTGCAGCTTTTCCATCTCTTGCAATTAACATTGGTGATATGGATCCAAAAAAACCCACTAGTTCCCTTTTGGGGAAGAGAAAAGAGAATCAGAGACAGCAGCTTTGAATGCCCCTGGCACTTCATCTAATTCTAGCTCAGTTGGAGCTCCAGTTGCAGCTCCAGTTGGAGCAAACTCTGGCATTGTACCTGGACAATCAGCCAGTACAAACTTGACCAGCAGTTCCACTACAGGTCCAAGTACCACCTCTTCTGCTGAAGACCAGACTAGCAGTAATAAATCTCAAAGAATTGATAAAGATAATAAGACCAGTTCCACAGTCCCTTATATCATATCATGGTCCCCAGTATCACAACAAAATGCCACAGCGCAAAAGGTGAAAAGAAAATATAAAAAGATAAAAAGACGCACTCGGCACAAGCAAAGCATTGCTAGGACCCAGGAGCAAGGGGCTCAAAGTACCAGCTCCACAGTGAGAAAAAGAACTGCTTCTTCTTCCAGTGACGATGAGCCAACAAATAAGAAAAAACATAGAGGCATAGAGAAAAAGGCTATAAAGAAGCGTAGAAAGAGAAGCAAAAAAACTAAAAAACCTACAAGGCATAGGAAAATCTCACAGCCCAGTACATCTACTCAGAAACAGTCTGATTTTAGAAGCATTACAGGATGCGTTTGCCAAAGCTCTTGTAATATCTACAAGTGCAGCAAATACTAGTGTTGTCACTAGTCAAACATCTGCCCCACCAACAATGACTGTAGCCAAAGATACTAACGCTATACCAAGTACTAGCAGTGCAGCAAATACTAGTGTTGTCACTAGTCAAACATCTGCCCCACCAACAATGACTGTAGCCAAAGATACTAACGCTATACCAAGTACTAGCAGTGCAGCAAACACTAGTGTTGTCACTAGTCAAACATCTGCTCCACCAACAATAATTGTAGCCAAAGATACTAACGCTATACCAAGTACTAGCTCTTTGGTGATGAAGAAAAGTGGATTTGAACAGCACAATGCAAATAACACTGGGAACGTTGGTGGAATTTCATTACCAGCAACTGGTAACACAATGATGCCTAATATTAGTTATTCCATGGCACAGAAAGGCAATTCTACACAACAACAATATAATTTTATGCAATTTAATCAGTGGAATCTTCAAAATAATGTCATGTTCCCTCAGAATCCCTCTACTACAACCAGGGGAATATTTGAACACATAACTTTAAGTGACATGGAACGTGCCACTCGTGCACATCAGCAGCAGGTGGCTCTACAGAAGCAAATGAAACATCTGAGAGAGTCACCATTTTCAGTACAGGAAAATTGCCCTCTATTCAGGAACCCAATTCCTGAAACAAGAAAGCGAAAGTTGGACACCAACTCAGAAGATGCAGCTTTATGGAACCCCAAGCGTTTCAGGCTGAGATTGGGCAAAGGACCTAAGGTACATCCCAAAGCCTTAGAGAGAAAACCAGATGCACAGAAAATAGAAGGAAAGGAAGAGTGCGCATCAGTTGATATATTTCCACCCAGTTCAGTATTCAGGGCACGAGTGAAGGAAAGAGCACAAAGGATGAAAATAAAAGATTTGCTTCGAGTCATCAAATCTCATCAGTCTGAGAAAAAGGATGAATCACCGACAAATTAAATATTTCTAAGTAATAAAATAATTTAAAAAAAAAGAGAATCAGAGACAGCAGCTTTGAATGCCATTGAAAAAGCCCCTGGCATTTCATCTAATTCTAGCTCAGTTGGAGCTCCAGTTGGAGCAAACTCTGGCAATGTAACTGGACAATCAGCCAGTACAAACTTGGCCAGCAGTTCAACTGCAGGACCAAGTACCACCTCTTCTGTAAGGAAAAGAGTTCATTCTGCTGAAGACCAGACTAGCAGTAATAAATCTCGAAGAATTGATAAAGATGATAAGACCAGTTCCACGGTCCCTCATATCATATCATGGTCCCCAGTATCAAAACAAAATGCTGCAGCGCAAAAGGTGAAAAGAAAAGATAAAAAGACGCACTTGGCACAAGCAAAGCATTGCTAGGACCCAGGGGCAAGAGGCTCAGAGTACCAGCTCCTCTGTGAGAAAAAGAACTGCTTCTTCCAGTGACGAAGAGCCAACAAATAAGAAAAAACATAGAGAAGACAAAAAGGCTAAAAAGAAGCGTAGAAAGAGAAGCAAAAAACCTAAAAAACCTACGAGGCATAGGAAAATCTCACAGCCCAGTTCATCTACTCAGCAACAGTCTGATTTAGAAGAATTACAGGATGCGTTTGCCAAAGCTCTTGTAATATCTACAAGTGCAGCAAACACTAGTGTTGTCCCTAGTCAAACATCTGCTCCAACCAACAATGACTATAGCCAAAGATACTAACGCTATACCAAGTACTAGCAGTGCAGCAAACACTAGTGTTGTCCCTAGTCAAACATCTGCTCCACCAACAATGACTGTAGCCAAAGATACTAACGCTATACCAAGTACTAGCTCTTTGGTGATGAAGAAAGGTGGATTTGAACAGCACAATGCAAATAACACTGGGAACGTTTGTGGAATTTCATTACCAGCAACTGGTAACACAATGATGCCTAATATTAGTTATTCCATGGCACAGAAAGGCAATTCTACACAACAACAATATAATTTTATGCAATTTAATCAGTGGAATCTTCAAAATAATGTCATGTTCCCTCTACTACAACCAGGGGAATATATGAATACATAACTTTAAGTGACATGGAACGTGCCACTCGTGCACATCAGCAGCAGGTGGCTCTACAGAAGCAAATGAAACATCTGAGAGAGTCACCATTTTCAGTACAGGAAAATTGCCCTCTATTCAGGAACCCAATTCCTGAAACCAGAAAGCGAAAGTTGGACACCAACTCAGAAGATGCAGCTTTATGGAACCCCAAGTGTTTCAGGCTGAGATTGGGCAAAGGACCTAAGGTACATCCCAAAGCCTTAGAGAGAAAAGCAGATGCACAGAAAATAGAAGGAAAGGAAGAGTGCGCATCAGATGATATATTTCCACCCAGTTCAGTATTCGGGGCACGAGTGAAGGAAAGAGCACAAAGGATGAAAATAAAAGATTTGCTTCGAGTCATCAAATCTCATCAGTCTGAGAAAAAGGTTGAATCACCCACAAATTAAATATTTCTAAGTAATAAAATAATAATAAAAAAAAAAAAAAAAAATCCACCATATGGGGGTTACCTTGCCGTGGTATGGTGGCTTGGAAATTTTGTGATCATATAATTGTAGCTAAATGCTTATAGATTTCTATTTATGGTGGCAATTTTATGATCATAAACTTGTAACTAAAAACCCCTTTACTTTGAAATGTTAACATTTTCCATGGAATATTATTAGGCAATTGTTGTCTCTTTTTTCATTATTGTATTTCTTCAAGCCATTACTTCAGACAGGCTACAATTTTTTGCACATTATTCAAATATGTAATGACTTTTTAAAGCCTTCGGTGTCCCTAGAAGCATACTGTAAATAATAATCCTATATAGATGTAGAGGTCCATAGGGGTTAATCTGCCCCTATGGCTTTAAGGTCCTACCCTTTTCTCAGTTACCAGGCAAAATCCTGTGTAGCTCAGTGTTATTGGCCAAGAGGTGATATGACAACTTCCTGCCACACTGCACTATAGTGTGTGTAAGGAGTGGCCTCTTCCTCTTTGGCTGCTGGATGCTGATCTGGCTGGGTGTGCCCAGGGGAGCCAGAGTACAGCAAGGCCCAGAGAAAGCTGAATGTTATGTGCCTGTGCCTTTTTCCGCTAACCTCTGGTGATGTGAGTAAGCCTGAGGTCATTGTCTCTGACTAATAAACAGTTACTTTGTTTGCACCATAAGAACCTTCTGGCGCCCAATCATTTGAGTGAGTGTTGCACTACACCTTGAGTCCAATGTAACCCATGCTCATACCAATAGCTGGACACTTTAACTATCTGTGGTCTGGATAGCCCAGATTGGCGTTACATACATAGAAAGAAAGAAAGAACGATAGATAGATAGATGGATAGACAACCGATAGATAGATAGATGATAGATAAATAGATATTTAAATTTGCATGTGTTATTTTTTGTGAAAGGGATTTTAATAGTGATAGTATTTTAATAGTTGGATAGATAGAGAGATAGATAGAGAGATAGATAGAGAGAGAGAGAGAGAGAGAGAGAGAGAGAGAGATGATAGATAGATAGATAGATAGATAGAGAGAGAGATAGAGAGATAGATAGATAGACAGACAGACAGACAGACAGACAGACAGACAGACAGACAGACAGACAGACAGATAGATAGATAGATAGATAGATAGATAGATAGATAGATAGATAGATAGATAGAGAGATAGAGAGATAGATAGAGCTAGATCAGGCATGTCCAAAGTGCAGCCAATTGCGGGAGATCCAGGCTATGGGCTGGTGCTATCAAATACATTCCTTTGTGCATTAAAGACATTTTTATGGAAAGTACTACATTGAAATAAATTAAATAAATTAAGTAATAATATAATTCAATAACAGGTTTATTTTAGCCTTTAATCACCAAAATGGCAGAAAGTCAACCTTTTTGTCTGTCAGACCCTATGTTAAGTGATGTAAGGAAAAGAGTGACAAAACTATTTATATACCCAGGAAAGGTTCAATTTGGAGATGAGGAAGATATAAGAAATCATTTTCGAAATTTACAAAATTATAGAGAAAAAGAAATTAAGGCTTGGTGGCAGAAAGAAACTCTTTTACAATATGCAGCTGAAGGGATAGTACTGAGGGGCCTAAGAATCACAAAGAAATGGCCGACCTTCAGCAGAGATGATGCCGATTTCATGCTGGAGTGGAAAAAGATTTTGCAGAATTGTTCCATGAACCTTATAGCATTAATAGTTAAACAGAAAGAGAAAGAGTTGAAAGATATAAATGTTGAAATCAATGAAATACAAAAAGACTTGTCCCAATTTAAGGGTGACATTTCCAAAAATTACCTCAAAATTTCTACCCTGCAGCGTCGTATTACCCACATACTTTTAGGTATCAAGAGAAAAAAAACCAAATATGAAAGCCTAGGGTCTTCTAAACAGTTTGATGCCCAATATGTATAGGTGTACCCAAGCACGTGGCATATAGGGGCCCCAAAAAAGACCCCCATATAGTCTGTCATTTCAGGTACTGCAAAATCAACACATATACATAGTTTTGGGGGAGAGCAAAGGTAGAAAAAAGTACTTTCACCCCATAAAACCAGATATTTTCGGAAAGTAAACATTCCCATGTATCCAAATTGGGTATGCATGTCTTTGTACTCCAAAGTACAGATGCAGCCACTTTGGTTTGTCTGTTTGACACAGAATAACTAAACACAGATATCCCATTTATCTCATTTAACACAGAAAACTGTGTCACAACATCCCATCTAAATAAAGCAAAAATAATATAAATGCAAGTTATACACTAAATGGCAGTGTGTTGGGAGTTTCCTTAAATGAGAAGGATCTAGGGGTTTTTATAGATAAAAAGTTGTCTAATTCTGGGCAGTGTCATTCTGTGGCTACTAAAGCAAATAAAGTTCTGTCTTGTATAAAAAAGGGCATTAACTCAAGGGATGAAAACATAATTATGTCTCTTTATAGATCCCTGGTGAGGCCTCATCTGGAGTATGCAGTGCAGTTTTGGACTCCAGTCCTTAAGAGGGATATAAATGAGCTGGAGAGAGTGCAGAGACTAAGTGCAACTAAACTGGTTAGAGGGATGGAAGACTTAAATTATGAGGGGAGACTGTCAAGGTTGCGGGTTGTTTTCTCTGGAAAAAAGGCACTTGCGAGCGGACATGATTACACTTTACAAGTACATTAGAGGACATTATAGACAAATAGCAGGGGACCTTTTTACCCATAAAGAGGATCACCGTACCAGAGGCCTCCCCTTTAGACTAGAAGAAAAGAACTTTCATTTGAAGCAACGTAGGGGGTTCTTCACAGTCAGGACAGTGAGGTTGTGGAATGCACTGCCGGGTGATGTTGTGATGCTGATTCAGTTAATGACTATAAGAATGGCTTGGATGGTTTTTTGGACAGACATAATATCAGAGGTTATTGTGATACTAAGCTCTATAGTTAGTATAGATATGGGTATATAGAATTTAATTAAAATTAGAGAGGGGTGTGTGTATGAATGCTGGGTTTTCATTTGGAGGAGTTGAACTTGATGTACTTTGTCTTTTTTCAACCCAATTTAACTATGTATCTATGTAACAAAGTGCAGGTAAGTATGTAAAAAACGTGCACTTACCGTTTTTGTAGCAGGAGGATCACTGGAACCGATGGAGGCAACCTGGACAGCGAGTCTGCAGAGTCAATGCACAGCAGGAAGTGTGTGGGCGGCTGTGCAGGAAGGAAGAGGTGAGTATGTAGCAGCATACAGCCATTTGCAGCGTATTTGCCACTTTGAAGTCGGATCTCCGACAATCATGTCGTAGATCTGACTTGACATTCCCCCAGCCTCGTTGCCCAGGGCAAAAAGCCACCAATGCAGAGAGAAGGGCTCAGCTGCAGGAGAACGTACGAGGTACCTTCTTGGTAGCCTGAGCCCTGAACCGCCAGCGCGTACGGCGTATGTGCTTGGCGGTTAAAGTTTTAAGGTGAAAATGTATTTACTCTTCTACATATTCTCAAAAATGCAGTAGGATGACAAATATGCCAGTACTTTCATACATCTTTTTCACACATCTTGATGCAAAGATGACAGTAAACAAAAATTTCAGTCTGTAAAGTGGGACTTGTACAGAAAAAGTCCAAAACTTAAGCTGGCCATATATTAATAAATTTGCGTTTTGTCAAGATCACCGAATGAGTGGACCTTTCCCCAATAGGTGGGCAATATCAGATTGATCTGTTCATTTGGGCCTAGGACCAAACAATTGGATACAGGCCACTGGGGCAATGACCAAATAGATTTTTTAACCAGTCTGAACCATATCTCCTCAATTTTGCTCCAGATAGCTGTTGGGTAGGCCTATTGGAGTTCCCCATGCCTGGGCAGAGAAGCTGCCGACTCAGACAGAAGGAGCTGAATCGACAGATAAAACTGTCTGGGGTCCCCCTTTTCTAAAACCCCAGTCCTAACAATGATCATTTAAGGCCTTACAAGCAGTATCAGCCATAGGCCAGTTGAACTTATCTGACCAGATGGGACCCTTCATCAACAGGTACAAGTGTTGAAATCTACAGCTTTAAAAGAATATGGAATTCTTCACAGAAAAGGTTGGAGGAGAAGGCTGAGTAAAGTATTTTATTGTCTGCATAGTATTTTGGTCAAGATGAAGATGCAAAGATTGTTTTAACTAGAACAATGTAGCTTTCTGAAGTGATTATTCAGGTTTAATAGCAGCAAAATCTGTTATAGAATGAATTCATATTTCATCAAGGGACTGTTACTATAGTGTAGAGCACTCTTATGTAAAGAAAATACCATTTTATGTCAATAGTTTTATTGCTTTTATTTTATAGTTTCATTTCTATTGTGTTTTTAATTCACTTGTTCTACATTTAATTTAACCCTGGCTCAGTTCAAAGTATGTCTCGATTGTTTTATAATATATCAGATACACCATATAAAAAGGCACACAGCAGTGTTCTAAATCTTTTCATTTATTTTGTATGATTACATGTGAGAAACAAATACAAATCATGTTAAAACATATATTGTTGTTTTGTATATCTGTGGTATTGTGACATCACTGCTGAAAATAATGACATCACTAGTGATGGGGCGAATTTATTCATCAGGCCACGAATTTGCCGGTGAATTTGTCCATTTTGCCACCGGCGAATAAATTAGCAAATTTGCTGCAACACTCCGCTGGCGAAAATTCGACAGCGTAGAAAAAAATTTGACGGCCTGCGATGGTTTCGACGCCGGTATCCAAGTTTTTTGACACCGGCAACGGTTTCCAACACCGGCACCAAATTTGACGCTACAGCTGATAAATGGATGCCCTTGACTTTAATGGGCATCGGCGAATTGTCACAGGCGGCAAAATCAATGATTCGAAATTTTTCGCCAGTTTGCATCGAAGCGAAACGGGACAAATTCTCTCATCACTAGACATCAAAGCTTTCATAAGAACGTTTGCAATGACAAATGACCATATATGGACACAGTGCCCAGTTGCTATTATGAGAATGTGTACAATGACATGACCATATATGGACATAGTGAGAACATGTACAATGACATGACCATATATGGACATATTGTGTCCAGCTGTTCTGCTGTGATGAGAACTTGTACAATGACATATGACCATATATGGACACAGTGAGAACGTTTACAGTGACATGACCATATATGGGCATATAGCGTCAGTTTCCACGGCTATATAAAGGACGGTCGTAGCTTCGACAGCTGTCATTTGATCTTTAGATATCGATGGATGCAGTCACCTTTTCAGCGAGCTGATGGAATAGTTTGCATGTTACATACTTTATAGTTACTGTACATTGTTTTTGCAGCTTTTCCATCTCTTGCAATTAACATTGGTGATATGGATCCAAAAAAACCCACTAGTTCCCTTTTGGGGAAGAGAAAAAGAGAATCAGAGACAGCAGCTTTGAATGCCCCTGGCACTTCATCTAATTCCTAGCTCAGTTGGAGCTCCAGTTGCAGCTCCAGTTGGAGCAAACTCTGGCATTGTACCTGGACAATCAGCCAGTACAAACTTGGCCAGCAGTTCCACTACAGGTCCAAGTACCACCTCTTCTGCTGAAGACCAGACTAGCAGTTATAAATCTCAAAGAATTGATAAAGATAATAAGACCAGTTCCACAGTCCCTTATATCATATCATGGTCCCCAGTATCACAACAAAATGCCACAGCGCAAAAGGTGAAAAGAAAATATAAAAAGATAAAAAGACGCACTCGGCACAAGCAAAGCATTGCTAGGACCCAGGAGCAAGGGGCTCAAAGTACCAGCTCCACAGTGAGAAAAAGAACTGCTTCTTCTTCCAGTGACGATGAGCCAACAAATAAGAAAAAACATAGAGGCATAGAGAAAAAGGCTATAAAGAAGCGTAGAAAGAGAAGCAAAAAAACTAAAAAACCTACAAGGCATAGGAAAATCTCACAGCCCAGTACATCTACTCAGAAACAGTCTGATTTAGAAGCATTACAGGATGCGTTTGCCAAAGCTCTTGTAATATCTACAAGTGCAGCAAATACTAGTGTTGTCACTAGTCAAACATCTGCCCCACCAACAATGACTGTAGCCAAAGATACTAACGCTATACCAAGTACTAGCAGTGTAGCAAACACTAGTGTTGTCACTAGTCAAACATCTGCCCCACCAACAATGACTGTAGCCAAAGATACTAACGCTATACCAAGTACTAGCAGTGCAGCAAACACTAGTGTTGTCACTAGTCAAACATCTGCTCCACCAACAATAATTGTAGCCAAAGATACTAACGCTATACCAAGTACTAGCTCTTTGGTGATGAAGAAAGGTGGATTTGAACAGCACAATGCAAGTAACACTGGGAACGTTGGTGGAATTTCATTACCAGCAACTGGTAACACAATGATGCCTAATATTAGTTATTCCATGGCACAGAAAGGCAATTCTACACAACAACAATATAATTTTATGCAATTTAATCAGTGGAATCTTCAAAATAATGTCATGTTCCCTCAGAATCCCTCTACTACAACCAGGGGAATATTTGAACACATAACTTTAAGTGACATGGAACGTGCCACTCGTGCACATCAGCAGCAGGTGGCTCTACAGAAGCAAATGAAACATCTGAGAGAGTCACCATTTTCAGTACAGGAAAATTGCCCTCTATTCAGGAACCCAATTCCTGAAACAAGAAAGCGAAAGTTGGACACCAACTCAGAAGATGCAGCTTTATGGAACCCCAAGCGTTTCAGGCTGAGATTGGGCATAGGACCTAAGGTACATCCCAAAGCCTTAGAGAGAAAACCAGATGCACAGAAAATAGAAGGAAAGGAAGAGTGTGCATCAGATGATATATTTCCACCCAGTTCAGTATTCAGGGCACGAGTGAAGGAAAGAGCACAAAGGATGAAAATAAAAGATTTGCTTCGAGTCATCAAATCTCATCAGTCTGAGAAAAAGGATGAATCACCGACAAATTAAATATTTCTAAGTAATAAAATAATTTTTAAAAAAAGAGAATCAGAGACAGCAGCTTTGAATGCCATTGAAAAAGCCCCTGGCATTTCATCTAATTCTAGCTCAGTTGGAGCTCCAGTTGGAGCAAACTCTGGCAATGTAACTGGACAATCAGCCAGTACAAACTTGGCCAGCAGTTCAACTGCAGGACCAAGTACCACCTCTTCTGTAAGGAAAAGAGTTCATTCTGCTGAAGACCAGACTAGCAGTAATAAATCTCGAAGAATTGATAAAGATGATAAGACCAGTTCCACGGTCCCTCATATCATATCATGGTCCCCAGTATCAAAACAAAATGCTGCAGCGCAAAAGGTGAAAAGAAAAGATAAAAAGACGCACTTGGCACAAGCAAAGCATTGCTAGGACCCAGGGGCAAGAGGCTCAGAGTACCAGCTCCTCTGTGAGAAAAAGAACTGCTTCTTCCAGTGACGAAGAGCCAACAAATAAGAAAAAACATAGAGAAGACAAAAAGGCTAAAAAGAAGCGTAGAAAGAGAAGCAAAAAACCTAAAAAACCTACGAGGCATAGGAAAATCTCACAGCCCAGTTCATCTACTCAGCAACAGTCTGATTTAGAAGAATTACAGGATGCGTTTGCCAAAGCTCTTGTAATATCTACAAGTGCAGCAAACACTAGTGTTGTCCCTAGTCAAACATCTGCTCCAACCAACAATGACTATAGCCAAAGATACTAACGCTATACCAAGTACTAGCAGTGCAGCAAACACTAGTGTTGTCCCTAGTCAAACATCTGCTCCACCAACAATGACTGTAGCCAAAGATACTAACGATATACCAAGTACTAGCAGTGCAGCAAACACTAGTGTTGTCCCTAGTCAAACATCTGCTCCACCAACAATGACTGTAGCCAAAGATACTAACGCTATACCAAGTACTAGCAGTGCAGCAAACACTAGTGTTGTCACTAGTCAAACATCTGCCCCACCAACAATGACTGTAGCCAAAGATACTAACGCTATACCAAGTACTAGCAGTGCAGCAAACACTAGTGTTGTCACTAGTCAAACATCTGCTCCACCAACAATGACTGTAGCCAAAGATACTAACGATATACCAAGTACTAGCAGTGCAGCAAACACTAGTGTTGTCACTAGTCAAACATCTGCTCCACCAACAATGACTGTAGCCAAAGATACTAACGCTATACCAAGTACTAGCAGTGCAGCAAACACTAGTGTTGTCACTAGTCAAACATCTGCTCCACCAACAATGACTGTAGCCAAAGATACTAACGCTATACCAAGTACTAGCTCTTTGGTGATGAAGAAAGGTGGATTTGAACAGCACAATGCAAATAACACTGGGAACGTTTGTGGAATTTCATTACCAGCAACTGGTAACACAATGATGCCTAATATTAGTTATTCCATGGCACAGAAAGGCAATTCTACACAACAACAATATAATTTTATGCAATTTAATCAGTGGAATCTTCAAAATAATGTCATGTTCCCTCTACTACAACCAGGGGAATATATGAATACATAACTTTAAGTGACATGGAACGTGCCACTCGTGCACATCAGCAGCAGGTGGCTCTACAGAAGCAAATGAAACATCTGAGAGAGTCACCATTTTCAGTACAGGAAAATTGCCCTCTATTCAGGAACCCAATTCCTGAAACCAGAAAGCGAAAGTTGGACACCAACTCAGAAGATGCAGCTTTATGGAACCCCAAGTGTTTCAGGCTGAGATTGGGCAAAGGACCTAAGGTACATCCCAAAGCCTTAGAGAGAAAAGCAGATGCACAGAAAATAGAAGGAAAGGAAGAGTGCGCATCAGATGATATATTTCCACCCAGTTCAGTATTCGGGGCACGAGTGAAGGAAAGAGCACAAAGGATGAAAATAAAAGATTTGCTTCGAGTCATCAAATCTCATCAGTCTGAGAAAAAGGTTGAATCACCCACAAATTAAATATTTCTAAGTAATAAAATAATAAAAAAAATCCACCATATGGGGGTTACCTTGCCGTGGTATGGTGGCTTGGAAATTTTGTGATCATATAATTGTAGCTAAATGCTTATAGATTTCTATTTATGGTGGCAATTTTATGATCATAAACTTGTAACTAAAAACCCCTTTACTTTGAAATGTTAACATTTTCCATGGAATATTATTAGGCAATTGTTGTCTCTTTTTTCATTATTGTATTTCTTCAAGCCATTACTTCAGACAGGCTACAATTTTTTGCACATTATTCAAATATGTAATGACTTTTTAAAGCCTTCGGTGTCCCTAGAAGCATACTGTAAATAATAATCCTATATAGATGTAGAGGTCCATAGGGGTTTAATCTGCCCCTATGGCTTTAAGGTCCTACCCTTTTCTCAGTTACCAGGCAAAATCCTGTGTAGCTCAGTGTTATTGGCCAAGAGGTGATATGACAACTTCCTGCCACACTGCACTATAGTGTGTGTAAGGAGTGGCCTCTTCCTCTTTGGCTGCTGGATGCTGATCTGGCTGGGTGTGCCCAGGGGAGCCAGAGTACAGCAAGGCCCAGAGAAAGCTGAATGTTATGTGCCTGTGCCTTTTTCCGCTAACCTCTGGTGATGTGAGTAAGCCTGAGGTCATTGTCTCTGACTAATAAACAGTTACTTTGTTTGCACCATAAGAACCTTCTGGCGCCCAATCATTTGAGTGAGTGTTGCACTACACCTTGAGTCCAATGTAACCCATGCTCATACCAATAGCTGGACACTTTAACTATCTGTGGTCTGGATAGCCCAGATTGGCGTTACATACATAGAAAGAAAGAAAGAACGATAGATAGATTTGATAGATGATAGATGGATAGACAACCGATAGATAGATAGATAGATGATAGATAAATAGATATTTAAATTTGCATGTGTTATTTTTTGTGAAAGGGATTTTAATAGTGATAGTATTTTAATAGTTGGATAGATAGAGAGATAGATAGATAGAGAGATAGATAGATAGATAGATAGAGAGATAGATAGATAGAGCTAGATCAGGCATGTCCAAAGTGCAGCCAATTGCGGGAGATCCAGGCTATGGGCTGGTGCTATCAAATACATTCCTTTGTGCATTAAAGACATTTTTATGGAAAGTACTACATTGAAATAAATTAAATAAATTAAGTAATAATATAATTCAATAACAGGTTTATTTTAGCCTTTAATCACCAAAATGGCAGAAAGTCAACCTTTTTGTCTGTCAGACCCTATGTTAAGTGATGTAAGGAAAAGAGTGACAAAACTATTTATATACCCAGGAAAGGTTCAATTTGGAGATGAGGAAGATATAAGAAATCATTTTCGAAATTTACAAAATTATAGAGAAAAAGAAATTAAGGCTTGGTGGCAGAAAGAAACTCTTTTACCAATATGCAGCTGAAGGGATAGTACTGAGGGGCCTAAGAATCACAAAGAAATGGCCGACCTTCAGCAGAGATGATGCCGATTTCATGCTGGAGTGGAAAAAGATTTTGCAGAATTGTTCCATGAACCTTATAGCATTAATAGTTAAACAGAAAGAGAAAGAGTTGAAAGATATAAATGTTGAAATCAATGAAATACAAAAAGACTTGTCCCAATTTAAGGGTGACATTTCCAAAAATTACCTCAAAATTTCTACCCTGCAGCGTCGTATTACCCACATACTTTTAGGTATCAAGAGAAAAAAAACCAAATATGAAAGCCTAGGGTCTTCTAAACAGTTTGAGGCCCAATATGTATAGGTGTACCCAAGCACGTGGCATATAGGGGCCCCAAAAAAGACCCCCATATAGTCTGTCATTTCAGGTACTGCAAAATCAACACATATACATAGTTTTGGGGGAGAGCAAAGGTAGAAAAAAGTACTTTCACCCCATAAAACCAGATATTTTCGGAAAGTACACATTCCCATGTATCCAAATTGGGTATGCATGTCTTTGTACTCCAAAGTACCAAGTCACAAGCCTTTCCTAAATCTGGCCATAAAAGCAACAGTTTTTACATTTCTGAAAATTGCCTAAAAATATTGCAATTGGCCGCATTTATCTCACCCAATTTCTTACATACAATTGTAAAACATCATAAATACTGATGCCAAGGGTCTACTGAACCATTTGATGCCCAATATGCATTGATATACCAAGGCAGCTGGCATGTGCGGACCTCAAATGAAAATAGTGTGCATATGATTTTTATTCTGCTGCCGATTCACCTTCTGTGAACATATTATGACTTCATATTATGTGCCTCAAGACCCTCCTAACAGCAAAGACTCCCCAAAACCATATATTTTTGGAAAGTACACATTCTGACGAATCCAACAAAGATAAAAACGTCTTTCTACACCAAACTACCAAACTGCAAAGCTTTTCTAAACGTAGAGGTTTTTACAACATTTCTGAAAATCGTCTAAAATTGTTGCAGTTTGCCGCATTTATTGCACACAATGTTTTACGTATAAAGAAAAATCACCCTAAATATGGACCTCAGAGGTCTACTGAATAGTTTGATGCCCAATATGCATAGATTTACCAAAGTATGTGGTGTGTACAGACCCCAAATGAAAAACATGCATATGAATTTTCACGCTAGCCAACTAAGCTGCAGAAAGGGAGCCCCAATTGTGCGTTATGTGCTGTAAGACCCCCAAACTGGAAAGCATATATTCTGGCGAATCAAGCAAAGTAAAATAAATCTTTCTATACCAAAGCACCAAACAGCAAAACTATACTAAATATACATAAGGAACAATAATGCAGGGATAAAATTGCAACAAAACCACAAAAATAGCGTAAATCAATGAAATAACAAAATAATTGATCCGACAGCATAATTAGTGGCCGAAATCGATTATCTAATAGTCACGCTGTCAAAATAACATGTTTTTAGGCAAAATAAACGGTACGATGAATAAGTAAAAAAGACACAAAAAACACCTGTTTGTGAGTTTTTGTGTATACATATTTGTGCACTTCTAAAAGAGTGTGCAAATACACGTAAATAAGTGTAAATAAGTGTACAAAAGGGACCAAGTGTGCTAAAATAAAAAATACCAATCTTTACTAAAATGTGTGTAAGTGTATAAATGTACTGTAAGTATCTGCAAGTTTTGCTGCCACTTTGCAGAGTGATTTGTCTAGATTGGAAAACTTAGCAGCAAACTGGAAAATGAGGTTCAATGTTGATAAATGCAGGTTATGCACTTTGGCAAAAATAATATAAATGCAAGTTATACACTAAATGGCAGTGTGTTGGGAGTTTCCTTAAATGAGAAGGATCTAGGGGTTTTTATAGATAAAAAGTTGTCTAATTCTGGGCAGTGTCATTCTGTGGCTACTAAAGCAAATAAAGTTCTGTCTTGTATAAAAAAGGGCATTAACTCAAGGGATGAAAACATAATTATGTCTCTTTATAGGTCCCTGGTGAGGCCTCATCTGGAGTATGCAGTGCAGTTTTTGGACTCCAGTCCTTAAGCGGGACATAAATGAGCTGGAGAGAGTGCAGAGACTAAGTGCAACTAAACTGGTTAGAGGGATGGAAGACTTAAATTATGAGGGGAGACTGTCAAGGTTGCGGGTTGTTTTCTCTGGAAAAAGGCGCTTCGCGAGCGGACATGATTACACTTTACAAGTACATTAGAGGACATTATAGACAAATAGCAGGGGACCTTTTTACCCATAAAGAGGATCACCGTACCAGAGGCCACCCCTTTAGACTAGAAAAAAAGAACTTTCATTTGAAGCAACGTAGGGGTTCTTCACAGTCAGGACAGTGAGGTTGTGGAATGCACTGCCGGGTGATGTTGTGATGCTGATTCAGTTAATGACTATAAGAATGGCTTGGATGGTTTTTTGGACAGACATAATATCAGAGGTTATTGTGATACTAAGCTCTATAGTTAGTATAGATATGGGTATATAGAATTTAATTAAAAGTAGAGAGGGGTGTGTGTATGAATGCTGGGTTTCATTTGGAGGAGTTGAACTTGATGTACTTTGTCTTTTTCAACCCAATTTAACTATGTAACTATGTAACAAAGTGCAGGTAAGTATGTAAAAAACGTGCACTTACCGTTTTTGTAGCAGGAGGATCGCTGGAACCGATGGAGGCAACCTGGACAGCGAGTCTGCAGAGTCAATGCACAGCAGGAAGTGTGTGGGCGGCTGTGCAGGAAGGAAGAGGTGAGTATGTAGCAGCATACAGCCATTTGCAGCGTATTTGCCACTTTGAAGTCGGATCTCCGACAATCATGTCGCAGATCTGACTTGACATTCCCCCAGCCTCGTTGCCCAGGGCAAAAAGCCACCAATGCAGAGAGAAGGGCTCAGCTGCAGGAGAACGTACGAGGTACCTTCTTGGTAGCCTGAGCCCTGAACCGCCAGCGCGTACGGCGTATGTCTTGGCGTTAAGTTTAAGGTGAAAATGTATTTACTCTTCTACATATTCTCAAAAATGCAGTAGGATGACAAATATGCCAGTACTTTCATACATCTTTTTCATACATCTTGATGCAAAGATGACAGTAAACAAAAATTTCAGACTGTAAAGTGGGACTTGTACAGAAAAAGTCCAAAACTTAAGCTGGCCATATATTAATAAATTTGCGTTTTGTCAAGATCACCGAATGAGTGGACCTTTCCCCAATAGGTGGGCAATATCAGATTGATCTGTTCATTTGGGCCTAGGACCAAACAATTGGATACAGGCCACTGGGGCAATGACCAAATAGATTTTAACCAGTCTGAACCATATCTCCTCAATTTTGCTCCAGATAGCTGTTGGGTAGGCCTATTGGAGTTCCCCCATGCCTGGGCAGAGAAGCTGCCGACTCAGACAGAAGGAGCTGAATCGACAGATAAAACTGTCTGGGTCCCCCTTTTCTAAAACCCCAGTCCTAACAATGATCATTTAAGGCCTTACAAGCAGTATCAGCCATAGGCCAGTTGAACTTATCTGACCAGATGGGACCCTTCATCAACAGGGGACTTTGTACAAGTGTTGAAATCTACAGCTTTAGAAGAATATGGAATTCTTCACAGAAAAGGTTGGAGGAGAAGGCTGAGTAAAGTATTTTATTGTCTGCATAGTATTTTGGTCAAGATGAAGATGCAAAGATTGTTTTAACTAGAACAATGTAGCTTTCTGAAGTGATTATTCAGGTTTAATAGCAGCAAAATCTGTTATAGAATGAATTCATATTTCATCAAGGGACTGTTACTATAGTGTAGAGCACTCTTATGTAAAGAAAATACAATTTTATGTCAATAGTTTTATTGCTTTTATTTTATAGTTTCATTTCTATTGTGTTTTTAATTCACTTGTTCTACATTTAATTTAACCCTGGCTCAGTTCAAAGTATGTCTCGATTGTTTTATAATATATCAGATACACCATATAAAAAGGCACACAGCAGTGTTCTAAATCTTTTAATTTATTTTGTATGATTACATGTGAGAAACAAATACAAATCATGTTAAAACATATATTGTTGTTTTGTATATCTGTGGTATTGTGACATCACTGCTGAAAATAATGACATCACTAGTGATGGCGAATTTATTCATCAGGCGCGAATTTGCGGTGAATTTGCCCATTTTGCCACCGGCGAATAAATTAGCAAATTTGCTGCAACACTCCGCTGGCGAAAATTCGACAGCGTAGAAAAAAAATTTGACGCCTGCGATGGTTTCGACGCCGGCATCCAAGTTTTTTGACACCGGCAACGGTTCCAACACCGGCACCAAATTTGACGCTACAGCTGATAAATGGATGCCCTTTGACTTTAATGGGCATCGGCGAATTGTCACAGGCGGCAAAATCAATGATTCGAAATTTTTCGCCAGTTTGCATCGAATCGAAACGGGACAAATTCTCTCATCACTAGACATCAAAGCTTTCATAAGAACGTTTACAATGACAAATGACTATATATGTACACAGTGCCCAGTTGCTATTATGAGAATGTGTACAATGACATGACCATATATGGACATAGTGAGAACATGTACAATGACATGACCATATATGGACATATTGTGTCCAGCTGTTCTGCTGTGATGAGAACTTGTACAATGACATATGACCATATATGGACACAGTGAGAACGTTTACAGTGACATGACCATATATGGGCATATAGCGTCAGTTTCCACGGCTATATAAAGGATGGTCGTAGCTTCGACAGCTGTCATTTGATCTTTAGATATCGATGGATGCAGTCACCTTTTCAGCGAGCTGATGGAATAGTTTGCATGTTACATACTTTATAGTTACTGTACATTGTTTTTGCAACTTTTCCATCTCTTGCAATTAACATTGGTGATATGGATCCAAAAAAACCCACTAGTTCCCTTTTGGGGAAGAGAAAAAGAGAATCAGAGACAGCAGCTTTGAATGCCCCTGGCACTTCATCTAATTCTAGCTCAGTTGGAGCTCCAGTTGCAGCTCCAGTTGGAGCAAACTCTGGCATTGTACCTGGACAATCAGCCAGTACAAACTTGGCCAGCAGTTCCACTACAGGTCCAAGTACCACCTCTTCTGCTGAAGACCAGACTAGCAGTAATAAATCTCAAAGAATTGATAAAGATAATAAGACCAGTTCCACAGTCCCTTATATCATATCATGGTCCCCAGTATCACAACAAAATGCCACAGCGCAAAAGGTGAAAAGAAAATATAAAAAGATAAAAAGACGCACTCGGCACAAGCAAAGCATTGCTAGGACCCAGGAGCAAGGGGCTCAAAGTACCAGCTCCACAGTGAGAAAAAGAACTGCTTCTTCTTCCAGTGACGATGAGCCAACAAATAAGAAAAAAACATAGAGGCATAGAGAAAAAGGCTATAAAGAAGCGTAGAAAGAGAAGCAAAAAAACTAAAAAACCTACAAGGCATAGGAAAATCTCACAGCCCAGTACATCTACTCAGAAACAGTCTGATTTAGAAGCATTACAGGATGCGTTTGCCAAAGCTCTTGTAATATCTACAAGTGCAGCAAATACTAGTGTTGTCACTAGTCAAACATCTGCCCCACCAACAATGACTGTAGCCAAAGATACTAACGCTATACCAAGTACTAGCAGTGCAGCAAACACTAGTGTTGTCACTAGTCAAACATCTGCTCCACCAACAATAATTGTAGCCAAAGATACTAACGCTATACCAAGTACTAGCTCTTTGGTGATGAAGAAAGGTGGATTTGAACAGCACAATGCAAATAACACTGGGAACGTTGGTGGAATTTCATTACGAGCAACTGGTAACACAATGATGCCTAATATTAGTTATTCCATGGCACAGAAAGGCAATTCTACACAACAACAATATAATTTTATGCAATTTAATCAGTGGAATCTTCAAAATAATGTCATGTTCCCTCAGAATCCCTCTACTACAACCAGGGGAATATTTGAACACATAACTTTAAGTGACATGGAACGTGCCACTCATGCACATCAGCAGCAGGTGGCTCTACAGAAGCAAATGAAATATCTAAGAGAGTCACCATTTTCAGTACAGGAAAATTGCCCTCTATTCAGGAACCCAATTCCTGAAACCAGAAAGCGAAAGTTGGACACCAACTCAGAAGATGCAGCTTTATGGAACCCCAAGCGTTTCAGGCTGAGATTGGGCAAAGGACCTAAGGTACATCCCAAAGCCTTAGAGAGAAAAGCAGATGCACAGAAAATAGAAGGAAAGGAAGAGTGTGCATCAGATGATATATTTCCACCCAGTTCAGTATTCAGGGCACGAGTGAAGGAAAGAGCACAAAGGATGAAAATAAAAGATTTGCTTCGAGTCATCAAATCTCATCAGTCTGAGAAAAAGGATGAATCACCGACAAATTAAATATTTCTAAGTAATAAAATAATTTAAAAAAAAAGAGAATCAGAGACAGCAGCTTTGAATGCCATTGAAAAAGCCCCTGGCATTTCATCTAATTCTAGCTCAGTTGGAGCTCCAGTTGGAGCAAACTCTGGCAATGTAACTGGACAATCAGCCAGTACAAACTTGGCCAGCAGTTCAACTGCAGGACCAAGTACCACCTCTTCTGTAAGGAAAAGAGTTCATTCTGCTGAAGACCAGACTAGCAGTAATAAATCTCGAAGAATTGATAAAGATGATAAGACCAGTTCCACGGTCCCTCATATCATATCATGGTCCCCAGTATCAAAACAAAATGCTGCAGCGCAAAAGGTGAAAAGAAAAGATAAAAAGACGCACTTGGAACAAGCAAAGCATTGCTAGGACCCAGGGGCAAGAGGCTCAGAGTACCAGCTCCTCTGTGAGAAAAAGAACTGCTTCTTCCAGTGACGAAGAGCCAACAAATAAGAAAAAACATAGAGAAGACAAAAAGGCTAAAAAGAAGAGTAGAAAGAGAAGCAAAAAACCTAAAAAACCTACGAGGCATAGGAAAATCTCACAGCCCAGTTCATCTACTCAGCAACAGTCTGATTTAGAAGCATTACAGGATGCGTTTGCCAAAGCTCTTGTAATATCTACAAGTGCAGCAAACACTAGTGTTGTCCCTAGTCAAACATCTGCTCCAACCAACAATGACTATAGCCAAAGATACTAACGCTATACCAAGTACTAGCAGTGCAGCAAACACTAGTGTTGTCACTAGTCAAACATCTGCTCCAACCAACAATGACTATAGCCAAAGATACTAACGCTATACCAAGTACTAGCAGTGTAGCAAACACTAGTGTTGTCCCTAGTCAAACATCTGCTCCACCAACAATGACTGTAGCCAAAGATACTAACGATATACCAAGTACTAGCAGTGCAGCAAACACTAGTGTTGTCACATCTGCTCCAACCAACAATGACTATAGCCAAACATACTAACGCTATACCAAGTACTAGCAGTGTAGCAAACACTAGTGTTGTCCCTAGTCAAACATCTGCTCCACCAACAATGACTGTAGCCAAAGATACTAACGATATACCAAGTACTAGCAGTGCAGCAAACACTAGTGTTGTCACTAGTCAAACATCTGCTCCACCAACAATGACTATAGCCAAAGATACTAACGCTATACCAAGTACTAGCAGTGCAGCAAACACTAGTGTTGTCACTAGTCAAACATCTGCTCCACCAACAATGACTGTAGCCAAAGATACTAACGCTATACCAAGTACTAGCAGTGCAGCAAACACTAGTGTTGTCACTAGTCAAACATCTGCCCCACCAACAATGACTGTAGCCAAAGATACTAACGCTATACCAAGTACTAGCAGTGCAGCAAACACTAGTGTTGTCACTAGTCAAACATCTGCTCCACCAACAATGACTGTAGCCAAAGATACTAACGATATACCAAGTACTAGCAGTGCAGCAAACACTAGTGTTGTCACTAGTCAAACATCTGCTCCACCAACAATGACTATAGCCAAAGATACTAACGCTATACCAAGTACTAGCAGTGCAGCAAACACTAGTGTTGTCACTAGTCAAACATCTGCTCCACCAACAATGACTGTAGCCAAAGATACTAACGCTATACCTAGATCTTTGGTGATGAAGAAAGGTGGATTTGAACAGCACAATGCAAATAACACTGGGAACGTTGGTGGAATTTCATTACCAGCAACTGGTAACACAATGATGCCTAATATTAGTTATTCCATGGCACAGAAAGGCAATTCTACACAACAACAATATAATTTTATGCAATCAGTGGAATCTTCAAAATAATGTCATGTTCCCTCTACTACAACCAGGGGAATATATGAATACATAACTTTAAGTGACATGGAACGTGCCACTCGTGCACATCAGCAGCAGGTGGCTCTACAGAAGCAAATGAAACATCTGAGAGAGTCACCATTTTCAGTACAGGAAAATTGCCCTCTATCAGGAACCCAATTCCTGAAACCAGAAAGCGAAAGTTGGACACCACTCAGAAGATGCAGCTTTATGGAACCCCAAGTGTTTCAGGCTGAGATTGAACCGATGGAGGCAACCTGGACAGCGAGTCTGCAGAGTCAATGCACAGCAGGAAGTGTGTGGGCGCTGTGCAGGAAGGAAGAGGTGAGTATGTAGCAGCATACAGCCATTTGCAGCGTATTTGCCACTTTGAAGTCGGATCTCCGACAATCATGTCGCAGATCTGACTTGACATTCCCCCAGCCTCGTTGCCCAGGGCAAAAAGCCACCAATGCAGAGAGAAGGGCTCAGCTGCAGGAGAACGTACGAGGTACCTTCTTGGTAGCCTGAGCCCTGAACCGCCAGCGCGTACGGCGTATGTGCTTGGCGGTTAAAGGTTTAAGGTGAAAATGTATTTACTCTTCTACATATTCTCAAAAATGCAGTAGGATGACAAATATGCCAGTACTTTCATACATCTTTTTCATACATCTTGATGCAAAGATGACAGTAAACAAAAATTTCAGACTGTAAAGTGGGACTTGTACAGAAAAAGTCCAAAACTTAAGCTGGCCATATATTAATAAATTTGCGTTTTGTCAAGATCACTGAATGAGTGGACCTTTCCCAATAGGTGGGCAATATCAGATTGATCTGTTCATTTGGGCCTAGGACCAAACAATTGGATACAGCACCACTGGGCAATGACCAAATAGATTTTTTGGTCAATTTTTAACCAGTCTGAACATATCTCCTCAATTTTGCTCCAGATAGCTGTTGGGTAGGCCTATTGGAGTTCCCATGCCTGGGCAGAGAAGCTGCCGACTCAGACAGAAGGAGCTGAATCGACAGATAAAACTGTCTGGGTCCCCCTTTTCTAAAACCCCAGTCCTAACAATGATCATTTAAGGCCTTACAAGCAGTATCAGCCATAGGCCAGTTGAACTTATCTGACCAGATGGGACCCTTCATCAACAGGGGACTTTGTACAAGTGTTGAAATCTACAGCTTTAAAAGAATATGGAATTCTTCACAGAAAAGGTTGGAGGAGAAGGCTGAGTAAAGTATTTATTGTCTGCATAGTATTTTGGTCAAGATGAAGATGCAAAGATGTTTTAACTAGAACAATGTAGCTTTCTGAAGTGATTATTCAGGTTTAATAGCAGCAAAATCTGTTATAGAATGAATTCATATTTCATCAAGGGACTGTTACTATAGTGTAGAGCACTCTTATGTAAAGAAAATACCATTTTATGTCAATAGTTTTATTGCTTTTATTTATAGTTTCATTTCTATTGTGTGTTTTTAATTCACTTGTTCTACATTTAATTTAACCCTGGCTCAGTTCAAAGTATGTCTCGATTGTTTTATAATATATCAGATACACCATATAAAAAGGCACACAGCAGTGTTCTAAATCTTTTAATTTATTTTGTATGATTACATGTGAGAAACAAATACAAATCATGTTAAACATATATTGTTGTTTTGTATATCTGTGGTATTGTGACATCACTGCTGAAAATAATGACATCACTAGTGATGGCGAATTTATTCATCAGGCGCGAATTTGCGGTGAATTTGCCCATTTTGCCACCAGCGAATAAATTAGCAAATTTGCTGCAACACTCCGCTGGCGAAAATTCGACAGCGTAGAAAAAAAATTGACGCCTGCGATGGTTTCGACGCCGGCATCCAATTTTTTGATACCGGCAACGGTTCCAACACTGGCACCAAATTTGACGCTACAGCTGATAAATGGATGCCCTTTGACTTTAATGGGCATCGGCGAATTGTCACAGGCGGCAAAATCAATGATTCGAAATTTTTCGCCAGTTTGCATCGAAGCGAAACGGGACAAATTCTCTCATCACTAGACATCAGAGCTTTCATAAGAACGTTTACAATGACAAATGACCATATATGGACACAGTGCCCAGTTGCTATTATGAGAATGTGTACAATGACATGACCATATATGGACATAGTGAGAACATGTACAATGACATGACCATATATGGACATATTGTGTCCAGCTGTTCTGCTGTGATGAGAACTTGTACAATGACATATGACCATATATGGACACAGTGAGAACGTTTACAGTGACAGACCATATATGGGCATATAGCGTCAGTTCCCACGGCTATATAAAGGACGGTCGTAGCTTCGACAGCTGTCATTTGATCTTTAGATATCGATGGATGCAGTCACCTTTTCAGCGAGCTGATGGAATAGTTTGCATGTTACATACTTTATAGTTACTGTACATTGTTTTGCAGCTTTTCCATCTCTTGCAATTAACATTGGTGATATGGATCCAAAAAAACCCACTAGTTCCCTTTGGGGAAGAGAAAAGAGAATCAGAGACAGCAGCTTTGAATGCCCCTGGCACTTCATCTAATTCTAGCTCAGTTGGAGCTCCAGTTGCAGCTCAGTTGGAGCAAACTCTGGCATTGTACCTGGACAATCAGCCAGTACAAACTTGGCCAGCAGTTCCACTACAGGTCCAAGTACCACCTCTTCTGCTGAAGACCAGACTAGCAGTAATAAATCTCAAAGAATTGATAAAGATAATAAGACCAGTTCCACAGTCCCTTATATCATATCATGGTCCCCAGTATCACAACAAAATGCCACAGCGCAAAAGGTGAAAAGAAAATATAAAAAGATAAAAAGACGCACTCGGCACAAGCAAAGCATTGCTAGGACCCAGGAGCAAGGGGCTCAAAGTACCAGCTCCACAGTGAGAAAAAGAACTGCTTCTTCTTCCAGTGACGATGAGCCAACAAATAAGAAAAAACATAGAGGCATAGAGAAAAAGGCTATAAAGAAGCGTAGAAAGAGAAGCAAAAAACTAAAAAACCTACAAGGCATAGGAAAATCTCACAGCCCAGTACATCTACTCAGAAACAGTCTGATTTAGAAGCATTACAGGATGCGTTTGCCAAAGCTCTTGTAATATCTACAAGTGCAGCAAATACTAGTGTTGTCACTAGTCAAACATCTGCCCCACCAACAATGACTGTAGCCAAAGATACTAACGCTATACCAAGTACTAGCTCTTTGGTGATGAAGAAAGGTGGATTTGAACAGCACAATGCAAATAACACTGGGAACGTTGGTGGAATTTCATTACCAGCAACTGGTAACACAATGATGCCTAATATTAGTTATTCCATGGCACAGAAAGGCAATTCTACACAACAACAATATAATTTTATGCAATTTAATCAGTGGAATCTTCAAAATAATGTCATGTTCCCTCAGAATCCCTCTACTACAACCAGGGGAATATTTGAACACATAACTTTAAGTGACATGGAACGTGCCACTCGTGCACATCAGCAGCAGGTGGCTCTACAGAAGCAAATGAAACATCTGAGAGAGTCACCATTTTCAGTACAGGAAAATTGCCCTCTATTCAGGAACCCAATTCCTGAAACAGAAAGCGAAAGTTGGACACCAACTCAGAAGATGCAGCTTTATGGAACCCCAAGCGTTTCAGGCTGAGATTGGGCAAAGGACCTAAGGTACATCCCAAAGCCTTAGAGAGAAAAGCAGATGCACAGAAAATAGAAGGAAAGGAAGAGTGTGCATCAGATGATATATTTCCACCAGTTCAGTATTCAGGGCACGAGTGAAGGAAAGAGCACAAAGGATGAAAATAAAAGATTTGCTTCGAGTCATCAAATCTCATCAGTCTGAGAAAAAGGATGAATCACCGACAAATTAAATATTTCTAAGTAATAAAATAATTTAAAAAAAAAGAGAATCAGAGACAGCAGCTTTGAATGCCATTGAAAAAGCCCCTGGCATTTCATCTAATTCTAGCTCAGTTGGAGCTCCAGTTGGAGCAAACTCTGGCAATGTAACTGGACAATCAGCCAGTACAAACTTGGCCAGCAGTTCAACTGCAGGACCAAGTACCACCTCTTCTGTAAGGAAAAGAGTTCATTCTGCTGAAGACCAGACTAGCAGTAATAAATCTCGAAGAATTGATAAAGATGATAAGACCAGTTCCACGGTCCCTCATATCATATCATGGTCCCCAGTATCAAAACAAAATGCTGCAGCGCAAAAGGTGAAAAGAAAAGATAAAAAAGACGCACTTGGCACAAGCAAAGCATTGCTAGGACCCAGGGGCAAGAGGCTCAGAGTACCAGCTCCTCTGTGAGAAAAAGAACTGCTTCTTCCAGTGACGAAGAGCCAACAAATAAGAAAAAACATAGAGAAGACAAAAAGGCTAAAAAGAAGAGTAGAAAGAGAAGCAAAAAAACCTAAAAAACCTACGAGGCATAGGAAAATCTCACAGCCCAGTTCATCTACTCAGCAACAGTCTTGATTTAGAAGCATTACAGGATGCGTTTGCCAAAGCTCTTGTAATATCTACAAGTGCAGCAAACACTAGTGTTGTCCCTAGTCAAACATCTGCTCCAACCAACAATGACTATAGCCAAAGATACTAACGCTATACCAAGTACTAGCAGTGCAGCAAACACTAGTGTTGTCACTAGTCAAACATCTGCTCCAACCAACAATGACTATAGCCAAAGATACTAACGCTATACCAAGTACTAGCAGTGTAGCAAACACTAGTGTTGTCACTAGTCAAACATCTGCTCCACCAACAATGACTATAGCCAAAGATACTAACGCTATACCAAGTACTAGCAGTGCAGCAAACACTAGTGTTGCCACTAGTCAAACATCTGCTCCACCAACAATGACTGTAGCCAAAGATACTAACGCTATACCAAGTACTAGCAGTGCAGCAAACACTAGTGTTGTCACTAGTCAAACATCTACCCCACCAACAATGACTGTAGCCAAAGATACTAACGCTATACCAAGTACTAGCAGTGCAGCAAACACTAGTGTTGTCACTAGTCAAACATCTGCTCCACCAACAATGACTGTAGCCAAAGATACTAACGATATACCAAGTACTAGCAGTGCAGCAAACACTAGTGTTGTCACTAGTCAAACATCTGCTCCACCAACAATGACTATAGCCAAAGATACTAACGCTATACCAAGTACTAGCTCTTTGGTGATGAAGAAAGGTGGATTTGAACAGCACAATGCAAATAACACTGGGAACGTTGGTGGAATTTCATTACCAGCAACTGGTAACACAATGATGCCTAATATTAGTTATTCCATGGCACAGAAAGGCAATTCTACACAACAACAATATAATTTTATGCAATTTAATCAGTGGAATCTTCAAAATAATGTCATGTTCCCTCTACTACAACCAGGGGAATATATGAATACATAACTTTAAGTGACATGGAACGTGCCACTCGTGCACATCAGCAGCAGGTGGCTCTACAGAAGCAAATGAAACATCTGAGAGAGTCACCATTTTCAGTACAGGAAAATTGCCCTCTATTCAGGAACCCAATTCCTGAAACCAGAAAGCGAAAGTTGGACACCAACTCAGAAGATGCAGCTTTATGGAACCCCAAGTGTTTCAGGCTGAGATTGGGCAAAGGACCTAAGGTACATCCCAAAGCCTTAGAGAGAAAAGCAGATGCACAGAAAATAGAAGGAAAGGAAGAGTGTGCATCAGATGATATATTTCCACCCAGTTCAGTATTCGGGGCACGAGTGAAGGAAAGAGCACAAAGGATGAAAATAAAAGATTTGCTTGGAGTCATCAAATCTCATCAGTCTGAGAAAAAGGTTGAATCACCCACAAATTAAATATTTCTAAGTAATAAAATAATAAAAAAAAAAAAAAAAATCCACCATATGGGGGTTACCTTGCCGTGGTATGGTGGCTTGGAAATTTTGTGATCATATAATTGTAGCTAAATGCTTATAGATTTCTATTTATGGAGGCAATTTTATGATCATAAACTTGTAACTAAAAACCCCTTTACTTTGAAATGTTAACATTTTCCATGGAATATTATTAGGCAATTGTTGTCTCTTTTTTCATTATTGTATTTCTTCAAGCCATTACTTCAGACAGGCTACAATTTTTTGCACATTATTCAAATATGTAATGACTTTTTAAAGCCTTCGGTGTCCCTAGAAGCATACTGTAAATAATAATCCTATATAGATGTAGAGGTCCATAGGGGTTAATCTGCCCCTATGGCTTTAAGGTCCTACCCTTTTCTCAGTTACCAGGCAAAATCCTGTGTAGCTCAGTGTTATTGGCCAAGAGGTGATATGACAACTTCCTGCCACACTGCACTATAGTGTGTGTAAGGAGTGGCCTCTTCCTCTTTGGCTGCTGGATGCTGATCTGGCTGGGTGTGCCCAGGGGAGCCAGAGTACAGCAAGGCCCAGAGAAAGCTGAATGTTATGTGCCTGTGCCTTTTTCCGCTAACCTCTGGTGATGTGAGTAAGCCTGAGGTCATTGTCTCTGACTAATAAACAGTTACTTTGTTTGCACCATAAGAACCTTCTGGCGCCCAATCATTTGAGTGAGTGTTGCACTACACCTTGAGTCCAATGTAACCCATGCTCATACCAATAGCTGGACACTTTAACTATCTGTGGTCTGGATAGCCCAGATTGGCGTTACATACATAGAAAGAAAGAAAGAACGATAGATAGATTTGATAGATGATAGATGGATAGACAACCGATAGATAGATAGATAGATGATAGATAAATAGATATTTAAATTTGCATGTGTTATTTTTTGTGAAAGGGATTTTAATAGTGATAGTATTTTAATAGTTGGATAGATAGAGAGATAGATAGATAGAGAGATAGATAGATAGATAGAGAGATAGAGAGAGAGATAGATAGATAGAGCTAGATCAGGCATGTCCAAAGTGCAGCCAATTGCGGGAGATCCAGGCTATGGGCTGGTGCTATCAAATACATTCCTTTGTGCATTAAAGACATTTTTATGGAAAGTACTACATTGAAATAAATTAAATAAATTAAGTAATAATATAATTCAATAACAGGTTTATTTTAGCCTTTAATCACCAAAATGGCAGAAAGTCAACCTTTTTGTCTGTCAGACCCTATGTTAAGTGATGTAAGGAAAAGAGTGACAAAACTATTTATATACCCAGGAAAGGTTCAATTTGGAGATGAGGAAGATATAAGAAATCATTTTCGAAATTTACAAAATTATAGAGAAAAAGAAATTAAGGCTTGGTGGCAGAAAGAAACTCTTTTACAATATGCAGCTGAAGGGATAGTACTGAGGGGCCTAAGAATCACAAAGAAATGGCCGACCTTCAGCAGAGATGATGCCGATTTCATGCTGGAGTGGAAAAAGATTTTGCAGAATTGTTCCATGAACCTTATAGCATTAATAGTTAAACAGAAAGAGAAAGAGTTGAAAGATATAAATGTTGAAATCAATGAAATACAAAAAGACTTGTCCCAATTTAAGGGTGACATTTCCAAAAATTACCTCAAACTTTCTACCCTGCAGCGTCGTATTACCACATACTTTTAGGTATCAAGAGAAAAAAAACCAAATATGAAAGCCTAGGGTCTTCTAAACAGTTTGATGCCCAATATGTATAGGTGTACCCAAGCACGTGGCATATAGGGGCCCCAAAAAAGACCCCCATATAGTCTGTCATTTCAGGTACTGCAAAATCAACACATATACATAGTTTTGGGGGAGAGCAAAGGTAGAAAAAAGTACTTTCACCCCAGAAAACCAGATATTTTCGGAAAGTACACATTCCCATGTATCCAAATTGGGTATGCATGTCTTTGTACTCCAAAGTACCAAGTCACAAGCCTTTCCTAAATCTGGCGATGAAAGCAACAGTTTTTACATTTCTGAAAATTGCCTAAAAATATTGCAATTGGCCGCATTTATCTCACCCAATTTCTTACATACAATTGTAAAACATCATAAATACTGATGCCAAGGGTCTACTGAACCATTTGATGCCCAATATGCATTGATATACCAAGGCAGCTGGCATGTGCGGACCTCAAATGAAAATAGTGCATATGATTTTTCTCTGCTGCCGATTCACCTTCTGTGAACATATTATGACTTCATATTATGTGCCTCAAGACCCTCCTAACAGCAAAGACTCCCCAAAACCATATATTTTTGGAAAGTACACATTCTGACGAATCCAACAAAGATAAAAACGTCTTTCTACACCAAACTACCAAACTGCAAAGCTTTTCTAAACGTAGAGGTTTTTACAACATTTCTGAAAATCGTCTAAAATTGTTGCAGTTTGCCGCATTTATTGCACACAATGTTTTACGTATAAAGAAAAATCACCCTAAATATGGACCTCAGAGGTCTACTGAATAGTTTGATGCCCAATATGCATAGATTTACCAAAGTATGTGGTGTGTACAGACCCCAAATGAAAAACATGCATATGAATTTTCACGCTAGCCAACTAAGCTGCAGAAAAGGGAGCCCCAATTGTGCGTTATGTGCTGTAAGACCCCCAAACTGGAAAGCATATATTCTGGCGACTCAAGCAAAGTAAAATAAATCTTTCTATACCAAAGCACCAAACAGCAAAACTATACTAAATATACATAAGGAACAATAATGCAGGGATAAAATTGCAACAAAACCACAAAAATAGCGTAAATCAATGAAATAACAAAATAATTGATCCGACAGCATAATTAGTGGCCGAAATCGATTATCTAATAGTCACGCTGTCAAAATAACATGTTTTTAGGCAAAATAAACGGTACGATGAATAAGTAAAAAAGAAACAAAAAACACCTGTTTGTGAGTTTTTGTGTATACATATTTGTGCACTTCTAAAAGAGTGTGCAAATACACGTAAATAAGTGTAAATAAGTGTACAAAAGGGACCAAGTGTGCTAAAATAAAAAATACCAATCTTTACTAAAATGTGTGTAAGTGTATAAATGTACTGTAAGTATCTGCAAGTTTTGCTGCCACTTTGCAGAGTGATTTGTCTAGATTGGAAAACTTAGCAGCAAACTGGAAAATGAGGTTCAATGTTGATAAATGCAGGTTATGCACTTTGGCAAAAATAATATAAATGCAAGTTATACACTAAATGGCAGTGTGTTGGGAGTTTCCTTAAATGAGAAGGATCTAGGGGTTTTTATAGATAAAAAGTTGTCTAATTCTGGGCAGTGTCATTCTGTGGCTACTAAAGCAAATAAAGTTCTGTCTTGTATAAAAAAGGGCATTAACTCAAGGGATGAAAACATAATTATGTCTCTTTATAGGTCCCTGGTGAGGCCTCATCTGGAGTATGCAGTGCAGTTTTGGACTCCAGTCCTTAAGCGGGACATAAATGAGCTGGAGAGAGTGCAGAGACTAAGTGCAACTAAACTGGTTAGAGGGATGGAAGACTTAAATTATGAGGGGAGACTGTCAAGGTTGCGGGTTGTTTTCTCTGGAAAAAAGGCGCTTGCGAGCGGACAAGTACATTAGAGGACATTATAGACAAATAGCAGGGGACCTGAACTGATCCTGATTTCATCCACTTCAAATTCATGCTCTCCTGCTATAACCGAGCTCTATCATTAGCCAAAGAACAATACTTCTCTTATCTAATATCTACTATGTCCTCCAAACCACAGCAGCTGTTTGCCACATTTAACTCACTCCTATGCCCCCCTCCACCTCCTCCACCTATTAATGTTACTGCCCAAGACCTTGCTCATTTCTTTAATGAAAAAATCGATCTCATTAGGCTGAGCATACCGTCCGACAACAATCTCAGACCAACGTGCAGTCCACTCACATCTACTTTGCACTCCTTCACCCCTGCAACTCTAGATGAAGTCAGCAAACTTCTAGCCAGCTCAAAACCCACCACCTGCTCCCTTGACCCCATACCCTCTCGCCTTCTCCACCCAATCTCTGATACACTCTCTCCTGCACTTACCCACCTATTCAATCTTTCACTCTCTACTGGTACCTTTCCATCATTATACAAACAAGCACTAATCACTCCTATCCTCAAAAAACCTTCCCTTGATCCCAGCTCTCCCACTAACTATCGACCGGTCTCCCTTCTTCCATTCGCCTCCAAATTACTAGAAAGGCTTGTTTATAAACGCCTGATCCAGCATCTCACTCACAACTCCCTCCTCGACCCCTTGCAATCTGGCTTCCGCCCATCACACTCGACTGAAACTGCCCTCACCAAAGTAACCAATGATCTTCTATTGGCAAAGTCTAAAGGTCATTATTCCATTCTAATTCTACTAGATCTCTCTGCAGCCTTTGACACAGTTGACCACACACTCCTCCTTGACATTCTACACTCAGCTGGCATTTGGGACACTGCTCTTTCATGGTTTACATCTTATCTGTCTGACCGTTCCTTTAAAGTTTCCTTCTCTAACTCTACTTCTACTACTTTCCTACTCTCTGTTGGAGTTCCTCAAGGCTCTGTTCTTGGCCCCCTGCTGTTCTCGCTCTATACAACTTCACTAGGAAAACTCATTCAGTCATTTGGACTTCAGTATCACCTTTATGCTGATGACACCCAACTCTACTTGTCTACTCCTGATCTTTCTAATTCTGTCCTTTCCCAAGTCACAGACTTTCTTTCTGCTGTCTCCTCCTGGATGTCACAGCGCCACCTGAAACTGAACCTTTCTAAAACAGAACTCATCATATTTCCTCCAAGATCTTCCCCTGTCCCTCAGATATCACTCACCGTAAACAACACCACCTTTCATTCCACCACACAGGCACGCTGCCTAGGAGTTATCTTAGACTCTCTAGGAGTTATCTTAGACTGTGCAGGAAGGAAGAGGTGAGTATGTAGCAGCATACAGCCATTTGCAGCGTATTTGCCACTTTGAAGTCGGATCTCCGACAATCATGTCGCAGATCTGACTTGACATTCCCCCAGCCTCGTTGCCCAGGGCAAAAAGCCACCAATGCAGAGAGAAGGGCTCAGCTGCAGGAGAACGTACGAGGTACCTTCTTGGTAGCCTGAGCCCTGAACCGCCAGCGCGTACGGCGTATGTGCTTGGCGGTTAAAGGTTTAAGGTGAAAATGTATTTACTCTTCTACATATTCTCAAAAATGCAGTAGGATGACAAATATGCCAGTACTTTCATACATCTTTTTCATACATCTTGATGCAAAGATGACAGTAAACAAAAATTTCAGACTGTAAAGTGGGACTTGTACAGAAAAAGTCCAAAACTTAAGCTGGCCATATATTAATAAATTTGCGTTTTGTCAAGATCACCGAATGAGTGGACCTTTCCCCAATAGGTGGGCAATATCAGATTGATCTGTTCATTTGGGCCTAGGACCAAACAATTGGATACAGGCCACTGGGGCAATGACCAAATAGATTTTTTAACCAGTCTGAACCATATCTCCTCAATTTTGCTCCAGATAGCTGTTGGGTAGGCCTATTGGAGTTCCCCATGCCTGGGCAGAGAAGCTGCCGACTCAGACAGAAGGAGCTGAATCGACAGATAAAACTGTCTGGGGTCCCCCTTTTCTAAAACCCCAGTCCTAACAATGATCATTTAAGGCCTTACAAGCAGTATCAGCCATAGGCCAGTTGAACTTATCTGACCAGATGGGACCCTTCATCAACAGGGGACTTTGTACAAGTGTTGAAATCTACAGCTTTAAAAGAATATGGAATTCTTCACAGAAAAGGTTGGAGGAGAAGGCTGAGTAAAGTATTTTATTGTCTGCATAGTATTTTGGTCAAGATGAAGATGCAAAGATTGTTTTAACTAGAACAATGTAGCTTTCTGAAGTGATTATTCAGGTTTAATAGCAGCAAAATCTGTTATAGAATGAATTCATATTTCATCAAGGGACTGTTACTATAGTGTAGAGCACTCTTATGTAAAGAAAATACCATTTTATGTCAATAGTTTTATTGCTTTTATTTTATAGTTTCATTTCTATTGTGTTTTTAATTCACTTGTTCTACATTTAATTTAACCCTGGCTCAGTTCAAAGTATGTCTCGATTGTTTTATAATATATCAGATACACCATATAAAAAGGCACACAGCAGTGTTCTAAATCTTTTAATTTATTTTGTATGATTACATGTGAGAAACAAATACAAATCATGTTAAAACATATATTGTTGTTTTGTATATCTGTGGTATTGTGACATCACTGCTGAAAATAATGACATCACTAGTGATGGGCGAATTTATTCATCAGGCGCGAATTTGCGGTGAATTTGCCCATTTGCCACCGGCGAATAAATTAGCAAATTTGCTGCAACACTCCGCTGGCGAAAATTCGACAGCGTAGAAAAAATTTGACGCCTGCGATGGTTTCGACGCCGGCATCCAAGTTTTTTGACACCGGCAACGGTTCCAACACCGGCACCAAATTTGACGCTACAGCTGATAAATGGATGCCCTTTGACTTTAATGGGCATCGGGCGAATTGTCACAGACGGCAAAATCAATGATTCGAAATTTTTCGCCAGTTTGCATCGAAGCGAAACGGGACAAATTCTCTCATCACTAGACATCAAAGCTTTCATAAGAACGTTTACAATGACAAATGACCATATATGGACACAGTGCCCAGTTGCTATTATGAGAATGTGTACAATGACATGACCATATATGGACACAGTGCCCAGTTGCTATTATGAGAATGTGTACAATGACATGACCATATATGGACATAGTGAGAACATGTACAATGACATGACCATATATGGACATATTGTGTCCAGCTGTTCTGCTGTGATGAGAACTTGTACAATGACATATGACCATATATGGACACAGTGAGAACGTTACAGTGACATGACCATATATGGGCATATAGCGTCAGTTTCCACGGCTATATAAAGGACGGTCGTAGCTTCGACAGCTGTCATTTGATCTTTAGATATCGATGGATGCAGTCACCTTTTCAGCGAGCTGATGGAATAGTTTGCATGTTACATACTTTATAGTTACTGTACATTGTTTTTGCAGCTTTTCCATCTCTTGCAATTAACATTGGTGATATGGATCCAAAAAAACCCACTAGTTCCCTTTTGGGGAAGAGAAAAAGAGAATCAGAGACAGCAGCTTTGAATGCCCCTGGCACTTCATCTAATTCTAGCTCAGTTGGAGCTCCAGTTGCAGCTCCAGTTGGAGCAAACTCTGGCATTGTACCTGGACAATCAGCCAGTACAAACTTGGCCAGCAGTTCCACTAGAGGTCCAAGTACCACCTCTTCTGCTGAAGACCAGACTAGCAGTAATAAATCTCAAAGAATTGATAAAGATAATAAGACCAGTTCCACAGTCCCTTATATCATATCATGGTCCCCAGTATCACAACAAAATGCCACAGCGCAAAAGGTGAAAAGAAAATATAAAAAGATAAAAAGACGCACTCGGCACAAGCAAAGCATTGCTAGGACCCAGGAGCAAGGGGCTCAAAGTACCAGCTCCACAGTGAGAAAAGGAACTGCTTCTTCTTCCAGTGACGATGAGCCAACAAATAAGAAAAAACATAGAGGCATAGAGAAAAAGGCTATAAAGAAGCGTAGAAAGAGAAGCAAAAAAACTAAAAAACCTACAAGGCATAGGAAAATCTCACAGCCCAGTACATCTACTCAGAAACAGTCTGATTTAGAAGCATTACAGGATGCGTTTGCCAAAGCTCTTGTAATATCTACAAGTGCAGCAAATACTAGTGTTGTCACTAGTCAAACATCTGCCCCACCAACAATGACTGTAGCCAAAGATACTAACGCTATACCAAGTACTAGCAGTGCAGCAAACACTAGTGTTGTCACTAGTCAAACATCTGCTCCACCAACAATAATTGTAGCCAAAGATACTAACGCTATACCAAGTACTAGCTCTTTGGTGATGAAGAAAGGTGGATTTGAACAGCACAATGCAAGTAACACTGGGAACGTTGGTGGAATTTCATTACCAGCAACTGGTAACACAATGATGCCTAATATTAGTTATTCCATGGCACAGAAAGGCAATTCTACACAACAACAATATAATTTTATGCAATTTAATCAGTGGAATCTTCAAAATAATGTCATGTTCCCTCAGAATCCCTCTACTACAACCAGGGGAATATTTGAACACATAACTTTAAGTGACATGGAACGTGCCACTCGTGCACATCAGCAGCAGGTGGCTCTACAGAAGCAAATTAAACATCTGAGAGAGTCACCATTTTCAGTACAGGAAAATTGCCCTCTATTTAGGAACCCAATTCCTGAAACAAGAAAGCGAAAGTTGGACACCAACTCAGAAGATGCAGCTTTATGGAACCCCAAGCGTTTCAGGCTGAGATTGGGCAAAGGACCTAAGGTACATCCCAAAGCCTTAGAGAGAAAAGTAGATGCACAGAAAATAGAAGGAAAGGAAGAGTGCGCATCAGATGATATATTTCCACCCAGTTCAGTATTCAGGGCACGAGTGAAGGAAAGAGCACAAAGGATGAAAATAAAAGATTTGCTTCGAGTCATCAAATCTCATCAGTCTGAGAAAAAGGATGAATCACCGACAAATTAAATATTTCTAAGTAATAAAATAATTTAAAAAAAAAGAGAATCAGAGACAGCAGCTTTGAATGCCATTGAAAAAGCCCCTGGCATTTCATCTAATTCTAGCTCAGTCGGAGCTCCAGTTGGAGCAAACTCTGGCATTGTAACTGGACAATCAGCCAGTACAAACTTGGCCAGCAGTTCAACTGCAGGACCAAGTACCACCTCTTCTGTAAGGAAAAGAGTTCATTCTGCTGAAGACCAGACTAGCAGTAATAAATCTCGAAGAATTGATAAAGATGATAAGACCAGTTCCACGGTCCCTCATATCATATCATGGTCCCCAGTATCAAAACAAAATGCTGCAGCGCAAAAGGTGAAAAGAAAAGATAAAAAAATAAAAAGACGCACTTGGCACAAGCAAAGCATTGCTAGGACCCAGGGGCAAGAGGCTCAGAGTACCAGCTCCTCTGTGAGAAAAAGAACTGCTTCTTCCAGTGACGAAGAGCCAACAAATAAGAAAAAACATAGAGAAGACAAAAAGGCTAAAAAGAAGAGTAGAAAGAGAAGCAAAAAACCTAAAAAACCTACGAGGCATAGGAAAATCTCACAGCCCAGTTCATCTACTCAGCAACAGTCTGATTTAGAAGCATTACAGGATGCGTTTGCCAAAGCTCTTGTAATATCTACAAGTGCAGCAAACACTAGTGTTGTCCCTAGCCAAACATCTGCTCCAACCAACAATGACTATAGCCAAAGATACTAACGCTATACCAAGTACTAGCAGTGCAGCAAACACTAGTGTTGTCACTAGTCAAACATCTGCTCCAACCAACAATGACTATAGCCAAAGATACTAACGCTATACCAAGTACTAGCAGTGTAGCAAACACTAGTGTTGTCCCTAGTCAAACATCTGCTCCACCAACAATGACTGTAGCCAAAGATACTAACGATATACCAAGTACTAGCAGTGCAGCAAACACTAGTGTTGTCACTAGTCAAACATCTGCCCCACCAACAATGACTGTAGCCAAAGATACTAACGCTATACCAAGTACTAGCAGTGCAGCAAACACTAGTGTTGTCACTAGTCAAACATCTGCTCCACCAACAATGACTGTAGCCAAAGATACTAACGATATACCAAGTACTAGCAGTGCAGCAAACACTAGTGTTGTCACTAGTCAAACATCTGCTCCACCAACAATGACTATAGCCAAAGATACTAACGCTATACCAAGTACTAGCTCTTTGGTGATAAAGAAAGGTGGATTTGAACAGCACAATGCAAATAACACTGGGAACGTTGGTGGAATTTCATTACCAGCAACTGGTAACACAATGATGCCTAATATTAGTTATTCCATGGCACAGAAAGGCAATTCTACACAACAACAATATAATTTTATGCAATTTAATCAGTGGAATCTTCAAAATAATGTCATGTTCCTTCTACTACAACCAGGGGAATATATGAATACATAACTTTAAGTGACATGGAACGTGCCACTCGTGCACATCAGCAGCAGGTGGCTCTACAGAAGCAAATGAAACATCTGAGAAAGTCACCATTTTCAGTACAGGAAAATTGCCCTCTATTCAGGAACCCAATTCCTGAAACCAGAAAGCGAAAGTTGGACACCAACTCAGAAGATGCAGCTTTATGGAACCCCAAGTGTTTCAGGCTGAGATTGGGCAAAGGACCTAAGGTACATCCCAAAGCCTTAGAGAGAAAAGCAGATGCACAGAAAATAGAAGGAAAGGAAGAGTGCGCATCAGATGATATATTTCCACCCAGTTCAGTATTCGGGGCACAAGTGAAGGAAAGAGCACAAAGGATGAAAATAAAAGATTTGCTTCGAGTCATCAAATCTCATCAGTCTGAGAAAAAGGTTGAATCACCCACAAATTAAATATTTCTAAGTAATAAAATAATAAAAAAAAAAAAAAAAAATCCACCATATGGGGGTTACCTTGCCGTGGTATGGTGGCTTGGAAATTTTGTGATCATATAATTGTAGCTAAATGCTTATAGATTTCTATTTATGGTGGCAATTTTATGATCATAAACTTGTAACTAAAAACCCCTTTACTTTGAAATGTTAACATTTTCCATGGAATATTATTAGGCAATTGTTGTCTCTTTTTTCATTATTGTATTTCTTCAAGCCATTACTTCAGACAGGCTACAATTTTTTGCACATTATTCAAATATGTAATGACTTTTTAAAGCCTTCGGTGTCCCTAGAAGCATACTGTAAATATTAATCCTATATAGATGTAGAGGTCCATAGGGGTTAATCTGCCCCTATGGCTTTAAGGTCCTACCCTTTTCACAGTTACCAGGCAAAATCCTGTGTAGCTCAGTGTTATTGGCCAAGAGGTGATATGACAACTTCCTGCCACACTGCACTATAGTGTGTGTAAGGAGTGGCCTCTTCCTCTTTGGCTGCTGGATGCTGATCTGGCTGGGTGTGCCCAGGGGAGCCAGAGTACAGCAAGGCCCAGAGAAAGCTGAATGTTATGTGCCTGTGCCTTTTTCCGCTAACCTCTGGTGATGTGAGTAAGCCTGAGGTCATTGTCTCTGACTAATAAACAGTTACTTTGTTTGCACCATAAGAACCTTCTGGCGCCCAATCATTTGAGTGAGTGTTGCACTACACCTTGAGTCCAATGTAACCCATGCTCATACCAATAGCTGGACACTTTAACTATCTGTGGTCTGGATAGCCCAGATTGGCGTTACATACATAGAAAGAAAGAAAGAACGATAGATAGATTTGATAGATGATAGATGGATAGACAACCGATAGATAGATAGATGATAGATAAATAGATATTTAAATTTGCATGTGTTATTTTTTGTGAAAGGGATTTTAATAGTGATAGTATTTTAATAGTTGGATAGATAGAGAGATAGATAGATAGATAGAGAGATAGATAGATAGATAGATAGATAGATAGATAGATAGATAGATAGAGAGAGAGAGATAGATAGATAGATAGATAGATAGAGAGAGAGAGATAGATAGATAGATAGATAGATAGATAGATAGATAGATAGATAGAGAGAGAGAGAGAGAGAGAGAGATAGATAGATAGATAGATAGATAGACAGACAGACAGACAGACAGACAGACAGACAGATAGATAGATAGATAGAGAGATAGATAGAGATAGATCAGGCATGTCCAAAGTGCAGCCAATTGCGGGAGATCCAGGCTATGGGCTGGTGCTATCAAATACATTCCTTTGTGCATTAAAGACATTTTTATGGAAAGTACTACATTGAAATAAATTAAATAAATTAAGTAATAATATAATTCAATAACAGGTTTATTTTAGCCTTTAATCACCACAATGGCAGAAAGTCAACCTTTTTGTCTGTCAGACCCTATGTTAAGTGATGTAAGGAAAAGAGTGACAAAACTATTTATATACCCAGGAAAGGTTCAATTTGGAGATGAGGAAGATATAAGAAATCATTTTCGAAATTTACAAAATTATAGAGAAAAAGAAATTAAGGCTTGGTGGCAGAAAGAAACTCTTTTACAATATGCAGCTGAAGGGATAGTACTGAGGGGCCTAAGAATCACAAAGAAATGGCCGACCTTCAGCAGAGATGATGCCGATTTCATGCTGGAGTGGAAAAAGATTTTGCAGAATTGTTCCATGAACCTTATAGCATTAATAGTTAAACAGAAAGAGAAAGAGTTGAAAGATATAAATGTTGAAATCAATGAAATACAAAAAGACTTGTCCCAATTTAAAGGTGACATTTCCAAAAATTACCTCAAAATTTCCATCCTGCAGCATCGTATTTCCCACATACTTTTAGGTATCAAGAGAAGTCACCCCAAATATGAAAGCCAAGGGTCCTCTGAACAGTTTGATGCTCAATATGTATAGGTGTACCCAAGCACGTGGCATATAGGGGCCCCAAAACAGAGACCCCCATGTGGTCTGTCATTTCAGATACTGCAAAATTAACACATTTACATTGTTTTGAGGGGGGCAAACAGGGACGATCCTGGCCCCTCTGTTGCCTGAGTCAGCAGCAGTTGCTGCTGCCCCCCGCCCCTGGAAATTCACTCTTAAAGAGAGTGCAGAGACTAAGTGCAACTAAACTGGTTAGAGGGACGGAAGACTTAAATTATGAGGGGAGACTGTCAAGGTTGGGGATGTTTTCTCTGGAAAAAAGGCGCTTGCGAGCGGACATGATTACACTTTACAAGTACATTAGAGGACATTATAGACAAATAGCAGGGGACCTTTTTACCCATAAAGTGGATCACCGTACCAGAGGTCACCCCTTTAGACTAGAAGAAAAGAACTTTCATTTGAAGCAACGTAGGGGGTTCTTCACAGTCAGGACAGTGAGGTTGTGGAATGCACTGCCGGGTGATGTTGTGATGCTGATTCAGTTAATGACTATAAGAATGGCTTGGATGGTTTTTTGGACAGACATAATATCAGAGGTTATTGTGATACTAAGCTCTATAGTTAGTATAGATATGGGTATATAGAATTTAATTAAAAGTAGAGAGGGGTGTGTGTATGAATGCTGGGTTTTCATTTGGAGGGGTTGAACTTGATGTACTTTGTCTTTTTTCAACCCAATTTAACTATGTAACTATGTAACTAAGTGCAGGTAAGTATGTAAAAAAACGTGCACTTACCGTTTTTGTAGCAGGAGGATCGCTGGAACCAATGGAGGCAGCCTGGACAGCGAGTCTGCAGAGTCAATGCACAGCAGGAAGTGTGTGGGCGGCTGTGCAGGAAGGAAGAGGTGAGTATGTAGCAGCATACAGCCATTTGCAGCGTATTTTCCACTTTGAAGTCGGATCTCCGACAATCATGTCGCAGATCTGACTTGACATTCCCCCAGCCTCGTTGCCCAGGGCAAAAAGCCACCAAAGCAGAGAGAAGGGCTCAGCTGCAGGAGAACGTACGAGGTACCTTCTTGGTAGCCTGAGCCCGGAACCGCCAGCGCGTACGGCGTATGTGCTTGGCGGTTAAAGGTTTAAGGTGAAAATGTATTTACTCTTCTACATATTCTCAAAAATGCAGTAGGATGACAAATATGCCAGTACTTTCATACATCTTTTTCATACATCTTGATGCAAAGATGACAGTAAACAAAAATTTCAGACTGTAAAGTGGGACTTGTACAGAAAAAGTCCAAAACTTAAGCTGGCCATATATTAATAAATTTGCGTTTTGTCAAGATCACCGAATGAGTGGACCTTTCCCCAATAGGTGGGCAATATCAGATTGATCTGTTCATTTGGGCCTAGGACCAAACAATTGGATACAGGCCACTGGGGCAATGACCAAATAGATTTTTTAACCAGTCTGAACCATATCTCCTCAATTTTGCTCCTGTTGGGTAGGCCTATTGGAGTTCCCCATGCCTGGGCAGAGAAGCTGCCGACTCAGACAGAAGGAGCTGAATCGACAGATAAAACTGTCTGGGGTCCCCCTTTTCTAAAACCCCAGTCCTAACAATGATCATTTAAGGCCTTACAAGCAGTATCAGCCATAGGCCAGTTGAACTTATCTGACCAGATGGGACCCTTCATCAACAGGGGACTTTGTACAAGTGTTGAAATCTACAGCTTTAAAAGAATATGGAATTCTTCACAGAATAGGTTGGAGGAGAAGGCTGAGTAAAGTATTTTATTGTCTGCATAGTATTTTGGTCAAGATGAAGATGCAAAGATTGTTTTAACTAGAACAATGTAGCTTTCTGAAGTGATTATTCAGGTTTAATAGCAGCAAAATCTGTTATAGAATGAATTCATATTTCATCAAGGGACTGTTACTATAGTGTAGAGCACTCTTATGTAAAGAAAATACCATTTTATGTCAATAGTTTTATTGCTTTTATTTTATAGTTTCATTTCTATTGTGTTTTTAATTCACTTGTTCTACATTTAATTTAACCCTGGCTCAGTTCAAAGTATGTCTCGATTGTTTTATAATATATCAGATACACCATATAAAAAGGCACACAGCAGTGTTCTAAATCTTTTAATTTATTTTGTATGATTACATGTGAGAAACAAATACAAATCATGTTAAAACATATATTGTTGTTTTGTATATCTGTGGTATTGTGACTACACTGCTGAAAATAATGACATCACTAGTGATGGGCGAATTTATACATCAGGCGCGAATTTGCGGTGAATTTGCCCATTTTGCCACCGGCGAATAAATTAGCAAATTTGCTGCAACACTCCGCTGGCGAAAATTCGACAGCGTAGAAAAAAATTTGACGCCTGCGATGGTTTCGACGCCGGCATCCAAGTTTTTTGACACCGGCAACGGTTCCAACACCGGCACCAAATTTGACGCTACAGCTGATAAATGGATGCCCTTTGACTTTAATGGGCATCGGCGGATTGTCACAGGCGGCAAAATCAATGATTCGAAATTTTTCGCCAGTTTCCATCGAAGCGAAACGGGACAAATTCTCTCATCACTAGACATCAAAGCTTTCATAAGAACGTTTACAATGACAAATGACCATATATGGACACAGTGCCCAGTTGCTATTATGAGAATGTGTACAATGACATGACCATATATGGACATAGTGAGAACATGTACAATGACATGACCATATATGGACATATTGTGTCCAGCTGTTCTGCAGTGATGAGAACTTGCACAATGACATATGACCATATATGGACACAGTGAGAACGTTTACAGTGACATGACCATATATGGGCATATAGCGTCAGTTTCCACGGCTATATAAAGGACGGTCGTAGCTTCGACAGCTGTCATTTGATCTTTAGATATCGATGGATGCAGTCACCTTTTCAGCGAGCTGATGGAATAGTTTGCATGTTACATACTTTATAGTTACTGTACATTGTTTTTGCAGCTTTTCCATCTCTTGCAATTAACATTGGCGATATGGATCCAAAAAAACCCACTAGTTCCCTTTTGGGGAAGAGAAAAAGAGAATCAGAGACAGCAGCTTTGAATGCCCCTGGCACTTCATCTAATTCTAGCTCAGTTGGAGCTCCAGTTGCAGCTCCAGTTGGAGCAAACTCTGGCATTGTACCTGGACAATCAGCCAGTACAAACTTGGCCAGCAGTTCCACTACAGGTCCAAGTACCACCTCTTCTGCTGAAGACCAGACTAGCAGTAATAAATCTCAAAGAATTGATAAAGATAATAAGACCAGTTCCACAGTCCCTTATATCATATCATGGTCCCCAGTATCACAACAAAATGCCACAGCGCAAAAGGTGAAAAGAAAATATAAAAAGATAAAAAGACGCACTCGGCACAAGCAAAGCATTGCTAGGACCCAGGAGCAAGGGGCTCAAAGTACCAGCTCCACAGTGAGAAAAAGAACTGCTTCTTCTTCCAGTGACGATGAGCCAACAAATAAGAAAAAACATAGAGGCATAGAGAAAAAGGCTATAAAGAAGCGTAGAAAGAGAAGCAAAAAAACTAAAAAACCTACAAGGCATAGGAAAATCTCACAGCCCAGTACATCTACTCAGAAACAGTCTGATTTAGAAGCATTACAGGATGCGTTTGCCAAAGCTCTTGTAATATCTACAAGTGCAGCAAATACTAGTGTTGTCACTAGTCAAACATCTGCCCCACCAACAATGACTGTAGCCAAAGATACTAACGCTATACCAAGTACTAGCAGTGCAGCAAATACTAGTGTTGTCACTAGTCAAACATCTGCCCCACCAACAATGACTGTAGCCAAAGATACTAACGCTATACCAAGTACTAGCAGTGCAGCAAACACTAGTGTTGTCACTAGTCAAACATCTGCTCCACCAACAATAATTGTAGCCAAAGATACTAACGCTATACCAAGTACTAGCTCTTTGGTGATGAAGAAAGGTGGATTTGAACAGCACAATGCAAGTAACACTGGGAACGTTGGTGGAATTTCATTACCAGCAACTGGTAACACAATGATGCCTAATATTAGTTATTCCATGGCACAGAAAGGCAATTCTACACAACAACAATATAATTTTATGCAATTTAATCAGTGGAATCTTCAAAATAATGTCATGTTCCCTCAGAATCCCTCTACTACAACCAGGGGAATATTTGAACACATAACTTTAAGTGACATGGAACGTGCCACTCGTGCACATCAGCAGCAGGTGGCTCTACAGAAGCAAATGAAACATCTGAGAGAGTCACCATTTTCAGTACAGGAAAATTGCCCTCTATTCAGGAACCCAATTCCTGAAACAAGAAAGCGAAAGTTGGACACCAACTCAGAAGATGCAGCTTTATGGAACCCCAAGCGTTTCCGGCTGAGATTGGGCAAAGGACCTAAGGTACATCCCAAAGCCTTAGAGAGAAAACCAGATGCACAGAAAATAGAAGGAAAGGAAGAGTGTGCATCAGATGATATATTTCCACCCAGTTCAGTATTCAGGGCACGAGTGAAGGAAAGAGCACAAAGGATGAAAATAAAAGATTTGCTTCGAGTCATCAAATCTCATCAGTCTGAGAAAAAGGATGAATCACCGACAAATTAAATATTTCTAAGTAATAAAATAATTTTAAAAAAAAGAGAATCAGAGACAGCAGCTTTGAATGCCATTGAAAAAGCCCCTGGCATTTCATCTAATTCTAGCTCAGTTGGAGCTCCAGTTGGAGCAAACTCTGGCAATGTAACTGGACAATCAGCCAGTACAAACTTGGCCAGCAGTTCAACTGCAGGACCAAGTACCACCTCTTCTGTAAGGAAAAGAGTTCATTCTGCTGAAGACCAGACTAGCAGTAATAAATCTCGAAGAATTGATAAAGATGATAAGACCAGTTCCACGGTCCCTCATATCATATCATGGTCCCCAGTATCAAAACAAAATGCTGCAGCGCAAAAGGTGAAAAGAAAAGATAAAAAAATAAAAAGACGCACTTGGCACAAGCAAAGCATTGCTAGGACCCAGGGGCAAGAGGCTCAGAGTACCAGCTCCTCTGTGAGAAAAAGAACTGCTTCTTCCAGTGACGAAGAGCCAACAAATAAGAAAAAACATAGAGAAGACAAAAAGGCTAAAAAGAAGAGTAGAAAGAGAAGCAAAAAACCTAAAAAACCTACGAGGCATAGGAAAATCTCACAGCCCAGTTCATCTACTCAGCAACAGTCTGATTTAGAAGCATTACAGGATGCGTTTGCCAAAGCTCTTGTAATATCTACAAGTGCAGCAAACACTAGTGTTGTCCCTAGTCAAACATCTGCTCCAACCAACAATGACTATAGCCAAAGATACTAACGCTATACCAAGTACTAGCAGTGTAGCAAACACTAGTGTTGTCCCTAGTCAAACATCTGCTCCACCAACAATGACTGTAGCCAAAGATACTAACGATATACCAAGTACTAGCAGTGCAGCAAAGACTAGTGTTGTCACTAGTCAAACATCTGCTCCACCAACAATGACTATAGCCAAAGATACTAACGCTATACCAAGTACTAGCAGTGCAGCAAACACTAGTGTTGTCACTAGTCAAACATCTGCTCCACCCACAATGACTGTAGCCAAAGATACTAACGCTATACCAAGTACTAGCAGTGCAGCAAACACTAGTGTTGTCACTAGTCAAACATCTGCCCCACCAACAATGACTGTAGCCAAAGATACTAACGCTATACCAAGTACTAGCAGTGCAGCAAATACTAGTGTTGTCACTAGTCAAACATCTGCCCCACCAACAATGACTGTAGCCAAAGATACTAACGCTATACCAAGTACTAGCAGTGCAGCAAACACTAGTGTTGTCACTAGTCAAACATCTGCTCCACCAACAATGACTGTAGCCAAAGATACTAATGATATACCAAGTACTAGCAGTGCAGCAAACACTAGTGTTGTCACTAGTCAAACATCTGCTCCACCAACAATGACTATAGCCAAAGATACTAACGCTATACCAAGTACTAGCTCTTTGGTGATGAAGAAAGGTGGATTTGAACAGCACAATGCAAATAACACTGGGAACGTTGGTGGAATTTCATTACCAGCAACTGGTAACACAATAGTGCCTAATATTAGTTATTCCATGGCACAGAAAGGCAATTCTACACAACAACAATATAATTTTATGCAATTTAATCAGTGGAATCTTCAAAATAATGTCATGTTCCCTCTACTACAACCAGGGGAATATATGAATACATAACTTTAAGTGACATGGAACATGCCACTCGTGCACATCAGCAGCAGGTGGCTCTACAGAAGCAAATGAAACATCTGAGAGAGTCACCATTTTCAGTACAGGAAAATTGCCCTCTATTCAGGAACCCAATTCCTGAAACCAGAAAGCGAAAGTTGGACACCAACTCAGAAGATTCAGCTTTATGGAACCCCAAGTGTTTCAGGCTGAGATTAGGCAAAGGACCTAAGGTACATCCCAAAGCCTTCGAGGGAAAAGCAGATGCACAGAAAATAGAAGGAAAGGAAGAGTGCGCATCAGATGATATATTTCCACCCAGTTCAGTATTCAGGGCACGAGTGAAGGAAAGAGCACAAAGGATGAAAATAAAAGATTTGCTTCGAGTCATCAAATCTCATCAGTCTGAGAAAAAGGTTGAATCACCCACAAATTAAATATTTCTAAGTAATAAAATAATAAAAAAAAAAAAAAAAAAAAAATCCACCATATGGGGGTTACCTTGCCGTGGTATGGTGGCTTGGAAATTTTGTGATCATATAATTGTAGCTAAATGCTTATAGATTTCTATTTATGGTGGCAATTTTATGATCATAAACTTGTAACTAAAAACCCCTTTACTTTGAAATGTTAACATTTTCCATGGAATATTATTAGGCAATTGTTGTCTCTTTTTTCATTATTGTATTTCTTCAAGCCATTACTTCAGACAGGCTACAATTTTTTGCACATTATTCAAATATGTAATGACTTTTTAAAGCCTTCGGTGTCCCTAGAAGCATACTGTAAATAATAATCCTATATAGATGTAGAGGTCCATAGGGGTTAATCTGCCCCTATGGCTTTAAGGTCCTACCCTTTTCTCAGTTACCAGGCAAAATCCTGTGTAGCTCAGTTATTGGCCAAGAGGTGATATGACAACTTCCTGCCACACTGCACTATAGTGTGTGTAAGGAGTGGTCTCTTCCTCTTTGGCTGCTGGATGCTGATCTGGCTGGGTGTGCCCAGGGGAGCCAGAGTACAGCAAGGCCCAGAGAAAGCTGAATGTTATGTGCCTGTGCCTTTTTCCGCTAACCTCTGGTGATTTGAGTAAGCCTGAGGTCATTGTCTCTGACTAATAAACAGTTACTTTGTTTGCACCATAAGAACCTTCTGGCGCCCAATCATTTGAGTGAGTGTTGCACTACACCTTGAGTCCAATGTAACCCATGCTCATACCAATAGCTGGACACTTTAACTATCTGTGGTCTGGATAGCCCAGATTGGCGTTACATACATAGAAAGAAAGAAAGAACGATAGATAGATTTGATAGATGATAGATGGATAGACAACCGATAGATAGATAGATAGATGATAGATAAATAGATATTTAAATTTTCATGTGTTTTATTTTGTGAAAGGGATTTTAATAGTGATAGTATTTTAATAGTTGGATAGATAGAGAGATAGATAGATAGAGAGATAGATAGATAGATAGAGAGAGAGAGAGAGAGAGAGAGAGAGAGAGACAGACAGACAGACAGACAGACAGACAGACAGACAGATAGAGAGATAGAGAGATAGATAGAGATAGATCAGGCATGTCCAAAGTGCAGCCAATTGCGGGAGATCCAGGCTATGGGCTGGTGCTATCAAATACATTCCTTTGTGCATTAAAGACATTTTTATGGAAAGTACTACAGTGAAATAAATTAAATAAATTAAGTAATAATATAATTCAATAACAGGTTTATTTTAGCCTTTAATCACCACAATGGCAGAAAGTCAACCTTTTTGTCTGTCAGACCCTATGTTAAGTGATGTAAGGAAAAGAGTGACAAAACTATTTATATACCCAGGAAAGGTTCAATTTGGAGATGAGGAAGATATAAGAAATCATTTCGAAGTTTACAAAATTATAGAGAAAAAGAAATTAAGGCTTGGTGGCAGAAAGAAACTCTTTTACAATATGCAGCTGAAGGGATAGTACTGAGGGGCCTAAGAATCACAAAGAAATGGCCGACCTTCAGCAGAGATGATGCCGATTTCATGCTGGAGTGGAAAAAGATTTTGCAGAATTGTTCCATGAACCTTATAGCATTAATAGTTAAACAGAAAGAGAAAGAGTTGAAAGATATAAATGTTGAAATCAATGAAATACAAAAAGACTTGTCCCAATTTAAAGGTGACATTTCCAAAAATTACCTCAAAATTTCCATCCTGCAGCATCGTATTTCCCACATACTTTTAGGTATCAAGAGAAGTCACCCCAAATATGAAAGCCAAGGGTCCTCTGAACAGTTTGATGCCCAATATGTATAGGTGTACCCAAGCACGTGGCATATAGGGGCCCCAAAACAGAGACCCCCATGTGGTCTGTCATTTCAGATACTGCAAAATTAACACATTTACATTGTTTTGAGGGGGGCAAACAGGGACGATCCTGGCCCCTCTGTTGCCTGAGTCAGCAGCAGTTGCTGCTGCCCCCCGCCCCTGGAAATTCGCTCTTAAAGTACCAGGAGCAGCATTTTTGCTGCCCCCTGGTACCTAGCGGGGCGCTGCTGCCTGAGGCGACAGCCTCAACTCGCCACATTGGCGAAGCACCCCTGGGGGCAAATGTAGAAAAAAGTAAGTTCACCGCAGAAAGCCATATATTTTCGGAAAGTTCCCACTAATCTAAATTGGGTATGCATGTCTTTGTACTACAAAGTACCAAGCCGCAAACCATTCCTAAATTTGGTGATTTTGGTGACATTTCCAAAAATCACTTCAAAATGTCTACCCTGCAACATCGTATTACCCACATACTTTTAGGTATCAAGAGAAAAAAAAACAAATATGAAAGCCTAGGGTCTTCTAAACAGTGTGATGCCCAATATGTATAGGTGTACCCAAGCACGAGGCATATAGGGGCCCCAAAAAAGACCCCCATATAGTCTGTCATTTCAGGTACTGCAAAATCAACACATATACATAGTTTTGGGGGAGAGCAAAGGTAGAAAAAAGTACTTTCACCCCAGAAAACCAGATATTTTCGGAAAGTCCACATTCCCATGTATCCAAATTGGGTCTGCATGTCTTTTTACTCCAAAGTACCAAGTCACAAGCCTTTCCTAAATCTGGCGATAAAAGCAACAGTTTTTACATTTCTGAAAATTGCCTAAAAATATTGCAATTGGCCGCATTTATCTCACCCAATTTCTTACATACAATTGTAAAACATCATAAATACTGATGCCAAGGGTCTACTGAACCATTTGATGCCCAATATGCATTGATATACCAAGGCAGCTGGCATGTGCGGACCTCAAATGAAAATAGTGCATATGATTTTTCTCTGCTGCCGATTCACCTTCTGTGAACATATTATGACTTCATATTATGTGCCTCAAGACCCTCCTAACAGCAAAGACTCCCCAAAACCATATATTTTTGGAAAGTACACATTCTGACGAATCCAACAAAGATAAAAACGTCTTTCTACACCAAACTACCAAACTGCAAAGCTTTTCTAAACGTAGAGGTTTTTACAACATTTCTGAAAATCGTCTAAAATTGTTGCAGTTTGCCGCATTTATTGCACACAATGTTTTACGTATAAAGAAAAATCACCCTAAATATGGACCTCAGAGGTCTACTGAATAGTTTGATGCCCAATATGCATAGATTTACCAAAGTATGTGGTGTGTACAGACCCCAAATGAAAAACATGCATATGAATTTTCACGCTAGCCAACTAAGCTGCAGAAAAGGGAGCCCCAATTGTGCGTTATGTGCTGTAAGACCCCCAAACTGGAAAGCATATATTCTGGCGACTCAAGCAAAGTAAAATAAATCTTTCTATACCAAAGCACCAAACAGCAAAACTATACTAAATATACATAAGGAACAATAATGCAGGGATAAAATTGCAACAAAACCACAAAAATAGCGTAAATCAATGAAATAACAAAATAATTGATCCGACAGCATAATTAGTGGCCGAAATCGATTATCTAATAGTCACGCTGTCAAAATAACATGTTTTTAGGCAAAATAAACGGTACGATGAATAAGTAAAAAAGAAACAAAAAACACCTGTTTGTGAGTTTTTGTGTATACATATTTGTGCACTTCTAAAAGAGTGTGCAAATACACGTAAATAAGTGTAAATAAGTGTACAAAAGGGACCAAGTGTGCTAAAATAAAAAATACCAATCTTTACTAAAATGTGTGTAAGTGTATAAATGTACTGTAAGTATCTGCAAGTTTTGCTGCCACTTTGCAGAGTGATTTGTCTAGATTGGAAAACTTAGCAGCAAACTGGAAAATGAGGTTCAATGTTGATAAATGCAGGTTATGCACTTTGGCAAAAATAATATAAATGCAAGTTATACACTAAATGGCAGTGTGTTGGGAGTTTCCTTAAATGAGAAGGATCTAGGAGTTTTTATAGATAAAAAGTTGTCTAATTCTGGGCAGTGTCATTCTGTGGCTACTAAAGCAAATAAAGTTCTGTCTTGTATAAAAAAGGGCATTAACTCAAGGGATGAAAACATAATTATGTCTCTTTATAGGTCCCTGGTGAGGCCTCATCTGGAGTATGCAGTGCAGTTTTGGACTCCAGTCCTTAAGCGGGACATAAATGAGCTGGAGAGAGTGCAGAGACTAACTGCAACTAAACTGGTTAGAGGGATGGAAGACTTAAATTATGAGGGGAGACTGTCAAGGTTGCGGGTTGTTTTCTCTGGAAAAAAGGCGCTTGCGAGCGGACATGATTACACTTTACAAGTACATTAGAGGACATTATAGACAAATAGCAGGGGACCTTTTTACCCATAAAGAGGATCACCGTACCAGAGGCCTCCCCTTTAGACTAGAAGAAAAGAACTTTCATTTGAAGCAACGTAGGTGGTTCTTCACAGTCAGGACAGTGAGGTTGTGGAATGCACTGCCGGGTGATGTTGTGATGCTGATTCAGTTAATGACTATAAGAATGGCTTGGATGGTTTTTTGGACAGACATAATATCAGAGGTTATTGTGATACTAAGCTCTATAGTTAGTATAGATATGGGTATATAGAATTTAATTAAAAGTAGAGAGGGGTGTGTGTATGAATGCTGGGTTTTCATTTGGAGGAGTTGAACTTGATGTACTTTGTCTTTTTTCAACCCAATTTAACTATGTAACTATGTAACTAAGTGCAGGTAAGTATGTAAAAAAACGTGCACTTACCGTTTTTGTAGCAGGAGGATCGCTGGAACCGATGGAGGCAACCTGGACAGCGAGTCTGCAGAGTCAATGCACAGCAGGAAGTGTGTGGGCGGCTGTGCAGGAAGGAAGAGGTGAGTATGTAGCAGCATACAGCCATTTGCAGCGTATTTGCCACTTTGAAGTCGGATCTCCGACAATCATGTCGCAGATCTGACTTGACATTCCCCCAGCCTCGTTGCCCAGGGCAAAAAGCCACCAATGCAGAGAGAAGGGCTCAGCTGCAGGAGAACGTACGAGGTACCTTCTTGGTAGCCTGAGCCCTGAACCGCCAGCGCGTACGGCGTATGTGCTTGGCGGTTAAAGGTTTAAGGTGAAAATGTATTTACTCTTCTACATATTCTCAAAAATGCAGTAGGATGACAAATATGCCAGTACTTTCATACATCTTTTTCATACATCTTGATGCAAAGATGACAGTAAACAAAAATTTCAGACTGTAAAGTGGGACTTGTACAGAAAAAGTCCAAAACTTAAGCTGGCCATATATTAATAAATTTGCGTTTTGTCAAGATCACCGAATGAGTGGACCTTTCCCCAATAGGTGGGCAATATCAGATTGATCTGTTCATTTGGGCCTAGGACCAAACAATTGGATACAGGCCACTGGGGCAATGACCAAATAGATTTTTTAACCAGTCTGAACCATATCTCCTCAATTTTGCTCCAGATAGCTGTTGGGTAGGCCTATTGGAGTTCCCCATGCCTGGGCAGAGAAGCTGCCGACTCAGACAGAAGGAGCTGAATCGACAGATAAAACTGTCTGGGGTCCCCCTTTTCTAAAACCCCAGTCCTAACAATGATCATTTAAGGCCTTACAAGCAGTATCAGCCATAGGCCAGTTGAACTTATCTGACCAGATGGGACCCTTCATCAACAGGGGACTTTGTACAAGTGTTGAAATCTACAGCTTTAAAAGAATATGGAATTCTTCACAGAAAAGGTTGGAGGAGAAGGCTGAGTAAAGTATTTTATTGTCTGCATAGTATTTTGGTCAAGATGAAGATGCAAAGATTGTTTTAACTAGAACAATGTAGCTTTCTGAAGTGATTATTCAGGTTTAATAGCAGCAAAATCTGTTATAGAATGAATTCATATTTCATCAAGGGACTGTTACTATAGTGTAGAGCACTCTTATGTAAAGAAAATACCATTTTATGTCAATAGTTTTATTGCTTTTATTTTATAGTTTCATTTCTATTGTGTTTTTAATTCACTTGTTCTACATTTAATTTAACCCTGACTCAGTTCAAAGTATGTCTCGATTGTTTTATAATATATCAGATACACCATATAAAAAGGCACACAGCAGTGTTCTAAATCTTTTAATTTATTTTGTATGATTACATGTGAGAAACAAATACAAATCATGTTAAAACATATATTGTTGTTTTGTATATCTGTGGTATTGTGACATCACTGCTGAAAATAATGACATCACTAGTGATGGGCGAATTTATTCATCAGGCGTGAATTTGCGGTGAATTTGCCCATTTTGCCACCGGCGAATAAATTAGCAAATTTGCTGCAACACTCCGCTGGCGAAAATTCGACAGCGTAGAAAAAACATTTGACGCCTGCGATGGTTTCGACGCCGGCATCCAAGTTTTTTGACACCGGCAACGGTTCCAACACCGGCACCAAATTTGACGCTACAGCTGATAAATGGATGCCCTTTGACTTTAATGGGCATCGGCGAATTGTCACAGGCGGCAAAATCAATGATTCGAAATTTTTCGCCAGTTTGCATCGAAGCGAAACGGGACAAATTCTCTCATCACTAGACATCAAAGCTTTCATAAGAATGTTTACAATGACAAATGACCATATATGGACACAGTGCCCAGTTGCTATTATGAGAATGTGTACAATGACATGACCATATATGGACATAGTGAGAACATGTACAATGACATGACCATATATGGACATATTGTGTCCAGCTGTTCTGCTGTGATGAGAACTTGTACAATGACATATGACCATATATGGACACAGTGAGAACGTTTACAGTGACATGACCATATATGGGCATATAGCGTCAGTTTCCACGGCTATATAAAGGACGGTCGTAGCTTCGACAGCTGTCATTTGATCTTTAGATATCGATGGATGCAGTCACCTTTTCAGCGAGCTGATGGAATAGTTTGCATGTTACATACTTTATAGTTACTGTACATTGTTTTTGCAGCTTTTCCATCTCTTGCAATTAACATTGGTGATATGGATCCAAAAAAACCCACTAGTTCCCTTTTGGGGAAGAGAAAAAGAGAATCAGAGACAGCAGCTTTGAATGCCCCTGGCACTTCATCTAATTCTAGCTCAGTTGGAGCTCCAGTTGCAGCTCCAGTTGGAGCAAACTCTGGCATTGTACCTGGACAATCAGCCAGTACAAACTTGGCCAGCAGTTCCACTACAGGTCCAAGTACCACCTCTTCTGCTGAAGACCAGACTAGCAGTAATAAATCTCAAAGAATTGATAAAGATAATAAGACCAGTTCCACAGTCCCTTATATCATATCATGGTCCCCAGTATCACAACAAAATGCCACAGCGCAAAAGGTGAAAAGAAAATATAAAAAGATAAAAAGACGCACTCGGCACAAGCAAAGCATTGCTAGGACCCAGGAGCAAGGGGCTCAAAGTACCAGCTCCACAGTGAGAAAAAGAACTGCTTCTTCTTCCAGTGACGATGAGCCAACAAATAAGAAAAAACATAGAGGCATAGAGAAAAAGGCTATAAAGAAGCGTAGAAAGAGAAGCAAAAAAACTAAAAAACCTACAAGGCATAGGAAAATCTCACAGCCCAGTACATCTACTCAGAAACAGTCTGATTTAGAAGCATTACAGGATGCGTTTGCCAAAGCTCTTGTAATATCTACAAGTGCAGCAAATACTAGTGTTGTCACTAGTCAAACATCTGCCCCACCAACAATGACTGTAGCCAAAGATACTAACGCTATACCAAGTACTAGCAGTGCAGCAAACACTAGTGTTGTCACTAGTCAAACATCTGCTCCACCAACAATAATTGTAGCCAAAGATACTAACTCTATACCAAGTCCTAGCTCTTTGGTGATGAAGAAAGGTGGATTTGAACAGCACAATGCAAATAACACTGGGAACGTTGGTGGAATTTCATTACCAGCAACTGGTAACACAATGATGCCTAATATTAGTTATTCCATGGCACAGAAAGGCAATTCTACACAACAACAATATAATTTTATGCAATTTAATCAGTGGAATCTTCAAAATAATGTCATGTTCCCTCAGAATCCCTCTACTACAACCAGGGGAATATTTGAACACATAACTTTAAGTGACATGGAACGTGCCACTCGTGCACATCAGCAGCAGGTGGCTCTACAGAAGCAAATGAAACATCTGAGAGAGTCACCATTTTCAGTACAGGAAAATTGCCCTCTATTCAGGAACCCAATTCCTGAAACAAGAAAGCGAAAGTTGGACACCAACTCAGAAGATGCAGCTTTATGGAACCCCAAGCGTTTCAGGCTGAGATTGGGCAAAGGACCTAAGGTACATCCCAAAGCCTTAGAGAGAAAACCAGATGCACAGAAAATAGAAGGAAAGGAAGAGTGTGCATCAGATGATATATTTCCACCCAGTTCAGTATTCAGGGCACGAGTGAAGGAAAGAGCACAAAGGATGAAAATAAAAGATTTGCTTCGAGTCATCAAATCTCATCAGTCTGAGAAAAAGGATGAATCACCGACAAATTAAATATTTCTAAGTAATAAAATAATTTAAAAAAAAAGAGAAGCAGCTTTGAATGCCATTGAAAAAGCCCCTGGCATTTCATCTAATTCTAGCTCAGTTGGGGCTCCAATTGGAGCAAACTCTGGCAATGTAACTGGACAATCAGCCAGTACAAACTTGGCCAGCAGTTCAACTGCAGGACCAAGTACCACCTCTTCTGTAAGGAAAAGAGTTCATTCTGCTGAAGACCAGACTAGCAGTAATAAATCTCGAAGAATTGATAAAGATGATAAGACCAGTTCCACGGTCCCTCATATCATATCATGGTCCCCAGTATCAAAACAAAATGCTGCAGCGCAAAAGGTGAAAAGAAAAGATAAAAAAATAAAAAGACGCACTTGGCACAAGCAAAGCATTGCTAGGACCCAGGGGCAAGAGGCTCAGAGTACCAGCTCCTCTGTGAGAAAAAGAACTGCTTCTTCCAGTGACGAAGAGCCAACAAATGAGAAAAAACATAGAGAAGACAAAAAGGCTAAAAAGAAGAGTAGAAAGAGAAGCAAAAAACCTAAAAAACCTACGAGGCATAGGAAAATCTCACAGCCCAGTTCATCTACTCAGCAACAGTCTGATTTAGAAGCATTACAGGATGCGTTTGCCAAAGCTCTTGTAATATCTACAAGTGCAGCAAACACTAGTGTTGTCCCTAGTCAAACATCTGCTCCAACCAACAATGACTATAGCCAAAGATACTAACGCTATACCAAGTACTAGCAGTGCAGCAAACACTAGTGTTGTCACTAGTCAAACATCTGCTCCACCAACAATGACTATAGCCAAAGATACTAACGCTATACCAAGTACTAGCTCTTTGGTGATGAAGAAAGGTGGATTTGAACAGCACAATGCAAATAACACTGGGAACGTTGGTGGAATTTCATTACCAGCAACTGGTAACACAATGATGCCTAATATTAGTTATTCCATGGCACAGAAAGGCAATTCTACACAACAACAATATAATTTTATGCAATTTAATCAGTGGAATCTTCAAAATAATGTCATGTTCCCTCTACTACAACCAGGGGAATATATGAATACATAACTTTAAGTGACATGGAACGTGCCACTCGTGCACATCAGCAGCAGGTGGCTCTACAGAAGCAAATGAAACATCTGAGAGAGTCACCATTTTCAGTACAGGAAAATTGCCCTCTATTCAGGAACCCAATTCCTGAAACCAGAAAGCGAAAGTTGGACACCAACTCAGAAGATGCAGCTTTATGGAACCCCAAGTGTTTCAGGCTGAGATTGGGCAAAGGACCTAAGGTACATCCCAAAGCCTTAGAGAGAAAAGCAGATGCACAGAAAATAGAAGGAAAGGAAGAGTGTGCATCAGATGATATATTTCCACCCAGTTCAGTATTCGGGGCACGAGTGAAGGAAAGAGCACAAAGGATGAAAATAAAAGATTTGCTTCGAGTCATCAAATCTCATCAGTCTGAGAAAAAGGTTCAATCACCCACAAATTAAATATTTCTAAGTAATAAAATAATAAATAAAAAAAAAAAAAAAAAAAATCCACCATATGGGGGTTACCTTGCCGTGGTATGGTGGCTTGGCAATTTTGTGATCATATAATTGTAGCTAAATGCTTATAGATTTCTATTTATAGTGGCAATTTTATGATCATAAACTTGTAACTAAAAACCCCTTTACTTTGAAATGTAAACATTTTCCTTGGAATATTATTAGGCAATTGTTGTCTCTTTTTTCATTATTGTATTTCTTCAAGCCATTACTTCAGACAGGCTACAATTTTTTGCACATTATTCAAATATGTAATGACTCTTTTTAAAGCCTTCGGTGTCCCTAGAAGCATACAGTAAATAATAATCCTATATAGATGTAGAGGTCCATAGGGGTTAATCTGCCCCTATGGCTTTAAGGTCCTACCCTTTTCTCAGTTACCAGGCAAAATCCTGTGTAGCTCAGTGTTATTGGCCAAGAGGTGATATGACAACTTCCTGCCACACTGCACTATAGTGTGTGTAAGGAGTGGTCTCTTCCTCTTTGGCTGCTGGATGCTGATCTGGCTGGGTGTGCCCAGGGGAGCCAGAGTACAGCAAGGCCCAGAGAAAGCTTAATGTTATGTGCCTGTGCCTTTTTCCGCTAACCTCTGGTGATGTGAGTAAGCCTGAGGTCATTGTCTCTGACTAATAAACAGTTACTTTGTTTGCACCATAAGAACCTTCTGGCACCCAATCATTTGAGTGAGTGTTGCACTACACCTTGAGTCCAATGTAACCCATGCTCATACCAATAGCTGGACACTTTAACTATCTGTGGTCTGGATAGCCCAGATTGGCGTTACATACATAGAAAGAAAGAAAGAAAGAAAGAAAGAAAGAAAGAAAGAAAGAAAGATAGATAGATAGATGATAGATGATAGATAGATAGATAGATAGATATATAGATAGATAGATAGAGATAGATCAGGCATGTCCAAAGTGCAGCCCGGGGGCCAATTGCGGGAGATCCAGGCTATGGGCTGGTGCTATCAAATACATTCCTTTGTGCATTAAAGACATTTTTATGGAAAGTACTACATTGAAATAAATGAAATAAATTGAGTAATAATATAATTCAATAACAGGTTAATTTTAGCCTTTAATCACCACAATGGCAGAAAGTCAACCTTTTTGTCTGTCAGACCCTATGTTAAGTGATGTAAGGAAAAGAGTGACAAAACTATTTATATACCCAGGAAAGGTTCATTTTGGAGATGAGGAAGATATAAGAAATCATTTTCGAAATTTACAAAATTATAGAGAAAAAGAAATTAAGGCTTGGTGGCAGAAAGAAACTCTTTTACAATATGCAGCTGAAGGGATAGTACCGAGGGGCCTAAGAATCACAAAGAAATGGCCGACCTTCAGCAGAGATGATGCCGATTTCATGCTGGAGTGGAAAAAGATTTTGCAGAATTGTTCCATGAACCTTATAGCATTAATAGTTAAACAGAAAGAGAAAGAGTTGAAAGATATAAATGTTGAAATCAATGAAATACAAAAAGACTTGTCCCAATTTAAAGCCAGTGAACTGTTCGATACCTTAAACGAGCAATAGAACGTACTGAATCGAGCTTAAACATTAGTGATGGGCGAATTTGCGCCGTTTCGCTTCGCCGAAAAATTCGCGAATTTCGCGCGAAGTTCGCGAAACGGCGAAAAATTCGCGAAACAGCGCCGGCGTCTTATTTTTGACGCCGGCGCCCATTTTTGACGCCGGCGCCCGTTTTTGACGCCGGCGTCTGTTTTTCGAAAAAAAAATTTTGACGCCGGCGAATTTTTTCCGCGAATTTTCGCGGGAGTTTCGCGAATATATTCGCTGGCGGCGAATCGCGAATAAATTCGCCCATCACTATTAAACATCACTTAAACATCAAAACAAGAAAAACAGAAATGATAAAGATGATACTGTAGCTGTTCATAGTGATACATCATTTACCAGTTCTGCTAGTTTTTTAGAAAGCCACGAGGACGCGGCGTCCCCTGCACAAGCAAAGATGGTGGAAGGGGGGAAAGATTTTGAGACTGTGACGCAACGGGGACCCGCGAACACCAGCGGGAGATTTCTACCCAGAATGCAGAGCGGAAAATGAATATCAAGGTGATGAACTAAAGGCAATACAGAAACAAACAATTAACAAAAATGAAAAGCCTATTGTGATGGATACAAATAATAATGTAGAGACAAATCTGATGAAATCTGGAACTGACTTATTTTAAAAAAAAGATCGAAATGAAGTGGATAGAAACGAATCAACTGAAAATGATTTAATAACTGTGCATGGGCAATAGATTATGAATTTATCCCATTATGTTCTACATCAAGACGAAATTGAAGTTCTAAAAAAGGGATTACATTTCTGCCCTACTGCTGAAATGAGCCAATTTAATGCTTATATGGATGTGCAGAAATTTATCAGAAAAATTGCATTAAAAAACATTCTTTGCAGATAAAAACAAAAAAAGGATGTAATGTGTACTGATGATTCATCTAAAGAGGGAGATATGCTTTTTGATTTTAACACACGCAGGAGATTGTTAATTTTATGGCACAATGCCAGAAAGAAGGTGAACTATATCAGCCAGTGGATAAGAAGATAGAGAAAAACAATGGAGATTTGATAATACACAGTGATCTAAAACATAATTCAGTGTTCTAACCCAATGTGCCCCCAGGAAGTGGTATTCTGATGTATAGAAAAGCAATTGAACAAGATTAGATTAAAATTTTCTCAGAGAAACGGCAGAATCACGTATAGAAGGGAAATATCAACAGTAATCAAAAAAAAAGAATTGTGTAAGTTGCAGAATAATGATCAAATTTGCATAAAAAGAGCAGATAAGGGTGGGAAAGTGGTCATTGTAGATAAAAATTCTTATATTGAAATGGTAGAGAGTATTCTGAATGATGAAAATACCTATGAATGCTTGAAGCAAAATCCTTTGGAAGTGCATTAAAGAGAATGAAAGGAATGCTACTGTATGCAAAGGAATGTAACATCCTTGATGATACAGAATATAATTTCATTTGGCATGAATACCCAGTCATGGCACACATTTATGCACTTCCAAAGGTTCATAAGGATGCACTTAAAATTATATTATATAATAGGGTTCATTTATAGTTGCAAGTGCAAGCTTACCCAAGCCAAAATTGATACAAGGCTGTGTGCTTATTGCTTATTTATTAAAGGTTCTTCCTTGCACTTCAGCATAGTTGCTAGGAGTGTCTGCTAGTATGAATTTTGTCGTTACTGGGGAACCATGGAACAACCACTACCATGGGCCTGCAGAGGTAACGTGTAATGTGGGAGACCCCATTGCAACACAATAGTTTAAGCCCCCTCTAGTTTGTTCTTAGGGATGCAAATTCCTTTTGTACTCCTCACTTCTCCTGGCCTCTTATTGTAAGGCTATTGTGGAGCCCAGCAGGGATCAGAGGCTCATCAGAGCAAAATAAGTCTAGTTACAAACAGCACTTGTTAACATCACTGGTTATCAATAACAACATGAAAAATGTTAAATAAATATTTATGCAATTTCCAAATGACCCCAACACGCATGTGTTCAGCTGTAGATTTTCTTTAAATAAGAGACCCTCTGTTTATTGATCTTCAATAATGCACATTAGCACAATAAGATACTTGAATAAGAAAAGTGCAGACCTTTCAAAAACATCCATAATCAGGGATAACACAATGAGATACAAGAGCTTACAGTCTAAATAAAAAGTATAGCGTTGCAACATAAAGTGGTAAAAGGGTAGAAAGAAATGATGGGGTTTAAATAAGGTGTTGTGACTTAATCCTAACATGTCTCTCCTATTGTACAATGCCAGATATTGTGTTATAATACACAAAAGCCATGAATATCTTGTAAATTATATCCTTATAAACGGTGAGTAGTGATGTCATCAGTTATAAACGGTGAGTAGTGATGTAATTTCTGTCACATGACTCACTAAAATTTGTGTATTATAATTAATAAAATACCCCCAGTTGTAAAATATGAGGATATTATAAGTTACCTTGGAGTTCCATGACCTGTATAAAAACACTCGGCCTTCGGCCTCGTGTTTTTATATGGTCATGAAACTCCTCGGTAACTTATAATATCCTTATATTTTACAAGAGGGGCTACTTTATTCACTATATAAATCAGGGTGCCATCAAGTACAAGAGTCACCCAATATTCTGTCTGTGAAGCCTGTCAATTCCTAAACGGTTGCCCTCATCCCACTGAAGGGTCATTTAAAAGTGGAGAGACGGGAAAAACAAGAGATCCAGTTAGAATAAGATGATTTAGGGTTGTCCAATTGGAGGACCACAAAACAGATTTTTATGACATCCCCCATAGCCTGTGGGGGTACTGCCGATAAATAATTGGTTAATCCTTTTTCAACATACAGGGATTTAGACATGCACAGGCCCTGCTGTAATCCTTGCCTCGGCTAAGGGATAATTCAAAGACAACAATGTTTGAGCACAAGGGGCAGCTGTGATATGCAATATGACTCCTCACACGAAAATATATTCATATGAATATCCAGAGAAGGAGTAATGTGTCCATTAAAATTGCTATCCCCTCATTTGTACATTATGCTTTGAATAAAACTATTTATCAACACATGTTCCTCACACTGCACAAGTTATTTACAATTGCTAAGTGCCATTGTAGCCGTACAAGTTAGACACACTCCTTGTTTGAATATACACCATTCATAGAGTACCAACATTTTGGTGCCTGTATCGTTTCCAGTTACCATGTAGCCCTAGGCTGAAGGTTCCGGGAAGAACAAGTGGCACAAACAGTTGACATGACAGTATTTGACTAGGGTGGTTAGAGTCATTACCTGTGTTTTACAACTTTATCAATTTTGTTTGACGTAATAATGTTCAAAAAACACTGAGACCTTTAGAGATTTTTTTTTTATTGTGTTACTTTTTTTTCCATTTTTATTATAGTTTTTAAAAAATTTACAAACTAAAATAACGCAAAAGCAACAGGAATTTACATGTATGTACCTGTCCAAAGCAGCATGTACATTGTTATTGCAATTGGGGTTCCGTTTGTCCCAAATCCATTCTGTATACAAAAATATCTAGTATCCTATGCCTTAGGGATGATGGAGCCATGTGGAGCAGAGCTGGCGACTTTTCATATGGCAATAAGCTTTGTTCTTATTGGTTCAGGAATGTGACAGTATTGCTTCACAGAATGGATATTTTATCTGTTTTGTGAAACTGAGCTTTCATTTTCTGGAAAGAATGAATCCTGTACTATAAAATGTTGCTTTCTATCACAAATATCTATTTTGTCATTAAAATCTAGCTTGACATGCACTAGTTAGTTACACTATTATATATTATGTCCACGTTTTTTTCTACATAATTCATTCTGTAAGTAACTTTGCACATAAGTGCGTCTGTTACATGGAGGTTATACATTTGTGCGACAGATTGCTTGTTAAACTGTACAGAATGGAGTTCGTAATATAACGACATCCTTTTGTGCACTAACCAGATTTTGTTCTCATTCTTTAATAGAATTAAGTCTTTTGTATATTTTTTTATCTGTGTATGGTCACAAATACACAGTGAGAGACATTGATTCTGTGTATTAGGGACAGTTTTGTATACAGAATGTATTTGGGACAAACGGAACCACATACGGTTGACAGTTAGCATAAAAAAATAAAAAAGAGCAGCCTAAAAAAATAAATAAAATTAAAAAAAAGTAGAGTAGAGTAAAAAAAAAAAAAAGAAGAAGAAAATGAAAGGAAAGGGAGGGGTAACCCCATGAAACTATTCCAATACTAGTCAGCATTGAGCTAGACCTTAAAGTTGGTGTTGCTGTTGGGGAATCAGTAATTTAGCAGTATTAAAAGAAAAGACCGGTTATACCAAAAGTTAGGCACCCCCAAGTTAGCACGTTTACTTACCTGACACCCAGGCCCGGTACTCCTATCAGCAGAAAACTACACCGGCCCAGGGTTATTCGAGTGAGCACCACGGAGCAATAGTCTTGCGGCTTCTTCCTTTCTGCATGCGCAGTAGAGTAGAAAAGAAAAACAAACGAAAAAGTCGGCTATTTCTTTCTACTGCGCATGCATCGCCTTGGGAAATTTGAAGAAAGCAGCAGGAAAACAATTGCTCCATGGTGCTCACTGGAAGAATCCCGGCCCGTGCAGTTTTCTTCTAATAGGAGCACCGGCCCAGGGTGTCAGGTAAGAAAATGCGATCACTTTCCTTCTCCTTTATGCAAATGGGTCTCTCCTTTGCTCAAAAAAGTGGAGAGTGACACATCAACAGGGAACAATAAGACATATAATAGGTCATCTGGGATCTCATAACCCAGTATTAGGTTAGCCAACTTCCTAACATCCTCCCAAAAAGTTCTAACGAGATGGCACAACAGAAAAATGTGAAGCATGGCATCCTCTTTCATTCTTACATCTCCAACAATGATCAGCTGTATTTTTTTTTGTATCAATTTTGCTTAATTTAGGAGTATAATAACTTCTAGAGACAATTTTAACAATACGAATCTGCTTTTGCAAAAGTCTAAGCCAAAGTTTGTTTGGTTTATAGTTATGTTTGCCGCCTTTTGTGGGGGGTTAAGAGGGCACCATGGACCTTCCGATATTGGAAGGTTATTGGAAGTTATTTCAAGGAGAAGTGAAAACTCTACCTTGGATGTATTGCTGAGCCTAGCTGTGGGTATGTGGATGTTTATTTGCATTGTCCTCCATGTATATACTGTAGCTGTATCTTCTCTTTATGTATAGCAAAGTATATGTGCATGTTTATGTGAAAACATAAAAAATTGATGTGCTTTTTCTGTTTTTGAGGGCATAATCCTTAGTTTCTGTCTCCCACTTGAGCTTTGTTTACAAAATTGTGAGGCTGCCCAACTAGGAAGGCTCAGAGACTTGGGCTGAACAGACCCAGCCTGAAGGCGTGAACAAGTTCTGGGGTGAATGTCCTAGATATTCGTGGAACTATGTCTGAATGTCAAAATCAGAAACATTTTATGCAGATACAGTCTTGTTTTGGGTTCAACAACCACCAGGGCTGGATTTCACCCCAAGGGTGAACGGAGGCCAATGTCTCTCTCTTTCCTACAAGATCACACTAGGCTCTTAGGCTAACTAACAGGGCGGCTGGGAGGCATGGCCCGATCTAGGCCTGGGCAATTGTCTTGCCATAAATCCAGCCTGAAAAACTGTTCCCTAGTGTAACTATAAGCAAAAGCAATCTGATAAAATAGACAATGAGCATCACCTTCCAGGTAGATCAATAACCAGCAACACTTACACTGACTTGACATCCCCAAGTGATCGGTAAGTACCATTCCCCATTTCTTTTAATGGCAGGTGTGATGTCATCTGTTCAGCTCTATAATGATGTGCTGTATGATATCATAATCCCCCTCCATCCTTTCCTATGCAAAATCAAATTTCTTTTGCTTTATTTGTGGCAGTTTCATATATTTGTTCCAAAGCTTTACATAAATGTTATACTTTACATGCCATTTTAAAAAAAATGGAAAACTTCTAAAACTTCTAATTTACGTTTTGTGTCCTTGTTTTGTGGGCGACTGTTAAGATGCGTTAAAAATAAGGGATCCCTGCTCAGCAGAGACGCTGTGAGTGCAAACCTACGCAGCCATTTGCATAAGTGCTTCACTGCTGTCAAACTAATGTCGAGTCTGCATTATTTGCTATCATTGCGTTAAGGTGCTCCATAAAGGGCCCGACGTTCTGCATCACAGAGACTTGATTTTTTATTCAGAAGTCGGCATTAGATGTAGAGAGGCTGGGGATTTCTTTCTACTCACTTGCTAACAAACTGACATACACTGCCTGATCTATGGGAAATCTATAGGTAATTACAGCTCCGGAAGAGTCTTTGATTGACGCTGCTGAAAATGAGAATTCACGCATGATTTGGGATGAAGGAAGGTAGCCACTGTTAGTATTCCTAGTGCTGCAGAATTGGTCAGGCTGCATTACAGCCCACATCCATTTCAACTATCTTTGGGGATATCCAAGTAGGGCTGTTTTTCTTTTGCATTGACCCCTGCATTGTCACCTCTGTAATAGCCAGTGCTACACTCATATAAAAGAGTGATGTGGGCGCTTGTACATTCCTCCCCCATTTTTAAAGTGTGGGAGATTAAGTATAAGTACAATTTAGCTGCAAAGCAACCGTTCTAAGTATACAAAATAACAAAAAAAAACATGATCTGAAGCCAGGCAAAACATGGACTTAATTAATGTTACAATTTTAAGGGTCAGATCTCTGCTCCATTCTCCTGATTGATGCAACTCACAGCTGACTGTGCCATTTCAGATGCTCACCTTAGGGATTCCTCTCTTTTATTCAACAATGGAAGGCAGGAACAGTCAAGCCGCTAATAAATAGCAAGGCAATAAACCATATTCCTTGCAAAAAAAAAATCAAAGGGAATGGCAGTTGCAGTTTACAATTTCCTCGCTGCAGTAAAGGCCTGGCAGAGCATTAAACAGGAGGAAACCCAGAATCTGGTGATGTCCTTGAGTTCAAGACTTCAGGCTGTCATTGCCAGCAAAGGGTTTTCAACCAAGTATTAGAAAAGAACCTTTTATTTTCAGTTTTTTCATTTGTCCAATTACTTTTGAGCCCCTGAAATGAAGTGATGGTTTTATAAAAAGGCTTTAGTTCCTCACATTGTCTGCAATCTTTTTGTTCAACCCACTGAATTAAAGCTGAAAGTCTGCAGTTCAACTTGTTTCATTTAAAATTCATTGTGGTAATGTACAGAACCAAAATTAGAAAAAAAAGTTGTGTCTGTCCAAAGATTTATGGGCCTGACTGTATATTCTTATATATTTTAGGGCTCAGCTTAACATACTTCAGACTTCAGAAAATCCTCTATTGTCTCAATGCCTGGTGCCCCAACCCCTTTCATGGTAGGGGTTAGAATAGATGGCCTTGGTTCTTGCCTCGCCTCATGCAATGCCTCTCTCACCAATGCTTGCAAACACCAGCAATAGATAATCTGTTTAAAAAACAAAAAAGATAAAATGGTCAGTGTTAGTAAAAGAGCCCACATACAAGACAACTCAGAGGCTCTTCTCAGCATCAGGTTTTGGGCATCAAGGATGTGTCCACCATAAGTAGGGCCCTTTAAGCTGCGGGGCCTCGTATTAAAATTCTCTTTGGATAGGAAGGAGGACACTCTGGCTGAAGTTATTAATGAAGTCAGGTAAAATAGTATCAGTATGTTTTACTTATGCTGAAAGAAGATGAATTGCCCATTTAATAACGTATTGAAAAATAATGCAGTATAAAATACCAGTTTAGTAAGACGAGTAAGCAGTACTCCCATTAGTATTAAATTCTGGATGTGCACTCTGTCTTCATTTAGAGGGATTTCTCAGCCACTATCAGTATTATTAAAGCCTCAGTTACTTGTACAGTTGGGCATCACACTGGGCTTTTACTCTTTATAGCGGTGGAGCATACGGCGGCTCAGTTACTCAGCCCTGTCCATATAATGCTGCTAAAGCAGTGAGCGTTTCCCAGCCCCAAGTGCATCAGCAGATTCCTGGATATTACTCGTAGGCTAATAGAGGGGCAATTGTGAGAGTTTGCTGTCAAACTGGAGATCACGTGGGCAGCAAATGCTCACAATCTCCCATTGTGCCAGTGCCCTTAGAAAGCAACAGCCTTAAAAATAATCCCAAAATTGTACATAACCCTTCCAACTTGGCTTCTTAATAAAACGCTGCATGTCTAATTCTATGGGGGAAAGAAACGTCAGCTTTCCCTACAGTGTACATTCAACATAATTCATACTATTCATAGAAGGATAGTAACTGTCATTAAACAATACTTAATTAAAGGAGAACTAAACCCCCTAGCGCTGTGGAGCTCTTCAGCACCATCTTCTGTATCTTTGGATGCTCTTCTTTTCCTTTGGCAATCTTTAAAGCTTTCCACGTATGCGCAGTAGACACGAATACCAGAATGGTCCCAACTGCGCATGCTCAAAAAAACTCCGTGCCGGCACTCACTTCCTCAAGGAACCAGAAGATACAGAAGACGGCGCCGGAGAGCACCGCTGCTCTACTCTGCATGAATATGCCAAGGGACATGACAGGGACGCTTTTTCCACTGAGTTACTAAGGAGGGAGAAAGCAATGAGGAGGGCCAATGGACAGAAGGGGGTGGGGATTTTTGATTAATGTGGGGTTTAGTTCTCCTTTAAACATCACCAGTGGCATAAATTAAAATTTCATACAGTAAAGTTGCCAAATTACCATTTGAATGTGAATACATCTAAACTCTTCATCCTCTCAGGCAAAAGGAGTATTCATCCAAACTCACGCTGCAGGCTGCACTGATTAATCGGATGACACGCACCCTGCATCGACATTCATTCCTAATTGCCAATTTCGTATGCAGATTGTATAGGAGTGGTGGTTTAAAGGGCAAATGTTGAACCCTTTAAAAGCAAGGACTAATCCCCATATAGTAGAGGAAGGAGGGGTGCTTCTAATGTTGCTCTCTAACTCATAGGGGTACACTCATTGTCTGCTGACATATATTCAAGGCTAATTTGAAATTCATGTCCTACCACCTCTTCTTTGTATAAACAGCATGGTATACAGCTGCTGTATGAAAATGCATACTACAGGGCCACACTCAATGCATTCCAAAGAAGCCTGTAGCCCTGTAATATGCTTTTTCCATGTTATTTTTACGGAGCTGAGATGACTAAGGTCACCTAGAAAAGAATGGGAACTTGCAAAGTAACAAGTATCAGTACATCAAATAAAAACAAACATGGTAATTAAATCCTCTGTTAATAATGTTATTTCCAAGCCTCCTACTCCGTTATGATTCATGTGCCGGCCACCTGCTTCCTTAGCTGGGGAATCGTGTAACTGTAGATCCTAGACTAGAGCCGAAACCGCAAACACACTTATAAAATCGAATATTGCACCTGTTTATTTATACAGAAAACATGTAATGTGCTGTTTAATTGTAATAACACAATTTTTACCATTATATAAGCCATTCATTTAAATATCTAACAAACTTGGGCTCACCATGGATAATTATAATTTTATATCTCCTGTTATAGGACAGAACGAATGATCTATAAAATCCTTCTGGCTGGCAGCAGCATCTAGGTTAGTTGTTTCCAAAGCATGGGTTGACCCATGGTTTGGGCTGGAGCAGTGGTAATGGGGCTCAACCACTTGAAGGCCAATTTGGGTGACAATAGAGGAGAGTGGTCATTTTCTCTCCTGGATCCACCTGAGAGTCCAGCTTGAAGGGTAAAATCTCAGGTGAATACTTATTTTCTCTCCTAGATAATTGTGGAACTATGACTGAATGGTAAGTTATGAACTTGTTAGACGTTGTGCTGATCTGGAGGTTTAGCTCCTACAGGGCCAATGTTGGACCGGTCTGCCCGAGGATCTCCTGGTGGGCCCAAGGCTTGGAGAATTGCTCTCAGCCCACTTTTATTTTCACAGAGAGCCTATATAAAAAAATATATACTAATAGTAGTAAAGATGCGAAGAAACAGACGATAGACGGCACTTCTGAAATGGGGTTTATTGGAGTAACTGCTGATGACACCTTACGCGTTTCGCGTAAGGTGTCATCAGCAGTTACTCCAATAAACCCCATTTCAGAAGTGCCGTCTATCGTCTGTTTCTTCGCATCTTTACTACTTCCACAGTGGGGACACTGTGAGACTGAGCACCTGAATCGCGGGGAAAACGGTGAGCTAGTGCGGTCCTCATTCTTCTTTCTTTCTCATATACTAATAGTAGCTAATTGCTGTGAGTACAGGACCAAGGTCTGGTTCTCTGATGGGCCCTGAGAGACCCAGTCCAAACCCCAGGAGACACAGTCCAGAGTTCAGCAACATACTGTACCAGCCCCTGGCATCTCAGTCTGACACTGCCACAGAGCTTACATCATTCACTTCAGTTCCCGATCCAGTGGAGCTTACAATTTAAAGGAGAAGGAAAGGTACCGAAGCAGTTTATTGTTAATCGATTAGCCACAATAGTGCAAGCTATAACACTAGTTATTCTGCGGAATTCTTTACCATACCTGAGTAAACAGCTCTAGAAGCTCTCTCTGTTTATTTAGGATAGCAGCTGCCATATTCACTTGGTGTGACATCACTTCCTGCCTGAGTTTCCCTGCTCATTCATAGCTCTGGGCTCAGATTACAGCAGAGAGGGGAGGAGGGAGGGGGAGAGGAGCAAACTGAGCATGCTCAAGCCCTAGCCCTGGAGGTTTATGCTGAAAACAGGAAGTCTAATACAGAAGCCCATGAGTACACAATAGAAGGAAAGAAATACTGTGTTTCTTTTGACAGAGGGCTCAGATCAGCATTACTTTTAGGGTTTTCTGGTGTATTTATACAGACCTTTCTGATAAAGCTTACTTAATTTTAGCCTTTCCTTCTCCTTTAAGGTCCCTATCTCACACACCATGGTCATTATTATAAGGAGCCAGTTGACTTGTCTGTTTGTGTGGGAGGAAACCAGAGTACCTGGAGGAAAGTAGGGGAAAACTTTGGAGGGGTAACCAGAATACATGGAGGAATCTTGGTGTGTTGGGAGAGATACAAACCTGGAATCAAACCTGGAATCCTGTGATTCAATAAGACTTTATAACTATTTTGGTTTGTTTGTTGTTGAGTGGACTTTAGTAAGCAAAGATGATACCTGACCATTTCTCATGGGGACAACCTGGCTTGTTCGCTATATATTTCTATAGCGTTGAATATTCATGTTTTTTTTAGATTGAGAATAAAACACTCTAGACATCTACAATGTACCGAGTTTTTCAGCATCCAAAATGTGCTGAAAAAGTCTACCTCGGCTTATACTCGGGTCAGCAGGCAGTAGCCGAGATTGCAGTCACTTTTAATCATTCCTATACCAACAGTTCACTTGGGGAGAGACTGCAATATCCCACAATGCCCTCTGTTGGTTGTATGAAAGAATAATAGTGCGCCCTCTGTTGGTTATATGAAAGAATAACAGTGACTGCAATATCACACAGCGCCATCTGTTGGTTATATCAAAGAATAACAGTAACTGCAATATCACACAGCGCCATCTGTTGGTTGTATCAAAGAATAACAGTGACTGCAATATCACACAGCGCCATCTGTTGGTTATATCAAAGAATAACAGTGACTGCAATATCACACAGCGCCATCTGTTGGTTGTATCAAAGAATAACAGTGACTGCAATATCACACAGCGCCATCTGTTGGTTGTATCAAAGAATAACAGTGACTGCAATATCACACAGCACCATCTGTTGGTTATATCAAAGAATAACAGTGACTGCAATATCACACAGCGCCATCTGTTGGTTATATCAAAGAATAACAGTAACTGCAATATCACACAGCACCATCTGTTGGTTGTATCAAAGAATAACAGTGACTGCAATATCACACAGCGCCATCTGTTGGTTATATCAAAGAATAACAGTAACTGCAATATCACACAGCGCCATCTGTTGGTTGAATAAAGGATTAACAGTGATGGCAATATCACACAGCGCCATCTGTTGGTTATACGAAAGATCAGTGATGGTTTTATGACACACAGCACTCTCTGCACAATTCTCTGTCACCATCAACTTTGCAAAGAAGTCCGGTCGATCGCTGGGGGAGTCTCTTTGGCGGAAGGTGCTCTGCTGGGAGACAGGGCTGTAGTTGTGTCTAGGCTTATACTAGAGTCAATAAGTTTTCCCAGTTTTCGTAGGTAAAATTAGGTACCTCGGCTTATACTCGGATCGGCTTATACTCGAGTATATACGGTATAGCAAAAGCTTATAATATATATATAGTGTATATAGTTCCCTAGGAGTTTTTTCTCCATAACCATTTCGCCATAAGTAATGATGGGTGAATAAATTCGCCAGGGCCGAATTTGGTGGTGAATTTCCGCGTTTCACTAAACCACTGTGAAAATTTTCTGCGTCAAAAATATTTGGACGCGCGCCGAAAAAGTCGCTTGCTTCAAAACTGTTGTGCGTCAACACTATTTGGACATCCATTGACTTTAAGCTAGAGTCAAATTGACACGGGCCTTAAAATTCATGTTTCACAAATTTTTCCCCGTTTCTTGGGAAATTCACAATTAGAATGTGCATGTAACTAAAGGTAGTCGTACATGGGTCTGCCAGAAATTGGGCAGATATTGATCAGACAAAGTTTAAATCCCCATTGGGAAGAGGATTGCATCAGTTTGTTGATATGGCACTGCCCCCATTGGCCTCCATTCATAGTGCTGTGATCTGATCATTGTGCCCAAGGGGCATATCGGAGCAAATTCTACTCGTTTAGCAACCTCACTAACAACAATGCTGTACCTGGGACACAGCATAAAACGATATAGTATTTTGGCAAAGATGATACTTTTTTTTTTTTTTACTATTTTTGGAAATTGTCAGATTTTTGGCACAAAAACAAATTGTCCATTTACTGCATGCTTACTACCCATGGAGCTATGTGAATACCTAAGTGTGTCAAGAATCCTAAACATCCTCATGTGCCAATATAATGGTCCTTATGGCCAACGACAAGTTCAAAGGCTGCGCCCTGTGTTTGAAGGGATACTGTCATGGGAAAACATGGGAAAACGTTTTCAAAACGCATCAGTTAATAGTGCTTCTCCAGCAGACTGAAATCCAATTCTCAAAAGAGCAAAATAATTTTTTATATTCAATTTTGAAATCTGACATGGGGCTAGACATATTGTCAGTTTCCCAGCCGCCCCAGTCATGTGACTTGTGCCTGCACTTTAGGATGGTACTACTTTCTGGCAGTCTGCTATTTCTCCAGTTTAACTGAATGTGTCTCAGTGGGACTTGGCTTTTACTGTTGAGTGTTGTTTTCAGATCTACCAGGCAGCTGTTATCTTGTGTTAGGGAGCTGCTATCTCGTTACCTTCCCATTGTTCTGTTGTTAGGCTGCTGGGGGGGGGGGTGATATCACTCCAATTTACAGTACAGCAGTAAAGAGTGACTAAAGTTTATTAGAGCACAAGTCACATGACTGGGGGCAGCTGGGAAACTGACAAAATGTCTAGCCCCATGTCAGATTTTAAAATTGAATATAAAACAATCTGTTTGCTCTTTTGAGAAATGGATTTCAGTGCAGAATTCTACTGGAGCAGCACTATTAACTGATGCGTTTTGAAAAAAACATGTTTTCCCATGACAGTAAGGAGACAAAGAAATTAGCATTATGTCATGTGCTGGAATTATGGCTTTCAGCTGGAATAGATTTCTAGGCCAAGTAAATCAATCTGGGAACATAAGAGACGTCACGCAGGAAAAAATTGTGAGGTTGAAATACATTTTAATCAATAAATATATTTACAGATTAAATATTACAGAGTAATTAAAAGCCACTAGTTTTAGGCATATTTTTTAGGTACATATGAGCAATATTATCCAAAATCTAATTAAAGAAAACCTGTTTTCATATAAGCTGCTAATAACATTCACCACTAGGAAAAAAGATGCGCGTTCTTACATATGCTAATTCTAATTAAATTAAAATCCAGCGCATTTCTTCTTCAAAGCAGCGAGAATCAACTCTGGGCCAAGATGTATTTGGGATTTTCTTTTCTCAACCTGTGAAATTGTAAGTTAAGGATAAAGGAGCTTGCATCACATTGAAAGATTATTTCCTTCTTCAGAACTCATATAATAGGTATGATTTAGCCACAATTTGTTTTAAATATTTTTGTAGGACTTACCTTTCCCACCATTAGTATAAAAAAACATTCCTTTTCTTCCTGTGAGCTATGAGAATTGTACAACTATGGATTTTTTTAAAAAAAACATTTGTAAAAATGTAGCTCCACCCTGGAGACAGAATGAATTGCCCTTCTTTCTATTCTGTAAATGTATTTATAGTGTGGATTCATACTGACTTGATCCTCTTTGCTTCCACTGTAGCCTAGAGGCTCATTTATCACCAAGGCTTCATAATCGTCGCCTGAGTCTTTAGAAACATCAGCACTGAAATTATAGCTAGGGGTTAAATAGTTAATTTGGGTGGAAAGAAGAAAATAATCAAGTCAATCAAGGTCAACCCCATTTATATGAGCGCTTAGCGTTACAGGTGTCGCACAAACAATGCTGTAGATTAGAATATAGATTTTTATAGAACCATTGGAATGCAATTTTTTTTTTAAATTAAAAGTAAAAAGAAAATATTTTGACTTAGAATTCTTTAAAAAAGCATGATTTAGGAGCCAAGCTGTTCCTGCCATGAATGGAAAATAGGGAGTCTCCTCGCCAGAATGGCAAATACTTTTTAAAGAATAAGAAATTCTCTGCAACCTGGAATCCTACTACTGGTTCTATTATACAGAAATGGGACCTGTTTTCCCAAATGCTTGGGACTTCGGGCATTCTGGATGAGGGATCTTTCTGTAATTTAGATCTGCATAGCTCAAGTCTACAAAAATTAATTTCAATATTAAACCCAATAAGATTGTTTTTTTTCCATACCTGACAACTGTCCCTTTTTCGGAGGGACAGTCCCTCTTTTGACAGCTCAATCCTCTGTCCCTCATTTGTACTGGAAAGTCCCTCTTTTCTCTGCACTGAACAGCCAGAAAAAGAATCAAAGTTTCTAATTGGCTTTTAGCAGAGAGCCCAGAACAACTAACAGGTGCAAATAAGATACTTTGTAACAATTTTGAGACACAAAAACACAGTTTAGATAAGGAGAAATATTTTCAAAATTTCATAACCTGCCAAATTTTGTAAAACAAACATGGTAATTAGGGGGTGTGGCCACAGAAAGGGGTGTGGTCAAAAAATTGCTGCGCTACGTGCGGAAATTTTTTTTTTCCCTCTTTTTACTTCCAAAATGTTGGGAGGTATGTTTTTCTCCAGTAAGGATTAATTATATCTTAGTTGGGATCAAGCACAGGGTACAGTGTATATATTAAAATAGGGATGCACAGAATCCAGGATTCGGTTCGGGATTCGGCCAGGATTCGGCCTTTTTAAGCACGATTCGGATTTGGCCGAATCCTTCTGCCAAGCCGAACCGAATCTGAATCCTAATTTGCATATGTAAATTAGATGGGGAGGGAAATCACGTGACTTCAAGGAAGTAAAAATTGCTTTCCCCTTTCCCCTGCATATGCAAATTAGGGTTCGGATTCGGTTCGGTATTTGGCCAAATCTTTTGCAAAGGATTAGGGGGTTCGGCCGAATCTAAAAAAGTGGATTTGGTGCATCCCTATATTAAACAGGGTTTTGACATTATAGAGAATTATAGAGAATTATTAGATTAAAATGTAGTCTATGGGAGATGGCCTTCCCGTAATTTGGAGCTTTATCGATAACATATTTCCTTATAACAGATCCCATACATGTATGGCATGATACGCAAGTCCTACTTTTCTATCAGTATCTTCTAGACTTGGGTTTGACGACTGTTCTTTCATAAAGGTCAAAATGCTATACCATAAAGGTCAGTGTATTAGTAAGGGCATGTACAAAAGTATGTCTAAAGGGATAATATTGTGGTAAAAAATGTAATAACATCTGAAAACAATATTTAATATTGCATCAATTAGATTCGTTTTGAAACATTCGTTTTGCAGGTTTTTTTTCACTTCTTTAATATTGTTCTGTTATCGACATTTGAATTTGACATAAACACACATTTACATGTTCATTTACATTTTTGTACTCATCATGCCCTATTCTGTAATATAAATAAGGCTGGCCTGCTGTTTTCTGTATCTATTATTTAGTGTAAAACCAGAAATAAATGAGTTAATTTCTCTGAACCCCACTGGAAATATTTCAATCAATTTTAAGTTGTTTTTTTTCCACTATGCTTTTTCTGTTGGCTTTTAAAGATAAAAATAACATCTTAAAAATAGAACTACAAATAGACAGTACAATTCCTTGGGCTACTTTTCAGCTACAGTATGTTTTTGGGTTTATGTCTCCTGGGTTTAGGAAGCCTAGGTTCTGTTCTGCTATTTTCTCCTAACTGGATTTGACCTTGTTGTTCATCTACTGAAGCAAACGTAGGGGGTTATTTACTAAACTTCAAACCAAAAAATCACAAAAAATTTTTTTTTATAAAATCAGACTTTTAAAAAAATAACACATTTTTCAGAATGTATTAAACCCCGAGGATGAAAAAGTCAGAATCTGAAAATCTGGCATCTCAGATCTGTCCAGATTGCATATAAATCACAATGATTTTTTGATTTGCGCTGGGTTTCGTGCAATACCCCATGAAAATCGTATCAGATTTCGCAAAGCAAATTTTCGAGAAAATGTAATAATAAATAAGCATAAAAAACCCAAGCGGATTTGATTGGAGTTTGTAGCAGAAAGTATTGAGATAAATTTGGACTTTGATAAATAATAGAATAAAGTAGAGTAAGCTGCACCTGAAGCTTGATTTTCAAGGTTAGAACTTCAGGTTGGCTCCCCTTTACTACTGGACACCAAAGGGATCATCTGACACTTGTTGGGAATGATGAACAGCTACAACAAGGCAAATGTGGGTGCAATGTGTGTGTGGCCACTTAATTCAAACAAACAGAAAAATAGATCTCTTACAGTCACCCATATCAATATATTATAGAGCATTAAGGTATTTATTGCAAAAAACTCTTTAAAGAACAGTTTAATGTTTGCACCTTCTACGGAGGAGTAATTTCTTCTCAAAGGTGCAAACTCATGAAGTGGACTTTTTTTTTTGACAAAGATAAGATATTATCTCTTACCTAAGGAGGGCAGGTCGTATATGAAGAAGGCAGGCAATTTGTTTTTGTTGAATATTAAGTAAGCACCAACAATTGAGTTTCAAGTCTTCCTAATTACATTGTAGAGGAGTCCTTAGTTTGCCTGGCCAACAAACGTTAGGCGTCTTTAGTCACACAAAGCAGAAACTTATGTTAAGGGCTACACACATATAGGGGCCAATTCACCAAGGGTCGAATATCGAGGGTTAATTAACCCTCGATATTAGACTGGGAATTAAAATCCTTCGACTTCGAATATCGAAGTCAAAGGATTTTAGTGCAAATAGTGCGATCGAACGATCGAAGGATTATTCCTTCGATCGAACAGTTGAATCCTTCGAATCGAACGATTCGAAGGGTTTTAATCCAACGATCGAAGGAATATCCTTCGATCAAAAAAACTTAGGAAAGCCTATGGGGACATTCCCCATAGGCTAACATTGAGTTTGGTAGCTTTTAGATGGCGAACCAGGGGGTCGAAGTTTTTTCTTAAAGAGACAGTACTTCGACTATGGAATGTTCGAATAGTCGAACGATTTTTAGTTCGAACCGTTCGATTCGAAGTCGTAGTTGAAGGTCGAAGTAGCTCATTCGATGGTTGAAGTAGCCCAAAAAACACTTCGAAATTCGAAGTTTTTTTACTTCGAATCCTTCACTCGAGCTTGGTGAATCGGCCCCATAGTTTTCGATAGTGACTGGTATAATGATATTTTTTTGTTAATACTCTGTATATATATCTAAAGGGAAGAGGGAAATACATTTATAACCTATGATTTTTATTTTACAGTTGTGTTGGAAGGATGTACAGCTATGGGACTTGTTATCCAGAATGCTCGGGACCTTGGGCTTTTCTGTAATTTGGATCTCCATACCTTAAGTGGCAGATTTATCAAGCGTCGAATTTGAAGTAATGGGAATTTTTTTGAACTACCATAACTTTGAAATTCGAAAAAAAAATTCAAAGTCCACCAAATGACTCCAAATAGGTTTCGGCAATTCTGCAGATTTTAGATGGCGAATGGTCAAAGTCGAAGTTATAAAGAGACAGAACATGATCAATTTTGATTTTCGAATAGTACATTTTTTTTTCAAACTTGAATCAAATTTTGTCCTATTCGATAGTCGAAATACACAAAAATATCTCGAAATCTGCCCCAAAGTCTACTGGAAAATCATATAAACATGAACTAAACCCAATAGGCTGGTTCTGCTTCCAATAAGGATTAATTATATCTTAGTTGGGATCAAGTACAAGCTACTGTTTTATTATTACAGAGAAAAAGGAAAACATTTAAAAATTTGTTTTATTTGGATAAAATGGAGTCTATAGGAGAAAGCCTTTCCGTTATTTGGAACTTCCTGGATAACGGATTTCCGAATAGCGGAACATTGCTTACTGTACGTCTGAAAAAAATGTGAAGCATTTGAGGCAAAAATGAGAAACTTTGTTCCTCTACTAATTTAAACTTTGAAGTGGTTTCAAGTGATTGAGATTGCATTTTCTTGACGGCTATTATTTTTAATTATGGAGCATATTTTTACAAAATTTTACAATGATGAAGAATTATTTAAACTGATTAAGCACTTCAGTGATTGCTTTCATACATCTGCTTTGGATGTTTTGAAAGGATTTCTGGACCAGGGACCATTAAACCCTCCTGGGCATCGGCTTTGTAAGTCAAATCTGACTATAACTAAAGGTGAGTTGTTCAGTTAATTCATATTATAAATGAAATTTTAAAATGTATCCCACTTCGTCAAACCTACAATATTTGTAGGGTATATTAATAAGCCCCTATTTAATATGATGGTGTCACCTTTTACTTACCCTATTCCATTTATATTAAGCTTGGGGATGGCCAACCACTGGCCATTTCTTAGGGGCTTATTTATTTAAATCCAAATTATTTAAATCCGAGTATTTAAATAAAAAAGTCCAATCAAACTAGAATCCACGATTGGACCTTATTATTATTAACAAAAAATGATTTTTTTTCTCCAAATTGTCGATTTTTTCAGGCTTTTTCCCGAAATGCCCGGATTTTTTCCCTGAAAAATCCAAAATATTTGGATTTTCAGGTTAATTCCAGCACAGATCACAGAAACTTCCAAATAGGATAGGGACCTCTTCCGTTGACTTATATTCAACCTCGGCAGGTCTAAGTTTTATATAAATTTAATAAATCCAGTAAATTTTAGTTTTTTTCACAAAAAATTTGGATTCTATAGTAAAAAAAACTAGAAAACTAGTTGGCCTCTAAGCCATCTGACTTGTGCTCTGATAAACTTCAATCATCCTTAACTGCTGCAGAGCAAGCAGCCCATCAACAGAACAAGGGAAGTGTAACAAGATAATACCTTCTTGACACTTGCATTGCTAAATATGCTCATATGCCCCACATTGGGGTATAACAGCACTCAAAATGAAAGCCAAGGCATGACTTAAGTCATGACTCCTTTAGTCACATTAAGTAGCAGAAGCAATAGCTTATCAGAAAGCAGTTCCATTGGAAAGTGCTGGCTATTTCTGTGAACACAGAATCTGGCACAAAAAGATGGCTGCCTACACACCACAAAAACTAAATTTGTTGTTTCAAGAATACGATTTTAAATGGTAAACTGAATTGCAATATACACAGTGTACTTTAGTTATAAAAACTATAGAAAATAATCAGGACAGAATTTCCTTTAACCTTCACTCCATGTCAGGTAATACAATGAAAAAAAGATATTTGACATCATTTAACCACCCCAATTAAATATTTTACCTTTCGTTTATGTGACAAGCTCAGGATTTGTACAGAGTGGGAATTTGAGCAGCTGAAAATGTTTAAATGTTACAATCCCGTTCCAGCATTCTAGAAACAAGTCTTATACCACTGCTGGGCACGGTTATGAACATCTTTTGTTAGTTATAGGTCTATAAAAACAACCAATACTGAGCGTCTTGTAAGATCTGCGGTTTTTTTTAACACATTCTCATTAAAAGTTAATTTAAATTATTTCAGCCAAATGCATTTAAAGACTGGGCATATTAATTATACATTTGTATTTAAAAATGCAAAAAATGTACATCTGTTAACAACATACCCGAGCACATTCCCCATTGGCAAATAATACATGTTTCTCTTTGAAGGAATAATTAGGCCACAATTTTCAGAAAACAGTGTGAAATATTCCTTACAGAGCTCTGAAACTTGGCTGAGGATGTCTAGAAGTTATTGATGGAATAATGTACATTTTTCACTGTTGATGTCTTAAAGGAGAAGGAAAGCTACGGAGGCATTTTATTGCCAATAGATTAGCTGCAATAGTGCAAGCTAGAATGCTATATTTATTCTGTAGAATGTTTTACCATACCTGAGTAAAAAGCTCTAGAAACTCTCTGTTTGTTAAGGATAGGAGCTGCAGTATTAATGTGGTGTGACATCACTTCCTGCCTGAGACTCTCCCTGCTCTGGGCTCAGATTACAGCAGAGAAGGGGGGGAGAGGAGCAAACTGAGCATGCTCTTGCCCAGGGCAATGAGGTTTAAGCTGAAGGCAGGAAGTCTGATACAGAAGCCCATGTGTAGACAATAGAAGGAAAGAAATGCTGTGTTTCTTTTGACACAGGACTCAGAGCAACATTACTTTGGGGGTTTACTGGTGTATTTAGATGGACCTTTCTGATAAGGCTTACTTAGTTTTAACCTTTCCTTCTCCTTTAAGACCTAATGTGATTTAAAGGGGAAATGTTTGCTAGGGAATCAGCACTTTTCCATATGGGTGTGAGAAGACAACATTGTGGCATTCTCCATTGTTTGAGGTTGATGAAATGATGTTGCTGTTGGAGAATGAAGATACATTCTGCACACAACAAGAGTTGGATGCCCCTAGCATTAAACATTTATATTTCTGCTGCTGTCTCTATTGTAATTATTGGTTTGCTAAACATTATATAACCTTGTCCATTTAAAGTCTGAATTTCAACAGTTACAGTAGGTGCTCACGCCTCTGCAATTGGGCCTAAAAGTGTCCTACACCCTTTACCCAGTATTATGTGCAATTTTGCAACTTTTACCAAATTTCTTTGAATTCATCAGAGGTGTCGGTCTATCATCTTACTGATGTATTTTCTATATTGCAAAGAGAGTTCCTTTTCAAAAACTGGAAAAAGCTTCATCGTGGTTCTTTTAAAGGTCTTTTGTTGTGTTTTCCCTGAGTGGAGAATGGCAGCTCCACATGATTTTCAGCAGACATGATTATTGTCCAAGGAATCCCACCCACAGAGGTTGGTATTTTCATTTAATAGTGCAGAAGAATAGATGTTCTGGTTTCTTTCATCCCAAGCCATTTTCCTCCCCTTTGTGACACTTATTTTAAAGTTCAGCTGGTGACCTATGAGTTATTGCATGGAGTTATGTCTGGTATGGAGCTATAGTACAGTGGTGTGAAATTTCAATATAGACCTGTCAAGGTCAAGGTTTAGATGGATTTTGGCCCCTCTGGACAAAAGGCCAAATTAGATTGTCAGTGGTTTGTGGTTCCATGCCATAGTATATATATATATATATCTACGCAAAAAGTGTATGCAGTGTTGGCTTCTGTTCAAGGTTCATCCTGGTCCTTATGTCTTCTGCTTACTCCTGGCATTTATACTAGTCTTAAGTGACACATTAATGGACCAAAAAAAACGTAGGGTGTTTTTTTTTTTCAACCCTACAGATCTTAGACAGAAGAATCTTCGATAGAATGATTGATCATCATTGGTCAAGAACATCCCCGTACCTGTATAATGTTAGGCCTCTCAGCAGGCATTTGGGCTGCTGTCTCTTACCTTGTCTCTTAATCTTAGAAGCATTCAATTAAAAAAGTGCTGAATTTTAATTCAAAAGGTATAGCTATGAGTGAAAAAGAGAAAGGTCTTCAAACCAAATGTTCAGAAGGTCTGCCTTTGACCCAATCATTGCCATCTCTATTTTTCACTAACCTGATCAATCACAGTTTTTGGTAGAAATTATATTTCTACATGGCAAATAGTTTACTAGTAGGTGTAGTAGAGTAATAGAAACCAACAGACCCAACAATCATAACATGGTGCTGATTCTGTGTCATTGAATCATTCATTAAGGTTTGTTCCAAATAATAACAGTGTGGAGTTCAATTAGTGAGCTCATTCATGCTGTGAAAAAACAGGTGTCAATTCCGGCCCTTATTGATGTTATTTAGTGACCAGCCCAATCCCTGGACCTTAATCCAATAGAAAACTTGTGGGTGACATTAAAGGAGAAGGAAAGGTTAAAACTAAGTAAGCCTTATCAGAAAGGCCCATCTAAATATACCGGTAAACCCCCAAAGAAGTGCTGCTCTGAGTCCCCTGTCAAAAGAAACACTACATTTCTTTCCTTCTATTGTGTACTCATGGGCTTCTGTATCAGACTTCCTGCCTTCAGCTTTAACCTCATTGCCCTGGGCAAGAGCATGCTCAGTTTGCTCCTCTCCCCCCACCCCTCCCTTCTCTACTGTAATCTGAGCCCAGAGCAGGGAGAGACTCAGGCAGGAAGTGATGTCACACCATGTTAATACTGCAGCTCCTATCCTAAACAAACAGAGAGTTTCTAGAGGTTTTTACTCAGGTATGATAAAGCATTCTACAGAATAAATATAGCATTCTAGCTTGCACTATTGCAGCTAATCTATTGGCAATAAAATGCTTCCATAGCTTTCCTTCTCCTTTAAAAATGCTGTTTGTGAGGCAAAAGCAATAAATGTAGAAGAATAGTGGAATGTAACAGGTGCCAGAAGTTGGTGGACTCCATGTAACACAGATGTGCAGCAGAAACACTGATTATACAACTCAATATTAGTTCAGTCATTCAAAGGAAAGAAAAATCTTGAAACATTTGTCAGTTTATGCAGTGAATGAGTTTGTAAAGAAGAATGCAGACACTGATATTTTTTTGGAACAGCCTAATATTCCCTTTTCTTCACTTTCTGTAAAGGAATAACACAAATTTGATACCGTTTTCTTCATTTTTTGCTTTGGAATAGAATGTGCAGTGTTCCCAATGTATTTGTGTGTATGGCAATAAAAGCGATTATAAGGATTTTGAGCTTTATTCAATTTTTTTTAACACTCTGCTATTATTCTGAACACAACTTTATATATTTCATAGCCTATAAAAAATATCCTTAAGGAGGTCTTGGTGACTTCAACAGCTCTACGTGGAGCTTAATGATTTGGCTTGTGTCATGTGACTCACTGAAATGAGTTTATTATAGTTAAGAATTATAAGAGGCAGAAGATACATATAATGAATGGCCTCCTGTACCACAGCTGCTAACCAATGGAACACTCACATCGGCTCCCTTAGCTGGGCCTTCCAGGGGTGTTCGAGAAAAGTTTTGATGCTGCTAAGCTATACATCTCTACATTTATATGCATGAAAAAGAATTAGGCACCAGTGGTTCTTAGAGAAATCCACAGTAGTTTGTAAGGAGGAGAAAAATAACTTTTATTTTTCATGTGGATAATGTTGTAGTTCATAGTTTGGCAATGTTGTACAGGTAGAAGAGATGTTATCTTAGGGGGGGGCTCCTTTTGCCTAGAAGATGTATTAGAGCTCAATTTATTAAAATCACGAGACATCATGTCTCTCTACATGCAGGATTTGTGCAAAAGGCGGTTATTTTGTTAGATTTTGTTTGTATTGGAATCAGTTATTTGAGTGAGCTCTAATTCATCTGCTAGGAAAGGAAGCCCCCCTATAAGATATATTGGATCTAACTGTCAATGAATATCTGACACCCAACTGCTGCATGAAGACAGAATGAAGAGAAACCGATGCTGAGAACGGAATAGTGAATATAATATTTCAGAAACAATGTTGATTGTATTTAGAAAGTTTCTTGTTTTTTATCTTTTTTTTTTTTATATCTTTTACCAGTATGAGGAGGCCTAAATTAAATTTTTATTTTCTCGATAGTTCCCCTTTAAAATTCTGCCACAATTAGGTATTGAGAAGGCAAGTGTATGTCAGAGTGGGCAGGCACACAAGCGAGAGAAGGGGAGGTCAAGGTAGGAAATTTGAGTAAGGTGGGTTTGGGGAAGACACATACTGGGCTTCATTAATCATGCTGTACATTGTTGTAGAAAGGTCATTTGGCAGGTGTAATTGAAATGGATTTTCCTTAGGGATACTCCAAATCCACTATTTTGGATTCGACTGAACCCTTCGCGAAAGACTTGGCCGAATACCAATCCGAATCCTAATTTGCATATGCATTCGCCGGGCAGAAGGATTCCGCTGAATCTGAATCCTGCTGAAAAAAGGCAGAATCCCTGCACCGAATCCTGGATTCAGTGCATCCCTAATTTTACTATAACTAAATGGGTAAATGGGGCATCTGTCTAGGGCCCACTGATTTGGGGGCCTATTGTGCCACTATTTATTTTGTAAAAATAGTTCCCCATACTGCTGCCACCACCGCTGCCCTCCTCACCCAGACACACACACCATCTTCTGTTTGGAGAAGATCCAAGGACAGGCATTCCATTGTGACTACACACAGACATCTTGGATTTTTACACAGGTGTTTAAAGGACATGTAAAGGCAAAAAAATAAAATCCCATTTTTACTTTCTTTAATGAAAAAGAAACCTATCTCCAAAATACTTTAATTAAAAAATCTGTACTGTTTTCAGAAGAAACCTGACAGTATGCAGTGAAATTCTCCCTTCATTTACTGCTGTGGATAGGAATTGTCAGACGGTCCCTAACTGCTCTGCAGGGAAACAATCATACTTATGAACAGCAGGGGGAGCCCCGCCTTACTTCCCAGCCATACAGAACTCAAGCAGCTTTGTTTATGACGATCCCTAAGCAGCCCAGACCACACTGAGCATGTGCACAGTCTTAGTCTTGCAAAGATGTTCAACAAAGTTACAAGATGGTGACCCCATGTAGCCAACTTTGAAAGCATAAATCATTTGTTTGATTAGGTTTGTGGTGCAGTAAGTTCATGTTTATACTTAGTATACAAAATACAGCATTTCTAGCCTTATTCTATTTTAGACTTTACTTTCCCTTTAAGCTAGCCAGGCAGGCTGTGGGAAAGAGAGAGTGTGGGACACAGGGAAAGAAGAAAGGTTCACGACTGGTATTCTGCTTGTGCAAGTGTAGGGTAATGCTTTTTAATCTATCCACTGATCTTACTGACATGAATGGAGTTAATGAAGTGCTCATTGGCTATTTCTGTAGTGATTATACCGGCACAGCTGGGGTTATTCATTTTCTTTAGTAATAATATTGGCATGTCTGTGGTTAATATATTCACTATTCTTATTCTGTAGTGATTATATAGGCACAAGGTGTTTAGTTGGTGTTAGGTGTATGTGCAAAAGATGGCCTGGTAAATGAGGGCAGGATATTAGAGGCCTGACAGTTGGGTCTTTGCCCAGGGCACACCAAGACCCTGCCCGGAGAATAGGACTATATTACAGAATATTATATGCAGCTAATAAACCCACACTGTTCCATTTATCAGTAATTTGCTGTACCCAGGAAAAGATTCTATTACTTTGGCAGTCTTATTTCCAACTTTCTGTTAAATTGAATGCAGCCTGAGTCAGTCATGAATAAAAGCCATTTTCCCAAGCCAGTGAATTGAAAAGGCATTTAGTGTTAGCGCTGTATATAATTGTCCAGCATCCGGTACACAAACGCTCCGTACAGATATATCAGTCGCTAAGTGCTGTGAGGTTCAACACAATACACCCCACGGCTCTCCCTATTGCTGTGTCTGGAGATAATGAATTGGCCGGCCTGTATCTCAGCCAGGCTTCTGAAGATATCTTCCTATTCTGTAAATACATTTTTATTACAATGTTCCCAAAGAATAAAGAATAATAAATAACAGAAATGCAGCACAAATCCTATTGTCTGGTTCTTGCTTGGAATTATAGCTCTGCTATTGCTGAAATAAATATCACAGGCCAAGTAACTGTTCCAATTAAAGGGATACTGCTGTCACCCAATGACTTCCTTTAGTTATAAACGGAATAATGGTATAATTGCTTCATTAGCAGGGTTCCACTTATTTTCCTCGGTTTTCCTCTATGCTTTTCTACTCTAATCTCTTTTCTCCCCTTCTCTCTCCTGTTCCTTTTCCCACACCAGCAATATCATTGGTTACATTTTTTTTTATACAGGTATGGTATCCAATATCTGGAAACCGTTTATCCAGAAAGCTCAGATTTATGGGGAAACCCTCTCCCATAGACTTTATTTTAAGCAAATAATTGTCATTTTTAAATCCTTCTACTTGATCCAAACTAAACTGCATGAGTCCATACAATCCTATTTTGTTTATTTAATACTTACATTTTTTTTCGCAGTAAGACGATCCAAATTACAGAAATACCCCTTATGTGGAAGACCACAGGTCCCGAGTATTCTGGATCCCATAGCTGTATCATTCTTAGTTTCCTTCTTGTTTTACAAACATCTATGCATTTAAAGGGAGCAGGTAAGAATGGGTTTGGGCAGTGTTAAACTGGGACATCAGGGGCCACACAAAAACCTTAGACCAGGGGCCCACTCTCAGTACTATTATTATTCCTCTTTTCACTCAACCTCTATTCTCCTAGTCTCTTTTCTTTACATCCTATAATCTATTATTCCATCTATCGAGACTGTTTGTTCTCATATAAATAAGGAATGGCCATGAAATAGGCCAAATGTATAAAAGCATGAGGGCCCATTGACACCTGGGCTCACCGGGACTTTTCCTGGTATATATCATACTAAAAGTTAATTTAAAGGTGAACTACCCCTTTAAAACACCCACCACTAGAAAGAAAGAAAGAAAGAAAGAAAGAAAGAAAGAAAGAAAGAAAGAAAGAGAGAGAGAGAGAGAGAGAGAGAGAGAGAGAGAAAGAAAGAAAGAAAGAAAGAAAGAAAGAAAGAAAGAAAGAAAGAAAGAAAGAAAGAAAGAAAGAAAGAAAGAAAGAAAGAAAGAAAGAAAGAAAGAAAGAAAGAATAAAGGAGGGAAAGAAGAAAGGAAAGAAAGAGGGAAAGGAGAGAAAGAGGGAAAGAAAGAGGGAAATACTTTCCCTATTAATAATGCCATGTTTGCACACAAGAGCTTTGCTTTGTATACTGACAACAATTAGTGGTGAATGAGAGGAAATGACAAGTGTTGGGTTAAACAAACATAAGTTATAACAAGCCCTGTTCCACTGAAGCCTCCTATTGACACAACTAAGCAGGAGTCGGGCAGGCACGGCGGAAGCAAAATTAAATAATTATAACGTGATTCTGTTTGTAGGAGTTTGCTAGAGAAATCGACAAGGACAATAACTCGTTATTCTTGCTCTGGGTTCGTTTCTCTGGTAACTGTCTGAAGCAAAACAGTTAAAATTAGAGTCAGAACACGCACTAAGTGATGACAGCAAGGAATAATTGCAAGGCTCCCGTGTAAGAGGGTGATTGGATGTTGTCTGCTAAATGTATGTGAATTGTGTAAAATGGAAAGTTGTAAATATTGAGTGATTGAAAATGTTTTAAAATGCGAAAGTGTAATTTGCATGTGTCACCACTAGATGGTAGTGTTGTCAAGCAAATGGTTTGGGGAAAAGTCTCATGTGCTGATGTACAGGTTGGGGAACAACACATGTAGAGAAGATGTTATAGCAGAAGTTGAGACAGGAAAGGTATTTAAAGGGGAGACACACCCAAAGGTATGTACACATATTTTGGATATATACAGTCATAGGACACCAGTGTGAAGTACTAGGTACTTCAGGTAGTCAGGGCAAAGTTAGTACGGGTAGTTGAGACCCCAACAGGGAGGTAGTGGCATATGTGCCAAGGCTAAGCCAGTTAGGGTGGAAGTAGTAGTGAAAGGACATCCTGAAGGAGGGGTAAGAAATTCCTAGCCGGAGTAGGCCAGAGGGGCATAGGTCATATGCCGGACTGATAGGACCGGAAGGTGTCACAGGAAATTCCTACCCGGAGAAGGACAAGGGGGCGAAGCGTATATGTTGGGATGTCAAGTCCGGGAGGTGGTGAGTAACCCTGGAAAGGGATGTCCTGAAAAACGGTCTTGGGTAAAACCTCTGTACAATTGGAAATGTCGGCTTAGCCAGAAAAGGAGAATTGGAATGTTACTGTGATGTGAGTGACTGTTGCCCTGAGTGTGAAGTGAACCGAGGTGTACCAAATAAATATTTCTTTATTATTGTGGACTTCCATCCTTGGAGGAAACTGTGGTAACCGTGGTAACGCTGGTAAATTAACCCCTTCCTACCCATACACCCCCACAGGTAAGCTGCCGTAGTACAATCCGGAATGGCATTGGGTTATAGAATATTAACACACGCAGCAAAACACTTGGAGAGGTAACTAAAGTAAACTTCATTATACATGAATATACTTTAGTAATAAAAAAAAAAGGGCAGGGCTGACAACAAAATATAGCAAATATTAGACTTTTTGGTCCTATAAAAATGTGCAGAACATAGTGTGGTGCCAAGAAATTACATCCCCTTTTAGAACTCCATTTAGTGATAATTGTGTTGTAACAGTGGCGTAAATTGACCCCTTGGGGCCCTGGTATAGAAATTTACAACTGGGCCCCCCTAACCCCCACGCATTGGGCTGGAACACAGCATTACTGACCAAATTCCATAGGAATGGATTTAAATAATTCTTTTTACTTACTGAAACTGGTACAGCATCAAAGTTGGTTGTCTTTTTATAAAGTCAGAGGGACAGATAGCCTTTAAATGTAACAGGACTCTACATGCAGGAACCTTGGGGAAAAAGTGCATAAGGGTAAGGGGCACACCGGGAGATTTGGGGAGATTTAGTCACCTGCAACTAATCGCCTTTTCTTCTGGGCGACAATCTCCTCAAACTACCTTCCCGCCGGCTATAATGAAAAATCACCAGCGGTATGGCACTTGAGGCGCTTCATTTTCCAAAGTCGCCCGAAGTTTCCTCGTCCGGCAACTTTGGGCGACTTCGGAAAATGAAGAGCTGCGAGTGCCGTCCTGCTGGTGATTTTTCATTATAGCCGGCGGGAAGGCAGGGGAAGGCAATTTGGGGAGATTGTCACCCAGAAGAAGTGGCGATTAATCGCTGGCCAACTAAATCTCCCCGAATCTCCCCTTGTGCCCTTAGCCTAAGGGCAATGGGTAAATATGTGCCTGCAGTGCAACTGTTTCAGTTAACACATATAAGATTAATGTGCTTGCTAATCACATACATACTACATATTCCAATCTATTCTGAATACTAGTTCATGCATGTCCACAATCATATTAGTCCACAGCAACATTAGTCTTATGAAGAGAATGTTTTCATGCAACTTTGGACAATAAATAGTGGCACTGAGACAATATTTCTGACAATAATATTAATGGATAATGTTCCTGCTCCACCTACACTACAGACACACACAATAGATATGAATAATTCTGCTGGTGTATAGGGACCAACAAAAAAATGTAGTGTACTTTGAGTGATTTAGCTTTTCAAACTGCACGCCGTATGCAATTTCAACAGTCCAGTTGCTATGGTCCAAATTACCATAGCAACCATGCAATGATTTCAACAGACTGACTGAACAGAAAGATAAGGAATACATTAAAAAGTAGATGGGGTCAGTGACCCCCATTTGAAAGCGGAACAATTGAGAAGGCAAATAACTGGGCGGCATGGGCAAGGTCTCTCTGCAAGTTACATCACATGTACAAGCAAAAGCAATAAGTGACTTGTACCTGACTGTAGGTGGAAACTATTTGCAATGAACTATTTACAGACAGAACCACGGCAAATATTTTAGACCTCTTAAGTTCACTTATACACTTATAACATTTTTGGGAACAACGGGACACAATGCAGGTGTAAAATCCAGGAAACCTATGTAAAACCTATTGAAAAGCTTATAAACTGGTGAGACCAAAAAAGGGTTTGTTATGTTTTGGGTAGCCGAAGATGAGTAGAGTATAACAGAGCTTTATTAGCAGAGTCATGCAGGCATTACACAACAGTATCTTTCACTTTCAAGCTGTACAGAAAGTCCTGTGCACAGTGACACCCGCAGGCCATTTGTATAAACACCACAGGGTTAAATGCAGAAAAGGACATGGATATGGATCCAGAAAGATATTATTTATAGTGATGGGCGAATCTGTCCTGTCCGAAAAAAAACGCGAAATGGAGAAATGTTCAAGAAACGCATTGAAGTCAAAGGGTGTCAAGATTATTTTGATGCGCAACAATTTTTACAAAGGTGAACAACAGCTCCCAGCATCCTTTGAGGATATTTAGTAACCATCAGGCTTGCCAAACATAAAAAGATCTTGCTATAGTTATTTTACCATCATTGATCAGGATGATTTCTCCATTCACTGTTAAATATAAATATAAAGCTGTCATCATTTTGTTATCAGATCATTTTAAAGATCATACACTTTATCAATTTTACAATCATAACTTTAAATGATCAGTATACAGAGAGCCTTAGTTATTAGTTTGTGTTTAGTAATATCAGTGGGAGCTGCCATACCAATTCTGCTGATGGAAAATCTGATTTCTCCCCATAGATGCATTTTTGTGCCCATAGTGGTAAGATGAGCAGAAAAGAACTACATTTTTTCTTATCGAGAAAGATCATTTATACTTTGAAATACAAATAAAGTATTCAATCCCTGTTGGGGAATAAATGCTGTACTACAAGGATCTGGGGTGTCCAGTTATATAATCTGTATTAAACACCACCACTCTGTTAAGGACTTAAAAATCTGGTCAAGCATCTGGGGGTTTAATTTTTATCAAATTTATCAATTTATTTTTGACCAGCATCATTAAAAAAGTACCCTAACCCATAAAAACAAACAAAAACAGTGAAGATTGAATCAAGGGGCCCCTTAGCATAAATAACTCTGCAGATGAACGTAGTCCATTAGATTGAAAGATAAATGTGCATATGTAGTAAGGATTTAATATCGAGTTATTTAAAGTTGGCCATAGACGCAATGATTTGATCGTACGAATCTCTGTTTCGTACGATTTTCGTGCCGTGTGTGGAGTGTCCCGACTGTCCCGACATTTTTTGCGCCATGGCGTTTGTTCAGACAATATCGATGCCATAACTGTGGCCACTGTAAAGGCATTATCAAAGGGGAAAATGTAATGCACCTACTAAAAGGTATACCATACAAGACCAGGGGTTTCCACACTTGCAGCTCAAAGGAAGTCATTTATTGCATTAAATGCCCGTGTGGCATGGCATACGTGGGTCAGACACAAAGAACAATTAAAATCCGTCTAAATGAACACAAATCAGTAATAAGGAATTATCAACCAGGGATTGAGGACAAAACTAATAAGAAAAAACAGGAAACAACTTTGGCCAAACATTTTTTTGAAAATAAACACAGGATCTCACAAATTCGTTGGCAAATTTTGGAAAAAATATATGAGAAACAGGGACTAGACTTTAAGCAAAAACTTTTACAACGAGAAAGTTATTGGATATGGACTTTACAAACACAGACCCCCAGAGGGTTAAATGAGGAATTCAGTTTATCATGCTTTTTATAGAATTATTGTTTTGTTATTAAACCACTTTTTCTTACTTTGCAGATATTAATTGAACAAAACGAAAACACATCCAGGGTGAGGTAAAAAAAAATTTGTACCATTTTTAAGGAGAGCTAATAGTTTAGCATAGTATAACCCTGTGATGTTATCTGTTTATCTTCTTGAAACTAACATAATTGCTTTGTATTTAAATACTTTGTATAACTGTGTGAGGTTAACAAGTTACCTTTTTTCAAGCCTTTTTTTGGTTACTTTTGTGGGACTGACAATAATTGGCAACAACATTTGTACACTTTTTTGGACACTTTTTTTTATATTGATTGCTGAAATGGGGGAGGTTTTTTTTTGCTATATAATGGGTATGCACGTTGGGTTCTGTATCACCTGACGAAGGGGGAAACGTTGTGACACAATAAACGTAACAGGGGTTGCACCCTGGTTTGAATCGCTTTGAGTGCCAGCCTGTATTGCTTTTTACAGTTGAAATTGGGAGGGCCGTCTCTCTTAGGAGCTGTGCACCGAGCGGAACCATTTGAGAAAGGGCCTGAGTGTGCACGTGATCTTGTACAGAGTTTGTTCAGACAATAGGACAGGTTAGAAAATTTATGTTGGCTACCTATAATTTCTCTGTGTGTATTGCCGATCTGACGATATCAGTGGGAGACTGTCACCAGCTTTTGTCAGACATAACTTTCATATGATTACTGTCAGGGGCAGAACATCGGCTCATCTGTTCTTTTGTACTTTATTTGATCTGAATGGTTAGTGGCAAGTCGGGAGATGGCACTGATCGTTCGTCTGATATGAAAGTAAATCTGCCCGTCTATGGCCAGCTTAAGTCTTGGTGTCTAAATTCGTTAAAGTATTGTAATGATAAGTATGTAATCCACCAACACTCCATCTGCCAATACCAGATAATGTGAGTCGACCCGTCTCTTAGGCTGTGATTGATAGAGAAATTAGAAAAACTCCATTCCCAAATGCAGTGAGCTCAAATTAATTATGATGTTGTATGGTTGTTAAAAATGCAGACTCCGATGTCTAAATCTGGACTGTGTCATAAACACATTGTTCACACAAAGAAAAAGTTCTCCATATCCAAATGCTGAGTAATATGTATACTTATCATTCCGATGTCCGTGAAGACAAAGGGGCAGATTTTACTAAAGGGCGAAGTGACTAGCGATGGCGACGATTCGCCGGCGTTACTGTTTTTACGTACTTTGCTGATTTACTAACAGGCGAAATACTAGTGAAATAGACAACGCTAGCCCTCATTTGAACTCTATCGCCAGGCGAATTTTCGCTCTGGCAAATGGACGTTACTCGGCAAATTCACTAAGATGCGGATTTTACTGAATTTTACCTCTTTCGACCGACTTGCCTTTGCCAGCTCAGACCAGGTGAAGTGCCAGGAGTGCATAGATCTTCCTCAATCCTCTGTTACTTACATCATATTTTTAGTGGAAAAAAACTGGCGTCTTTTCCTTGATGCCTGCAAAAGTGCTTTAAATTTCTTGGGGGTAACTGGGTTCCCCCATACATTTTCTAACTTATAGAACACAAACTATACAGTGGGCTCATGTGTAGGGCATTATAACAAAGGTTCCCTGACTTGTGTAATGTAATGTATTTGCTGCAACATATACGTCCATTCAACTTTAAATTTCCAGCCGTATGCTAATTAGCCTGAGCGAAGACCTCTAACGAATTTGCCCTAGGCATAATTGAATGCTAGAGTATCTTCGCTTTAGTTGCCGAAGTAACGCTAGCAAAAATTCGCCAGCGTTTGCGCCCTGGACGCAACTTTGCATTTTAGTAAATTAGCGTTTTCTGAGAGAATGTACGCCTGGCATAATGTATCGATGGGTGCAAAGTCGTAACTGGCGAATTTTTCGCAGGTTAGTAAATTTACCCCAAAGAGAGTTGCTTGTCTGCTTTTAGACGCCAAGATGATATATCATGATCAGGTCTGATCTTGTATCATTTATACTTTTTCATTTCTCATAATTGACCAGAACTCATCTGTTTTTTGTCCATTTGTTTTGCAGGTATTGTCAATTCTCTTCCCAATATCTGTGGCAGCAGAAGTCATGGGCAGATTGGTTCCTTGGGTGGATTCCTTATCACTACGGGCTGCTGCCTGGGCTCGTTGTAAAGCGGAATATTCATGAGCTCAGCCCTAGATCTGGTTTCCAAGGGAGATAGTAAACAGACTGGGGATAAGTGTGTGTGCCTCCTTCTCTTCTACTCACTGCACCTCCAGCAACACAACAAACTCAAGACTAGAAGTCGCAACTCAGCCAGGACTTTGCAAAGAGTCAGAGAATCTGGGTAAATCGGCCCTGGGGGGCACAATTTACTTTCTTGTGCTCCAGTGGTAACACAGAGTGGAGATGGGCAGCCGGCACGACACTATACAAAGGAGCACCTCAGCGGGGTACAGACTGCCAGACAGACGGACGGCACAGCAACTTGCCTCAACCTCCTCTGTCTCCTTTAACAAGTCTGTTACAGGGGCCCAGCCCACCTCTCAGCCGAGTACCAAAGAGAAGGAGAATCGCTGCTGGGAGGATACAGTGAGGCACGACCAAGTTTGGCGGGAATTTGTGGAAGCTGAGAGAAGAGGCGGGAAACGCTGGTGAGTCCCTGGCAGTGTGTCCTACATGAACTCTGTCAGGAATCGCTGCAAAGTCTTTTCCTACATAACAGAGCTCAGGGACAGACCTCAAATTATAGGACTTTTTTGGTTCAAGGGCCCCTTTTACTTTATGATTAAGTATCAGCCATTACGTCTTCATGTTTCACTCTATTTGACATTCAGAGGCAGATTTATCAAGGGTCCAATTTCGAGGGTTAAAAAACCCTCGAAGTAAAACCCTTCGAATTCGAATATCGAATTCGAAGGATTTTAGCGCAAAAGCTCGAACGATTTTAAGCGATCGATCAAAGGATTTTTATCCGACCAAAAAAAAACTTAGAAAAGTGCTGGGGAAGGTCCCCATAGGCTAACATTGCACCTCGGGTAGGTTTGAAGTAAAGTATGAAGAGAAAGTACTTTGATTATCGAATGGTCGAATAGTCGACCGATTTTTACTTCGAATCGTTCGAATCATTCGCTTCGATCGAATTTGACCAATTCGATGGTCGAAGTACCCAAAAAAATACTTCGAAATTCGAATATTTTTCCATTCAAATTATTCACTCTAGCTTAGTAAATCTGCCCCTCAGTGTAGGCTCCCAGGGCTTTCAAGGACAAATACACATTATGCCAGATATCGCCCTAGGTGGACTTCACATTGGACCCACCCCACATCTCTGGCCTCCCCTACAGGAGCCAACCCCACAAGGTATAATCAGCTGCTCCTCTGGTTATATAGTGGATAATGTACCCCCTACTGTAATTTATAAAGATATTATGTTACCGAGGAGTTATGTGACCATATAAAAGCACGAGGCCGCAGGCCGAGTGCTTTTATACAGGTCACATAACTCAGAGGTGACTATTAATATCTTTATAAATTTTAAGTGGGGGGTACATTATCTATTATAATCTACAGTTTCTGGGTTCAGTTTTACTTTTTTTGAAGTGTCTCTACAAGTTGATTTTTATCTTTAACTGCAGCTCTTTTAGGTACCTGTATTTTATTCTTGCTTTCTAAATGGCACACGTCTCCTGCAGCTGCCTCCCTGGTCTCGCTCTTTTCCTCACAGGATTCCTCTACATTTTCACTCCCCCTCTGTGTCACATCATTTTCTTTTACCGGTCATGCAGGGAAGGAGGGGGAGCGAGTGGACGGGAGGCAGAGCGAGACTTTGTAGTGTAAGGGAGGCAGAGCGAGATTTAGGCAGCGTAAGGGAGGCGGAGCGAGACTTCAGACACTGGACGGGAGGGGGAGTGAAAATGGAGCCGAATCCTGTGAGGAAAGCGACACCAGGGAGGCAGCTGCAGGGAGACTTGTGACAGGAGTGAGAGATGCGATGAAGGAAAGAGAAGCCCTTCATCGCATAAAACGGGTAAATCCATTGTGGGAAGTGATTAGATGGGGAGCCCCGAAAGCTATAGCGGTGGGAAGCAAGGCAGCAGCTGCGAGTGCTGTCTCTTTAAGCTTATAATCGGCGCGTTCTGACGCATGAACGCGCCGTTTATAAGGATATAATTTACAGTCTGGTCCCATAGGGAAATGACCAGACTGTAGATTATATAAATATATAATACACAAAGCCATGAATATCTTGTAAATTATATCCTTATAAACGGTGAGTTCTGATATCATTTCTGTCACATGACTCACTGAAATGTGTGTATTATAATAAATAAAGTACCCCCAGTTCTAAAATATGAGGATATTAGAAGTTACCTCGGCGCTCCATGACCTGTATAAAAACACTCGGCCTTCGGCCTCGTGTTTTTATATGGTCATTAAACTCCTCGGTAACTTATAATATCCTTATATTTTACAAGAGGGGGTACTTTATTCACTATATATACAATAAATAAGATTGCATGATACAGCCGCACACATGTATAGAATCATTACTGTTGAGCAGAATCTCAAGAGAAATGGAGGCGCATCCCTAGTCACCAGGAGCCACTGGTAGAACAGTGTTTATGTCCCGGCACCCAACAGCCTGACAATCTGCTAAAACAGGGACAAGAATCGTAGGTATTATCAGGGCCAGAGGCTGTGCCAGAAAAGTATTATTAAATTATGGTCCCATGTACTGTATGAGGCACTGTATTCCCTACATACTGTAGTCCTCACATAGAACAGTGCCAATTTATAATTGTCGACAAATTCTAGCGTTTCTGTTGGTAACTTTCCTGTAACTTAATGGATGCACAGCAAACAAAGCCTGTAATACACAATAACTACAGGTCTAGTGCACAACACAACACTGACACACAGAAAACAAAGCATGAGAAATCATATGACAATGGCAAACACTTTCACACGTTCTGACTGCTGGTTGGTGCCAGTGAGTGCGGAGCTTTCTTTATGCTTTTCCATGGGAAGAAGCAATAGGTGGATTCATTGGTCATTACAAGTGCTGGGGCCCCGGTGTTATCTCTAAACGTATAATAGTATCAATATTTACTGCTGTTAAACAGCCAGTCATTTGGATTGTTCTTGTTTCTTGCAGGCATGAGAACTGGGGGTTCCTGAAAGAGTATGATTCCCTGGTAAGACACACACACCTGCTGGCCCTTTAATCATACAGCAGTAAAAATCATTGAGGGGGCCAGTTTGTTAGGCAACCACCAGTGATGCAAATTGCTCACCTGCTAGCCAGGGTATATTCTCACCTTTTCTAAAAAACATCTTAGTCTGGGCGCTTCCGGCAACTGCACAGCCGCCATCTTTGTTTTCCTGTTCTGAGAAAACCCTAGTTAGCAAGTTGCCTACACGCCCTTTTTGTCACAAATGTACAAATGTTGCAGCAACTTTTCGAGATTATAATGTATCACATGATTGCAACTGTCTGTCTATTGCAAGTCTCCTGTTTGCTGTTAATGTAGAACAAAGGGTAACATCACTGGGGGTGCCAAAGAGTTAGCTACCCTCAATGGTTATAGTTGTTTGATTCCTATCCCAGACCAGTGCTCCTTTTCTTGAAATAATTCACCGACCTACGGTACTAAGCTTGTGAGTGTCACACCACCATACTGCTCAGTGTCCCAGGAATCCTCTGTGCTGCCCTTGGGGAGTGCATGTAAAGTACAGAACTTCTTCCCCAAATTCTGCATCCAGATTCAATAGGCACAGGTGGTGCCTGAGATACAGAATGCAAGTGTAGTGATCATAGCAAAACTACTTTGGGCCAACGCATTTATTTTAAAGTAGAGGAGCACCAACTCCTGGTAGGAAGGAACTAAAATAATCGGGGAGGCCTAAGAACTTGCACCCTCCATTGATTATGCCTTTTGTTTCCCTTTAATATAAACAGCTGGGTAACTGACCGGCACTTTAGAAATACAAGATGATGATGATGATTATTATTAACGTGTATTTATATAGCGCCAACATATTTTGCAGCGCTGTAAAGTAAATGTGATTATACAACTAAATCACATGAATTACATACATAGAACATATGGAGTTACATACATCACAACCAATACCAGTACAAAGGTGAGGAAGGCGCTTTGCAAAAGAGCTTACAATCTAAAGGGAAGGGAATAAGACACAAGGTATGGGAGTTCACAGGACCAGAATTAAGTATGTGGTGTTGCATTTGGTAGTTAAGCAGAGTGAGGGTAGGCTTCTCTAAAAAAAAGTGTGTTTTTAAGAGATCTTTTGAAAGCAGAAAGGTTGGGAGAAAGTCAGACAGTCCGTGGGAGAGAGTTCCAGAGGAGGGGGGGCAGCCCTTGCAAAGTCTTGAATGTGAGCATGTGAGGAGGTAATGAGAGAAGAGTTGAGGAGCAGGTCAGTAGAGGAGCATAGTTGGGTGAGTATATAGAGATGAGTTCAGAAATGTAGGGTGGGGCAGAGTAATGAAGTGCTTTGAATGTCAGGGTCATTAATTTGAAATTTATTCTGAAAGCTAGTGGAAGCCAGTGCAGGGATTGGCAGAATGGCGAGGCAGAGGAGGAGCGGTTGCTGAGGTGTATGAGCCTCGCAGCAGTGTTCATTATGGACTGGAGAGGTGACAGTCTCTGGAGGGGAAGGCCAATTAAAAGAGGGTTACAGTAGTGTAGACGTGATATGTCGAGAGAGTGAATATGATTTTTTGCAGCATCTTGAGTGATAAATAAATGATGGTATTTTGGATATGTTGCTTAGGTGGAACTGACATGATTGAATAATTGACTGGATATGAGGAGTGAATGACCGGGTTATTATGAGATTGAGACTCTTGCAAGAAATATGACCAGCAAATGCAGCCCAAAATGTATTGCTTAGATTGCAAGCTCTTAGGGGTAAGAGACTTCTTTCCTTTCCCCCAGCTTGGACTATCAATGTATTATAAGAATATACTGAATTGTAAATACAAATAGCATTCTATAAATATATGCATCTATGCACTCACATAATAAAAGGTGCAATGTTTGTTGCTGGGCTAGCAACCAATTAGCAGGCAGTATGCACTGGTTATCTATTTAAAGTAAACATCTGGTTGCTAAGGATTAATAGACACGGACAAACTTTGCATCATTTATGACATATTCCTGTATGACTCAATGGGACATGTAATTACAGGTGCAATGTTTGCCCTGGTCTAGTAACCAACAATCTGATGCATCGCAGAGTGTAAGGAAACCTAAGGGGCAGAGACACACGCTCCTCAGATTCAGGGAAATTAGTCACTTCTTTGGGGCGACTAATCTCCCTGAACTAACTCTCGTCAGCTAGAATGTAAATCGCCGGTGGGATGGCACTCGGAGTGCTTCGTTTTCCAAAGTTGCCTCGCGAGGAAACTTTGGGCGACTTTGGAAAACGAAATGTTCCAAGTTCCATTCTGCCGGCAATTTACATTCTAGCTGACGGGAGGCAGTTCGGGGAGATTAGTCGCCCCCAAAGAAGAGGAGATTTGTCGCCGGACGACTAATATCTCTGAATCTGAGGAGCGTGTGCCCTGACCCTAAATGTTACACTTGTACCTTCCCTCCTCCTCTTCTCACAGGGAAATAAGAAGGAAGTGGAAGAGTTACCAAAAGAAGTGCCTCTTTTTTCTGACCGAATACCCAACACCACAAACCAGACTATTGGGAGTCGGATGAACACGGAGCTGGGGAAGACTCTGGTCTATATGAATTATTTTCTCACAGGGGGAAACCAAAAGAAGAAGCTTGGAAGTGAACTGCTGCCCAGCTAGGAACCCACTGACAGACACCTTGGACTCTGCCTTAGTATTATACACAAATGAGTGGGACAGTGCAGTGATACAGGCCCTCGATCACCCAGGAGAGTCTTCCTTCTTCTCTGGGACAAGGGATGCAAATCAGGAGGTGATTAAAGGGAACTCCACCCAAATAAAACAAAATAAAAATGTGGCTGTTGAAAGTAGTATCTGTCTATCCTCTGTTATTCCCTGCACTGCTCATCCTGACAACTGCTACATTAACAGAATTGAGAAGAAAGAGAATCACAGAAGCCTTGTGGAAAATGGAATTTAGGCTGGAGGAGCGTAGGGCTGCGATTTCGCAATTACGTTAACATATGTCCAAAATGATCTACATTTGGTTCATGAATGGACATGGAAGCATTGCTTAAAATAACATTTTGTTTCATTAGGCAAGTTTTGTTTCATTCAATTGTATAGACATCATTTGTCATCTAAGTCAGGCTTGGGGATACTGCAGTTACTGTCGGCAAGGCTGCTGGGAGTTGTGTTTCAAAAACAGCTGCATTTTGGACAGCAATTAATAAGGTGTTATTGTTATGTATTTACCCCCCTCAAGTGGAGGCCCCACATTTCTAAGGCAGTGGCAACCTCTTCTATAACTCTGACCTGTTTTGATTCCCAGTCCAGACCTGCCTGTTTCCTTATACTACATCGCACTTTAACAAAGACTCGCCCCCCGCTACTGTCTCCGCCCAACCTCAGGGCGCAGCTTCCCACATTCCCTAACATCCTATGCACCCGCCCCTCTATTCCATCACTCCAGGTGAGCTCTGCCCCTTCCTGCCCCCTAAACAATTGTCCTGGTTCCTTTTATAAGGCGACCAGCTATGCCCCTCCCCATTCCTAAATACTACCCGGCTTCTGTTGGGGAGGAGCTAATGTGGCCATTCCGGCCCCCCGTGACCAGGATAGACAAGATTGCCAGGTTGGCGGTTTTCCATCCAAATTGGGCTACTAATTTAAAGCCCAGTGGGTTTTGAAAGTACAAACTAGCCAAGGTACAGATTTGGCCTTCTTTTTAGGCCTTTGGCTGGTTTGTACTTTGAAAACCAGCCAAAGTTTTTTTTCTTGCCCTAATGGGCCAGTCCTGTGTCTCCCAATGCATGTTGGGTAATGTAGTTTTTGTTTAACAATTTGCAGACTGTCAAGTTTAGTGTAAGACTACAATACCCAGCATGCAATGGGACTGATTTGTGTAGAAGGCGGAAGTTACCAGATTTTGGGCTCCCAGTCTCTCTTAAACATTCTCACATTTTCCGGGACTTTCCTCAATTTCAGAAAATTTTGGGACAAAAATCTGCTGGCCACTAATTTTTATCAATATTTATTGAAACTGTTTATGTATTAAGGCCTTATGTGGCCCCTATACCTCCTGGGCCCTCCTCTGTAGTTACATCCCTGGTGACAGACAAATCTGTCCCATTTTGCTTCATGGAAAAATATGCGAAATTTGAAAAAGGCATATTTTCACATTCATTTATTTTTTTGATTTTTTTTTCAGTGCACATATTTGTGCTATTTTTGGACTACTTTTGAAGTGCCTCTTGACTAGTTTTGGGCTGGTTTTGTAGCTGGTTTGGAAAATTAGACCTGGCAGCCCTGTTACACGTGGACCCCACTGTAGCTGTGAAGATGTGGAATTGTCTCCCTGGATCAGTGGTACAGGCTGATACATTAGATAGCTTTAAGAAGGGGTTGGATGGTGTTTAGCAAGTGAGGGAATACAGGGTTATGGGAGATAGCTCATAGTACAAGTTGATCCAGGGACTGGTCCCATTGCCATTTTGGAGTCAGGAAGGAATTTTTTCCCCCTCTGAGGCAAATTGGAGAGACTTCAGTTGGGTTTTTCCTTCCTCTGGATCAACTTGCCAGTTAGACAGGTTAAAAGGTTGAATTTGATGGACGTGTGTCTTTTTTCAACCGGACTTACTGTGTTACTATGTATGTATGTATGTAAGGTCTGTTATTCTGTGTAAATCAATATTGGTATGGTGATTGCCATGTGCCGTATCAGGCCACAATTGGACACGGGTAAACCCAGGCTCTCTATGAGTAGGTGTTGTAAGTAGGGATGCACCAAATCCAGGATTTGGTTCTGGATTCAGCCTTTTTCAGCAGGATTCGGCCGAACCAAATCTGAATCCTAATTTGCATATGCAAATTAGGGGTGGGGAGGGTAATCACGTGACTTTTTGTCACAAAACAAGGAAGTAAAAAATGTTTTCCCCTTTCAACTCCTAATTTGCATATGCAAATTAGGATTCTGTTCGGCCGAATCTTTCGCAAAGGATTCAGGGGTTCGGCAAAATCCAAAATAGTGGATTTGGTGCATCCCTAGTTGTAAGAACACAAAAGGCTGTCTCTGCTTCTTGTACTTCAATAAACATCCTTGAATGTTTACAAGCCTGTCTGGAGGCATACGTTGCATTCTGCTTCCTTTAAAGGACAAGGAAAGGCAAAAAAATTAAATCCCATTCTTACTTTAATGAAAAAGAAACATTTCTCCAATATACTTTAATTAAAAAATGTGTCACGTTTTTATAAGAAACCTGACTGTATGCAGTGAAATTCTCCCTTCATTTACTGCTGTGGATAGGAATTGTCAGACGGTCCCTAACTGCTGAGCAGGGAAACAATCATACTTATGAACAGCAGGGGGAGCCCCACCTTACTTCCCAGCCATGCAGAACTCAAGCAACTTTGTTTATAACGATCCCTAAGCAGCCCAAACCACAGTGAGCTTGTGCAGGGTCAGGCAAAGATGTTTAACAAAGTTACAAGATGTCAGCCCCCTGTGGGCAACTTTGAAAGCATAAATTATTTGTTTGATTAGGCTTGTGGTGCAGTAAGTTTATGTTTGATATACAAAATACAGCATTTCTAGCCTTATTCTATTTTAGACTTTCCTTGTCCTTTAAAGGGCCAGTGCATGATAAATCTCAAAAATCGAATTCAAATTTAAACTCCCTAGTTGAATTTGACAGTTTTGACCATAAAAAAATTCGAAAATTTGAATTTTGAATTACATTTATTAGAGCTCCCTATAGATGCTCTCTGGTCCCTGTTTCAAATGAGGGGTGGGCGTGTCCTAACGGTCCCTGCAAGATGCAAAGTAGGAGAGGGACAGCCAATCACAGCCCAGCAGGCACACAAGCACAGACAGGCTTCAGTTACCTACCAGGTCCTGCTAGCTGCTGATTGGTTCCTGTCCTACAGTGCAGTGAGCTGAGAGCCGTCGGCTCCCCTGCACAGCCTGGGAATTCAGGGAGCAGGAAGTGGAAGAGAAGGGAGGGATTATTAGGGTTTTTGCAGAAATATTCAATAAAACACTACTTTTTTAAAGCACAATTCTTCTATATCTAAATGAGTAAAACGCACTGGTAAGTTCTTTTTTTTTTACACAAAATGTCTTCTTTAAGGTATGAAGATCCACATTACGGAAAGATCCGTTATCTGGAAAGCCCCAGGTCCCGAGCATTTCGGATAACAGGTCCCATACTTGTATTTGATATTCTGAGCACTTAAGTATCTGTAGGGGATGGACAACATTTGACTTGAACTCAGGCATAACTACAGAATAGCATTCGACCAGCACCATGTGAACGTCAGCAACAACAATCTCTGTTTTACAGGAACGGGTAACAAGACAGATCAAGGGCAATTTTCAAAACTCAGTATTTTACAAAAAAAAAAAAGTGATTTGTGACATCACAGGCCTCTGAAATGGCACATTCTATCATATACCTCCCAACTGTCCCTTTTTCGGAGGGACAGTCCCTCTTTTGACAGCTCAACCCGCAGTCCCTCATTTGTACTGGAAAGTCCCTCTTTTCTCTGCACTGAACAGCCAGAAAAAGAAACAAAGTTTCTCACTTAATTGGCTTTTAGCAGAGAGCCCAGAACAGATAACAGGTGCAAATAAGATACTTTGTAACAATTTTGAGACACAAAAACACAGTTTAGATAAGGAGAAATATTTTCAAACTTTCATAACCTGCCATATTTTGTAAAACAAACATGGTAATTAGGGGGTGAGGCCACAGAAAGGGGTGTGGTCAAAAAATTGCTGCGCTGAGGCTATGATGTCAGAAATGGGGGCGATGGAAACAAAGCAGGAAAGTATAGGATTCATTAGGAAAATGACATTAAAAAGTTACTTTATTCAATGATACAGATATATTTGTTAATAGGCAACGGTGAGCATTCACAGAAACGGCATGGGAGAAGAAGGACCAGTCAAGACACTGTATATAAACATGGGGCTGGGCTGAAGGCTACATATTTTATTGTCAATATGGTGAACATTGTATCCTACTGTTTCTGTATAAAACATGCACTTTGGAGGGGGCAGGAGTACAGTGTGAACCATCCCCTATAAATTAATTCTTTAATTATAAGACAGTGTAAAGATAATTCTTCAGTCCTTATTGGTTTACTTATCCCAGCTACACAACCGCCAAATAGTCATTTTTGAATTGCCATTCTCTATCTAGAGCTCTGTGATGCAGAACAGTTCCCAAAGTATTAAAATACATCTACAGTATGAATAAGGTGTGTTAGCTCTTGTGCGCATGTGCTATGGACGATTAAAAAAAAAAAAAGACGACAAATCAGATTTTTTTGTTTCGAAGAATAAAAACATATTAAAGGGAGGGACGCGAATGAGGCCATAGCACTTATATATTCTATAATAGAACTGTGACTAATACGGAGGATCTGAAGAACAGAAGTAGTTGGGGGGTGTACTCATAAAAAACATGGAAGCTCTGATCATGTGTTTGCAGCCAAACTAGCAGTTTTCAGAACAAAACCCACAAAAATTGCTTTTTTAAAATACATTCAAAACAATAGGCTAGCAATCGTATATGTTATAGTACGTGTAAAAATAGTGCACTATCCCGCTCCCCTCTCAGCACAATATCTCGTGTAACCCAGAGAGAAGGTAGTGATGGAATGGTTAAAAAAAAACAGACATTAATTAAGGCATTCGGATAGGGTTCCTTGCAGTTAAAGGCTTCAGGTTGTATCAAACCAGAGATAAGCTGCCAGGCACTTGCATGCAGTTACTTTTGCTTTTTTGTGTTCCTAATAAAAGAAGAATTAAAGGAGAACTAAAGCTTAAATAAAGAAGTAGCTAGAACTGTTGTACATTATGTTTTGTGCTTCTGTACCAGCCCAAGGCAACCACAGCCCTTAAGCAGTAAAGATCTGTGTCTCCAAAGATGCCCCAGTAGCTCCCCATCTTCTTTTCTGCTGATTCACTGCACATGCTCTGTGCTGCTGTCACTTACTGAGTTTAGGGAGCCACTCACAATATACAGTACACATAGAATAGAAATGTCACAATATAAGGCTGATTAGTAATTAATACAGATAATTACTACATGGCAGCACAGAAACCAGTGCAATTAGCATCAGAATTTAATAATCAGCAAACCTGTAGCATCAGCTTATATTACAGGGGAAGCTCATTTTCTGCTGGATAATTAGTGACGAGCCCTAAGCTTGGCTTCTCAACAGCCAATCAGAGCCCACTGAGCATGTGAGTGTCACAGACACTTTCCAAGATGGTGACCCCCTGTGACAAGTTTGAAGTCCTGGATCATTGCTGCTATTGACAAGCTGAAACTTTAGGCTGGTGCAATAAGTTCGGTATATAGAATATGGCATTTTTAGGGTTCAGTTCTCCTTTAAGGGGGTGGGGAGGGTTCCTAATAAACACTATCCCCCACATGTAATAAAAGGCACTAAGCTTGCCCAGGAGCAGTAACCCATAGCAACCAATAAGATGTTGAACAGGTGACGAGTAAATGCTTCCCGCTGATTGGTTGCTATGGGTTACTGCCCCTGGGCAAACTGAGTGCCTTTTATTCCATAACCCCCTATGGCTTCAAACGCATGCATAGGTGCAGCTGCAGTAGTTCACTGCATCTGTCGTTGCATACAAAAATAAACTGTGCCATTGTCACAAAGCCTCTTGGTGGTGTACAGTACAGGATATACATATATATATATATATATATACACACACAGTATAGCGGTCATTTAAATGCAGGGGGCTCCGGCTTGGCCTTTCCATGTGCAGGTCAATTGAATGCGATGGATCAGTAGCTTTGTCCATTAGGCTGAATGTAGTGTTTGCTTTGTGGAACAGCTTCCGATGCTCAGGCAAAACTGGGGGGGCGCAGACCTGCTTTTACTATTCATAGGGAAGGTGCTGGTATATCTGCTGCCGACCAATCAAATTCCGGAGTGATGATCGACTATCCCAGTGTGATAAAAAGCCGACCCACCCTGGGCTCTCTGGCAAGCCGGGGTCAGATCATACATTATTCTATTATTTATATATATATATATATATATCTATATAAATTTATATATTGCAGCAACAATTTTGTAAACCTTTGTTTTATATATAGCACAGTTTCTTAGGAAAAAAAATATATATATTTAGTTTTTTTTTCTTTAATAGACACTATTTGTTGAAGGCTTTCAGTCTTATTTAAGCTGGAAGAAACGAACGTCTTGAAACGGGGACTGCATTCACGCAAGGTTAGCTGAAAGGCAAGAGGGAAAATATATCGGTTAGTGTTTTTTATCCAATCCTGTGTGTTTAGTAATACTTCATACTGCACGTGCACCTCAAGCTTAAAGGACCAGTAATTGTTTGTATATAACGAAAAAAAAAACCAAGACATATTTAACTTTAAAATCTTTATTAAAAAATAACTTAGTGAAACTCCGCTTGCGATCCTCTTCAGAAAAGGTGACGCGGCGACGATTTCTCCTCCCTGGCTATCTCCTATAGAAGGCAGGGAGGAGAAATTGCCTTTTCTCCGCACGCGGAGTTTCGGTTAGGGATGCACCGAATACACTATTTGGGATTTGCCCGAATCCCGGTGAAAGATTCAGCCAAATACCGAACCCGCATATGCAAATTAGGGGCAGGAAAGGAAAAAGTCAAACAAATTCTTCTTTTGTGATGAAAAGTCACGTGATTTCCCTACTCGCCCCTAATTTACATAAGCAAATTAGGATTCAGATTCCTTTTGGCCAGGCACAAGGATTCGGCGAATCGAATCCTGCTGAAAAAGGCCAAATCTCGAACCGAATCCAGGATTCAGTGCATCCCTAGTTTTGGCAAGTTATTTTTTAATAAAGACTTTGCGATTTTACAGTTAAATATGCATTGGTGGGTTTTTTTTTCGTTATATACAAACTATTTTTTTTTTTTAAGTTAATGGTCCTTTAAGGACCAACTTACAATGTACATTCTAAATATACTGTATAAAGTGTGTGTGAAATGGAACCTCACTTTCTGCTAACGTGCAGTAAGTTCAGCATTTATATCCGTATTATTTATAGGCTTTAGTTGTCTTTTAACCTTATAAGTGTCAGTAAGACTATAGGCCAGGGCCGACGATATGGATTCTCTGCTGCTGTGTCGCAACGGTGGAAATTGAAAAAAGGCTATATGGCACAGGTTAAATAGTTAATAACAGATAACACCATTATGTTCTACAGAGCTTATCTGCTGTGTAACCTGAGCCTTTTCTCCTTTGAATGGCTGCCCCCATGGCTACACAGCAGCTTATTTATATAAACAATAGTAATGTTTCTGAAGCAAACACAGCAGTTTTACCAGTGCAGGGCAACGCTGCAGTATATTTTTATTACTTTAAAGCACGTTTATTTTTTTATGTTAATGTTCCTTTAACAACAGGATTGCAAAGAACAATAAACCCTTTAAGAGATAAGGCACATAAATCATGTAAATCACCACACCTGGCAGAACTTAGAAGGACACACCATGCCCTGGCCAGAGTCTGGGTACTGGATTTGCATGCCCCTATAAACAGAAAGTAGCAAGGGTGGGTTCCAGCTGGGATGTATCTAGAGGAACAGTGAAGCCCTAAAGGGCCGTCTGACATGAAGCAAGTCTTCAAAAAATGCGCTGCAGGGTCTTCCTATGGCTGTGGTACTCCACAATAAATCCTGCAAGTTGGTTTCCCCTTACTGGAGCCCAGAGAAGTTGCCAGTACCCATTACTGGAGCCCAGAGAAGTTGCCAGTCCCCATTACTGGAGCCCAGATAAGTTGCCAGTCCCCATTACTGGAGCCCAGATAAGTTGCCAGTCCCCATTACTGGAGCCCAGAGAAGTTGCCAGTCCCCATTACTGGTCTGGTTGGTTTCCCCTTACTGGAGCCCAGATAAGTTGCCAGTTTCCATTACTGGAGCCCAGATAAGTTGCCAGTTTCCATTACTGGAGCCCAGAGAAGTTGTCAGTCCCCATTACTGGAGCCCAGAGAAGTTGCCAGTTTCCATTACTGGAGCCCAGAGAAGTTGTCAGTCCCCATTACTGGAGCCCAGAGAAGTTGCCAGTCCCCATTACTGGAGCCCAGAGAAGTTGCTAGTCCCCATTACTGGTCTGGGCTACCACTGCAGGAGGTGCCCGACACCATGTTGAGATCCTCGCTATGGCGCAGGTTGTTTCCAAGTCTTGATTTTGTTCTATTGCTTCGACAAAGGCAGAAGTGAGGATCAAAGGACTGGAAGCAGAATGACAGCACCGTGCTCCCACAGTTCAATGCAGTTTTCCGTGGAGAGGAGCACGAGCCCAGGGTCTGTGGTTATTGATCATAATAACTGGGGGTGGTGCCTAACAAACTAGCATCCCTCCCCAGTGATTTAGCCTTTCCTTGTGCGTTACAAAAAATCCCGTAGTTAATTTCTAATGATCTGTTTCCCTGCTTCTATTTATATAACTGGAAGCAGCCAGGATTATTTTGATAGGGTACCCCTCTCCTGACCCAGTGATCACGAAAGCGGTGGAAATTTTGCTTGGCCATACCCAGGAAAATATATCATAAACAAGTGTTGATAATTAGTCAGTATAATAGAAAAACATTAAAGAGATGTAAATCCCTGCATGCATTAAAGGAGAAGGAAAGGCTAAAATTAAGTAAGCTGTATCAGAAAGGTCTATATACATATTCCAGTAAACCCTCAAAGTAACGTTGCTCAGAGTCCTCTGTCAAAAGAAACACAACATTTCTTTCCTTCTATTGTGTACTCATGGGCTGTTTTCAGCTTAAACCTCCAGGGCTAGGGCTTGAGCATGCTCAGTTTGCTCAGTGTTATAGCTTGCACTATTGAGGCTAATAACTGCTCTGGTAGCTTTCCTTCTCCTTTAAACTATTTGTGCCAGTCCTTTACTGCTTTCACCCAAACCACCCCAAAAGCACTCTCATATCCAACACTGCTGCCCAGTACTGAATCTCCAAAAAAAAGGAGACCAAGAGAATGCACGGTAAGATCAGGCCCTGGCTGTCACTGCACGTTACTGGTTAGAGATCAGAGCCAGGTAACCAGGAATCAAACCTGGCAGTCGCTTCTGGAGATTCAGTATGGGGCTTGTTTTACACCACAGCAAGAACAAAAAAATCATGCGGTAATGCACAGGGCACTGTAATGGAGGGACAATGCAGTTAGATTTATCCCCATATCAAACTGGAAATGTAAAAAAACTGGCAATTGTTGCACTACAATTCCCATCATCCAGGAAGCATTTGCTTTCACAATGCTCGGAGTTTGTAGTTTAAAGGGGAGCTTTTGCGTAAATGAAAATTTAATACAAGCTTCAGCATACTGAAATAAGAAACTTTCTTAAAAAATCACTTAAATATTCTGCCTCGTTTCTGAATTAATCAAGTTTATCTTCACTATTCCTCTCTCAGCATCTGTTTCTCTTCATTCTGTCTTCATTCAGCAGTTGGTTGTCAGATATTCATTGACAGCTAGATCCAATATATCTTTTGCCTAGAAGATGTATTAGAGCTCACTCTATTAAACTCACCAGAAATCATGTCTCTCTACATGCAGAATTTGTGCAAAGGGCAGTTATTTTGTTATATTTTGTTTGTACTGAAACCAGTTTGAGTGAGCTCTAGTTAATCTGCTAGGAAAATATATTGGATCTAACTGTCAATGAATATCTGACACCCAACTGCTGCATGAAGACAGAATGAAGAGAAACAGATGCTGAGAGAGGAATAGTAAAGATGAACTTGATTATTTCAGAAATCATGCAGAATATTTAATTGATTGTATTTAGAAAGTTCCTTATTTCAGTATGATGAAGCTTATATTAAATTCTCATTTTTGCAAAAGTTCCCCTTTAATCTACAAACTCAGACAATAGTTCCCCTTTAACAGCTGCTCATGAGCCATGGGACAGCTGAAAGAGAAAGGGTTAAGTTATGCGATTGCACAGCACAAACACACACACACACTCACTACAAACTCAGGGACCAGAGAGGATTTTTTGTGCAAACCCCCTGATTTTACCCAATTTTGCTCTTCAGAAATCAAAAACATCCTCATCATCATCCTCTACATCATCAAGAGACCAGTCCCAGTCTTTAAAGGCCAGATCAAGCAATCTGCAACAGGAGTGTCCCGGTGTAAGGAAAATGTGACAATACAGTCATTTTAGTATTCACCTAAGGGTTACGCATTATTATTATTGACTTCAAGAGGGGGAGCAGACAAACAATACAGAGTTAGGGTTTTCTTTCTACTCTCTTGTAACAATAAAGTTTTTTTTTTTTAATATAACTGTTTTATTGTATTTTCAAAAATAAGAATAAAATACATTGATATAACAGAGGTGACATACCAAGGACCATGCAGTGTCTGTTTGTTGTAACATTATGAACACATCTGCGTTGTATGTGTTTGTACTCGATTTGCAGTGGTAGTCGCTTATCACTATTAGGAAGTTCATGTTTGGATTGTAGTTCCGGGAATTTGTATATTGTGCCGGTGGTAGGATTGAGAAGTGACACGAAAGCTTTTGGTTTGTGCTAGTTTGGATAGTGCTATCTTTGGTTTTTTGTGTTTCCATACAAACGTTTGTAGTTTTTTTGTTAATTTTATTTATGTCCGCAGGGCCGGATTTACATAATGGGCACCCCTAGGCCCACTGCCGTTTGTCGCCCCTCTACCCTCCAGGGGGACAGGAGCAATGGGGATTGGCGCATGGGAAATTTAAAAAAAATATTGTATCTCCAGCGCATCCCCAGTGTTTTTGAACCAATTTGGGTGTGATTGGGCAGCATGCCGCCCCCCTAAAATCCTGCTGCCCTAGGCCCGGGCCTTGGTGGCCTTTCCACAAATCCGGGCCTGTATGTCCGTTGCTTTTATTATGAGCGGTAACACTTGCATTTAATAGTATATTCTTGGGAAGGTGACCATTTTGAAAAGGTTAAGTCTACCAATGTAGTTAATCGGCAGGTTTTCCCAACTTTGAAAGTCTTGCACGGCTTTTTCTATTACTTCTGTTATGTTTGATGTGCATAGCTATAGCAGCTCTGACTTGTCTACATTGATTCTAAACCCTGAGATAAAGTTTATTTTTGAGCTTGGGAGCTTTCTGATGGCAGCAATGCAAATAACAGTAGTTACTGCCCTGCAGTGGAATCACAACGTTTCAGAAGCGTGACTCTTCATCAGATGTGGCACGTTGTGTTTCCACTTTGTCTAATGAACCACAGGGGAAGACTTCCAGGCAAACGCTTCCTTGATATAGTAGTGATTACAAATAACATTGAAACAATTACAAATGTGCAGCATATAGGAAAGTTTTTAGAATTGCATTCTCTTAAATAAGGAAATACACATCTGAGACAGATTCTTCCTTTCTCACACATATAGCATTTTAACTACTAATGTCATCCTGGGAAAAAGATCAAAACTCCTGCTCCAAACTCGCTCTGAACTAAGGGAGGTGAGTGCAGCTGAACAGTATATCATCAGCACACCACCCTTGTTCTAACAGGCTCAGCTTAATTAGCTTTGTGTGGCCTGTCTTAGCACTGGCCACATGTCCTTATCTGGCTGCTGCACTTTAAAAGGGAACTATCACTAAAATGTAAATTTAATATAAGCTTCATCATACTGAAATAAGAAACTTTCTAAACACCATCAATTAAATATTCTGTACCATTTCTGAAATAATCAAGTTTTATCTTCACTATTCCTCTCTCAGCATCTGTTTCTCTTCATTCTGTCTTCATGGAGCAGTTGGGTGTCAGATATTCATAAACAGTTAGATCCAATATATCTTATAGGGAACATATAAGATGTATTAGAGCTCACTCTATTAAAATCACCAGACATCATGTCTCTCTACATGCAGAATTTGTGCAAAAGGCAGTTAGATTTTGTTTGTACTGGAATCAGTTATTTAAATGAGCTCTAATACATCTGCTAGGAAAGGGAGCCCCCCTATAAGATATATTGGATCATTCAGCTGACACCCAACTCCTGAATGAAGAGAAACAGATGCTGAGGGAGAAATAGTGAAGATGAACTTGATTATTTCAGAAACGATGCAGACTTTTTACTTGATTGTATATAGAAAATTTCTTACTTCAATATGAGGAAGCTTATATTAAATTTTCATTTTCGCAATAGTTCCCCTTTAAGTAGGTATTGTGCCTACAGGCATTACCTGTTACAAAATGAAGACATCAGTAAACTGAAGCTTATACATACATACACACATACATACATACATACATACACACATACATACATACATACATACATACATACATACACACACATGGGAACACCCATGTATTTAGGGAGCAGCAGTAGCTTGGGTGCAATAGAGATGAGGCACCACTGAACAGATTATTAGACTCACAAGAAAAGCACAGGGTGAAGGCAGCATGGGTCGCTACCCAGCCTTTTACTTAGTTGTGTATATGGAAAGAGTTAAAGAAAGTCAATGGAGAATTATTTGGAGGGCAGGACCAGGGCTAGAAAGAAAATTAGTAACAGAACAGAATGAAATGATTGGGGGAGTGGGAAGGTGAGCACTGAAGCTGATAAGTTAGCCCGTGGGTGAATGAACACAGGGCGACAGGATCATTAGTTACAGGTAAGCAAGCAAAACTTCTAAGAACAAGGGAATGTATCCGGGGTCATTTATAAACACTGGGCAAATTTGCACCAGGGCAGTAACCCATGGCAACCAATCAGATCAGGTGTTCAACCTGCAGCTGGCTGAAAAAGATAATCACTGATTGGCTGCTATGGGTTACTGGCCAGGTGCAAATTTGCCCAGTGTTTATAAATGAGCCCCATTGGCTTGGTTGCCCTTTGGTGGCTGCTCTCATAAAACATGATAGGAAGAGAAGTGAATGTATGGTTTCTACCTAAAATAATGCAGTAATGCATGGACAATGTACTAAAATAATGCAGTAATGCATGGACAATGTACTAAAATAATGCAGTAATGCATGGACAATGTACTAAAATAATGCAGTAATGCACAGACAATGTACTAAAATAATGCAGTAATGCACGGACAATGTACTAAAATAATGCAGTAATGCACGGACAATGTACTAAAATAATGCAGTAATGCACGGACAATGTACTAAAATAATGCAGTAATGCACGGACAATGTACTAAAATAATGCAGTAATGCATGGACAATGTACTAAAATAGTGCAGTAATGCACGGACAATGTACTAAAATAATGCAGTAATGCACGGACAATGTACTAAAATAATGCAGTAATGCACGGACAATGTACTAAAATAATGCAGTAATGCACGGACAATGTACTAAAATAATGCAGTAATGCACGGACAATGTACTAAAATAATGCAGTAATGCACGGACAATGTACTAAAATAATGCAGTAATGCATGGACAATGTACTAAAATAATGCAGTAATGCACGGACAATGTACTAAAATAATGCAGTAATGTACGGACAATGTTATGATGGCACTGTACTACTCAATGCAATTGAGTAGTACAAGAGACATACTGCATATGCAAGAGACACAAGACACAAGAGACATACTGCATATGCTCTAGCCGGTATGTTCTACACATACACATGCACTTGGTTCTGCTGCCCAAATCATCACATTCAAACAAAACACATACTGCTGGCTAGAAAACATTTCAAATTCTTTACCTTGGTTGGTGACAGGGCTGTGTTTGGTGGTCTAGGGATCATGTGATTTGTATGTAACTAAAGCCCAAGCTCTGTCTAAAATCTTTACAGGATCATAAATGGTTTATCAACAGTATAAGCAAACATTTTAGAATAAAGATTTCCCACCGAGTGGTGCCCCTTACAGTGGTGAAGAGTCTTTATGTGTACAAACTACACTCACAGCATTTCCAGGATTACAGTGTTCACTATCCATCGCGAAGGGTCTATCATATACAATAGCTTTCAACTTGTTAAACCCCAGAAAGGAAAAATAATTTCTCTGTTTTAAAGAGCTTACACTCTAACTAGGTTAAGGGAAACCTACGGGCATGGGGGGTGTTTGGAAACCAAAACACTTGGGATAATGTAGTGCCCAAGCTTATGCTTATTCCTGATCTACAGAGACAAATCTCCAATTCTTATTGCCATTATTTTTACAGTTTTGCAACATCGCTCTGTACAATGAGTCTTATTCAAAAGATCAGATGCCATTTTTGTCCTTGTTGTTGATGCTACAGAAATGTAATCATTAGAGGAGGGGAGGTTAATACATGCCAAGTTACCTGGGTTTATTAGAAGGAAGCTGTCGGCTTGGCCGCCTCATGGATTGGTTTAGCGGAGCCTTAGCAGGAGGCCGTGGAGAGGACCGGGCTTGAGGGTCAGAGGCTGGGGGCTTCTTGGGGATCTTTTTCACCAGTCGACTCACCCACTTCTGCTGTTCTTCTGTGGAGTTGGCTAATAATAGTAGGTTCTTTGCAGTGGAAATATCATAGTTTACTGCAATAAAAATAAGGTTCTAGATAAATATGGATGGAGACAAGCACAATGAGAATAGAACATATGCTCTAGCTGCACAATGGGACTTGTATCAAATTGCAATAGAAGACAAAGTGAGTTTCATTGTTATGATATATACACGGACAATTGAGTCAGTAGAGGATGGGACCCAGAATTGAAATATGGTACGAAAATTACAATTGCAAAAGGAAAGGTTGTAGTGCAAAACACATGCAACTTCAAATAGTAGCCCAATGCTCTTTATAAAAGATTTGTGGTATACCCCCTGATATACATGTATAAGATAGATGCCCCTGGATAAACATGTATTATCCAGACCCCCAGAAATGGCTGAATGTCTTTTGTAGATCAGGGTCTTGTTGCACCAACCTTTGCACGGTGCTATTATCTCTTCTTTCTTGTCCATGTGATCCTTGTGGCACTTGATATGGCAGCGCCGGCACTCCAGAGCAGCAGGGGGTTTAAACATGTGCCACAGGGGCTTCATACAAGCGTCACAGCTAGTGGGAAAATGGTAGAGAGTGGGGATAAACTCATGTCCTTTGTGACATATGTAATTGGACTTCTCTAGCGGATCCACTTGGAACTCTTGTTCTTTCTTGCTTTCTCCTTCATTGGCGTATAGAATCTAAAGGGAAAAGCTTTCATTAGTTTCTTGGCATTTAGGCAACTGAGAAAAGCACATTGATGGCAGGAGTAAAGCATTAATGAATAAGTGAGGTGTGTGGCAATATTTGTCAGACAAATACACAGCTCAAAAGCCTAGGAGCAATGTATGAAAAACCTCTAGGGGGCATAAATAGGTTCAACTGCTCTACATAATTAGGTCTTGTATGGCAAAAAAAAGTAGGAAAGTGTGGTGGTACTATGTGTAGAAGGAGGGAGGGAAAATGGCAAGAACACCCTTAAAGGACAACTAAAGTCTAAAATAGAATAATGTTAGAAATGGTGTATTTTGTATATTAAATATAAACATGAACTTACTGCACCAGAAGCCTAATTAAACAAATGATTTATGCTTTTAAAGTTGGCGCAGGGGGCTGTCATCTTGTAACTTTGTTAAACATCTTTGCAAGACCAAGACTACGCACATGTTCAGTGTTGTCTGGGCTTCAGTTGGGAGGTTAAGCTTAGGTCAGAAATGATCAAAACAGCACAGGTCAAATAATATCTGCCAGAAGCCGATACAGCCAGACTGATTAATAATCAGAATATACAGACTGCACTGGGTCTGTGGATACAAATCTACACAGTTGTTACAGGGAAACAAACAAAGCTACTCGAGTTCTGGGAAGTAAGGTGGGGGGGGGGGGTCTCTCTGTTGTTTGAAAGTATGATCATTTCCCTGCACAGCAGTTAGGGACTGTCTGAAGTTTCTGCAGCTGTCAGAGCAAGTAAAACGAAGGGTGAATTTCACTGCATACAGTCAGGTTTCTTATAAAAACAGTACACATTTTTTCAATAAAGTATATTGGAGATAGGTTTCTTTTTCATTAAAGAAAGTAAAAATGGGATTTTATTTTTTTGCCTTTACATCCCCTTTAATCTGTGGCCTTTAAGTTGATAAATGATCCATAGGTTTTGTTTGGACTATAAAAATGATCAGAAATGCAAAACTCTCTTTTCAACCATTCATTAAAAGTAAAACAGACACTTGCCTGGAATATCCGTGGAATCTCTTTGGCATCAGCTCGATATACATCTGTCTGAGTAACAGGTCGCACATGGAACAACTTACTGCAAATAGAAAGCGCAACATTATTAAAATATGGAGACAGCAGCCAGGTTAGTGCCAGTAACAGCATATAATATACAAGGGACTGAGTGAGATACAGGTCTGCAAGAAATGTTGCATTTACGGGTCTGCTGTTTGAAAGCAAACATTTGATTGAATTCTATGGAGATCTGGGTCAAAATACCCCAATTTTTTGATGCAACAAGTGCCGTGATTGAGATTTTGTCTCAAAAACACACAATTTCTGACATTAGGCTAATACGGTATGTAGAAGATAGGAAACAAGAAAAGGACCGCTACTGCTCCCCACAAGTACTTTTCCAGGTGCTCTGTCAAGCAGTATCCGACTGCTAAGATACTCCTCAACTGCTCCTCAACTTATAATACGGTATGTACCAGTATAATTGGTGTCATTGGGAGTGAGCGGCCTATTAGCAGGGGTGTCAAAAAGCCACCTCTGGTAACTTTAGCCAGTAACGGGGACAGAAACAGTCACAGATATGGCCCTGGAGTTTTCTATTATACAGATACAGCTGCCAGAACATGCACCCTGTTCACATAAAGGAAAAGTATAACTGCAAGACAAATGATATACAATTGCTCAGACTGCTCTTGTAAGCACTATTGCCACTTACATTGTTTTCTAGTTTTCAAGATATTAGCAGCTAACATAATGAACTTGAAACAGCTGCCATTCAGTCTAGAGAAACCACCACCCCAGCTTAATAACAAGCTCCCTAAAGGGATACTGTCACGGGAATTTTTTTCCCAAAAATCATCAGTTAATAGTGCTGCTCCAGCACTGAAGTCCATTTCTCAAAAGAACAAACCGATTTTTTTATATTTCATTTTGAAATCTGACACGGGGCTAGACATATTGTTAGTTTCCCAGGTGCCCCTAATCATGCAACTTGTGTTTTGATAAAACATTAGTCACTCTTTACTGCTGTACTGCAGATTTGAGTGGTATCACCCCCCCCCCCAGCAGCCCATCAGCAGAACAATGGTAAGGTAAACAGATAACATCTTCCTGGTAGAACAGCATTCAACACTGTAAGTAACTACGCACCAATATTACGACTAAAAAAATACACTTGCTGGTTCAGGAATTCAATTTTATATGGTAGAGTGAATTATTTGCAGTGTAAACAGTGTGATTTAGAAATAAAAACTACATCATGACAGAATCCCTTTACTAACATTTCAGTTATATACCCTTAAGTGAGCAATGGATAACATATTACAGATGGCTACATTCAGGGGCCTATTATCATGCTAAAAACATTGTAAAATATTGTTAAAAAAAACATCACCGGTGATGTTGCCCATAGCAACCTATCAGCAATTAGATTTCAACAGTCAGCTACACATTAGAAAACAAAGCAAAGCTCTTATTGGCTGCTGTGGGCAACATCACCGGTGATGTACAAAGTACCTTGGTTCACTCCATACTTACTCAATATCCAGCACCATGGATGGGTTTGACAGCTCCTTATCCTGCTCACTGTCATAAAACAAGATCTTCCTGCTGCTCACCACTACATACTGCATCAAAAAGGAGAGAGTTAAATAAAGCAGTGACATGGTTAGTAGGTTAGTATTCTCAATCAGTCTGCACCAACAGTCATTACAATGAATTCATCTGTGATTGTTTTTGTAGGGCCGATAAGGAAATCTCTGAATAATAAAAATATAGGAATGACACTAGTAAATGCCCACCTGTTGTTTAACTACAGATTCAATATTGTGGCCAGCTAAGGGTGATGAGAGCTGTAGATCAGCATTAGCTGAAGTGTTCGCCATTTTATGTATATTACTCGCCAAAGTCTTACCTTCTTATTCCAACCAAACTTTTTGGCGTTGCGCAAGGGAAGCGACAACCATCCTTCCAACCTGGATTCTGTGGAGACAGGGGCAAAAGTCAGTGACTGACAGTCTGTTGTCAGTTAATTCAACGGATCAGCTTATCCCAAACACATGACTCTACACAGCACATAATTCAAGGCACAAGCAAATCCAGGCAAAGCGGGGACACCAAGTGATTCTGTGATTTAACTTAGGAAATGTTTCCTCCAATGTTATATTTTCTTAACTCGATGTGATGCCCAAGCCAAGTCCATAACCGTGGTTAAAGAACAGAAAAGCAAAAACGGCACGGCACAGAAATATCGGGATCCAGCTTGTATATATTTATATATATATTTATCCTCTATGTCACGCAGGCTCTGCTTAACTGAGTTGTAGACATTTCATATATTCCTTTTAATGTATGCATTGAATGCATACAGCATTGTACCATCTACATTGCTACAACAATGCCAACTTGTAATAGTCCAGTCTTATGGGAAGATAAAATAGGATTTCCCAGTAGAAACAACAGACCCCAAACAATGAGGAGAATGGAATATTGGCACTGACTAGCATATAATTGCTTCAACCAGTCAAGCACCAGAGTAATGTACAATATTTTCTTATGTAGAAGACTGGATTGTAATGTGGTGTTGGAAGATCATTTGCAGTGGTTTTGCTTAGCTGAATCACTGACCATAGATCTCAAAACTGATTTGCTCTCTGGTTGGTGGGAGCACTTCCAATAGCCTCACGACCCATCTCCTCTGGTTGGTGGAATCACTTACTATAGCCTCACAACCTATCTGCTCTCTGGTTGGTGGAAGCACTTACTATAGCCTCACAACCTATCTGCTCTCTGGTTGGTGGAAGCACTTACTATAGCCTCACAACCTATCTGTTTTCTGATTGGTGGAATCACTTACTATAGCCTTACAACCTATCTGCTCTCTGGTTGGTGGAAGCACTTACTATAGCCTCACAACCTATCTGCTCTCTGGTTAGTGGAAGCACTTACTATAGCCCCACAACCTATCTGCTCTCTGGTTGGTGAAACTACTTACTATACCCTCACAACTAGGGATGCACCGAATCCACTTTTTTGGATTCGGCCGAACCCCGAATCCTTCGTGAAAGATTCGGCCGAATACCGAACCGAATCCGAACCCTAATTTGCATATGCAAATTAGGGGTGGTAAGGGGAAAACATTTTTTACTTCCTTGTTTTCTGACAAAAAGTCATGCAATTTCCCTCCCGTCCCTAATTTGCATATGCAAATTAGGATTCGGATTCGGTTCGGCTGGGCAGAAGGATTCGGCCGAATCCGAATCCTGCTGAAAAAGGCCGAATCCTGGCCGAATCCCGAACCGAATCCTGGATTCAGTGCATCCCTACTCACAACCGATTTACTCGCTGGTTAGTGGAAGCACTTACTATAGCCTAACAACCTAGTTGCTGTCTGGTTGGTGGAAGCACTTACTATAGCCTCACAACCCATCTGCTCTCTGGTTGGTGGAAGCACTTACTATAGCCTCACAACCTATCTGCTCTCTGGTTAGTGAAACTACTTACTATAGACTCACAACCGATTTACTCGCTGGTTAGTGGAAGCACTTACTATAGCCTCACAACATATCTGCTCTCAGGTTGGTGGAACCACTGAACACAGGCCACACACCTAATTTTCTTTGAGTAAATTTACAGTACAGGTATTGGGCTACAGGTAGAACATACAACCCAGTTGCAAAGTTGCTTAGATGACTTTCATTTGCAGAATTATTTAATTTCATAGTTGCATTTCTCATTTAACATCAAGTTTAACATTTAACAGCCAAACCCAGCTTCATGCACGGTCAGCAATCATGCCAAGCTCCTGGGATCCACTTTTCAATGTTAATAAATTGTCACTTCAGAGGCACAGTATCACTGCTGGTGTTAAGTGGGGGCAGAAAATATCAAAGGAGTTATCACAAACACACTGGTGCACAGGGACGTCACCTTCACTATCAGCACTATCGGGCTCAGTAATGATTTGTGCACAAGGGAAGGGTTCCACATCTGAATCAGAGTCAATGTCGGGAAGCAAGCGAGAATGGAAGGGCTTAGTGCCAATGGTGAGAGAGGTAGAAGAACTCTGATAGGTAAAGGACATGGACTCCGTAGTACAGGACTGTGTGATGTGAACTGGAAACCGAGCAATGATGGGAGGAAAGGGCAAAGGAGATGTTAAAATTTATCAAAGTAAAGAATTCAACATAAAAAAAGACATCTGACTTAGGGTAGGGGCACACGGGGAGATTAGTCGCCCGCGATTTTTAAAAGCGAGTTCTAGCGTCAGAAAAGTCAATTACTCTTTTGACGTTTGTGATATGGAGGGACATTAGTCAGGAAGGAGCCTGTATTTCCGAGTAGTAGTTATATGCCCTATGCCTGTATTGTGTGAGGATGTGGCTTATTGTGCACACACACTGTGTTACATCTCTGCACTGTTGGCTTTGTGTAATAATAATAATAATAATAATAATATTAATAACAGTTTTAAAATACAGTATTCCTCTGGCCTCAAATACAATAAATCCGAAAAAAATTTAAATAGGTTAAAAGCTGAAAAGAACTGCACAGAGTGGTTGATTATTTTTTATTCTTCTGCCTATTGGAATGTTCGGTGGAGAATAAGTATTTAAACTTCAGACAAAATTCCCATACTGAGTTACTTTTTTTGTATGTGTGTGCCTTGAGCACCAAATAAAAGAAAACTCACGGGGCTTGAAGCATTGTTATTTTGATTTTCAGTTTGAGGGGGGCCACATGGATCATAACTGTTGCTTTTGAATCTGAGCTGAATGCTGAGGATCAATTGCAAACTCCCTGAACATTTATGTCCCATGTGGCTCCCCTTATAGTCACTGACTAATTTACTATATTAGAAACATTTTTTACTTTGCACAGCCTATCTATTTACTCAGTTTTTATTTTAACACTGACCCTTTACTGCATAGGAACCTTTGAACTCTAACCACATTGTATTGTTTATACACAGGCCAATAATCAGCGAATCTCCTGGCTTCGCTTACTACCGTGCCTGAACTTACAGGCACTTGGGTTGGACTGGGTTCAGACAGAAGGAGCAGATTTTGTTGTGAAAAAGCAAAATCACACATTTACAAGGCAAAATTCATTCCGTATGTCTGCACCCAAGCAGAAGCAGTGCCTGTGAGACACAGTAGAAAACAGAGGCCGAGAATCAGCCCCATGTAGAATTAGCCTTACACCAATCCTGATCCCTGGCTCCCTGTCTGTTCCTTCCATTTTGGAGAAAACAACATTACCTGGAAAGCCATCTTCAGCATCGGTGTCACCGTGTCCACTGCCGATACTTGTGCTGTCGAGTCCGAGGTTCAAAGACTGCATTTGCGACCGGAGCTGCTCTATGTCACTGTCTTTGCTATCTAGCGCCATTTGCAGTTCAATTCGGACTTGGCTCTCTTCTGCTATTTGCTGTTGAGAAACCATATCAAGTCACCACAATGTCTAGCGGTTTAGTCTTAACACTGGATCTCTAATTGAATATATGAATATACGTATTATTTTTCTTTTTTTTTTAAATAGTTTGGCATAATCGATATAGAAATGGGTTCTTACCGCCTGCATGTCATTCATCTCCCTCTGGTACTTGATGACAAGCTGGGAGAAGTTCTCACGCTCTGATTTCAGGTCCAACTGCAGTTTGCGGTTCTCCTTTTCCTTTCTTCGTACGTCTGTGTCCGGCCCTCGCTTTGTGGGTAATTTGCGGTTCATGATCTCAGCTAGCTTGTTCACAGCCTATAAAGGGGATAAAAACACAGTTATCATATCTCTATGTATAAAATAAGACGGAGTCCTGTTAGCAAAGTTTTATGCAATATCCAGATAGGCAACGTGAAGAAGTGAAAGTGTTTTCACTCTCTTTATAGTCACAGTTCCAGTTCACGGGATGGCCCTATGTCACTAGTATACATTACAACATGTTACAGCATAACGTTTATACTTGCTGCAGGTCTGAGACAGTCCCATGGCTTACATATTTACTCACTCTTTAGTCACACAGAATTCCCTTGTTTTATGTAACTAGCAAGTTCTAGAGAAGGCAGTCAATGCATTGCAGTCAGATATCACTGCCTGTGCTACAGATGATAGGCTATATGGAATGCTGGTGGGACACACTTCCCAGGCCCTAAGTCACACTCGATTATTCTGCTGATCTTGTATTCTCATTGGTGGTCAAATGTAATCTTCAGGTGTGTTTTAAAGCAGTTCAGTGTAAAAATAAAAACTGGGTAAATAGATAGGCTGTGCAAAAGAAAAAATGTTTCTAATATAGTTAGTTAGCCAAAAATGTAATGTATAAAGGCTGGAGTGACTGGATGTCTAACATAATAGCCAGAACACTACTTCCTGCTTTTCAGCTCTCTATTTCTGAGTTAGTCAGTGACTTGAAGGGGGGCCACATGGGACATAACTGTTCAGTGAGTTTGTAATTGATCCTTAGCATTCAGCTCAGATTCAAAAGCAAACAGTTATGACCCATGTGGCCCCCCCTCAAGTCTCTGATTGGTTACTGCCTGGTAATCAATCAGTGGAAACCAAGAGAGCTGAAAAGCAGGAAGTAGTGTTCTGGCTATTATGTTACACATCCAGTCACTCCAGCCTTTATATATTACATTTATGGCTAACTAACTATATTAGAAACATTTTTATTTTGCACAGCCTATCTATTTACCCAGTTTTATTATTTATATTGAACAATGCCTTTAAAGCACACCAGTGATTTAGGGGCAGAATGATCATCATTGCTGGACACAGTTCCCTGACCCTATGTCACAGGAGTGGAACTAGAAAATACTATCCCCTGCAGCAAAATTATTTTAGGCTCTCTAGGAACTAACTAACTTTACCAAACTGTTTATCAGTTAGTGCTGTACTGGAACCTTTTTACCTTCTTCCCCGCCCCAGCAGTCTCTTCCCTACTTCCCTGCTGTGTCCCTTACCTGTGTCTTCAAAGTCCTCTCAGTCAACAGCTGCTTCTCAAACTGTGCCTTGACGGTAACAATGCTGCTTTCTTCCTCTTTCAATTTCTGAATTTCTGTATGGAAAGACATTAACATGGCTACTATGTATAACGGCACAAATGTAACCAAGTAGCAATGTTATTCCAGGCAATGTCTATATAAGGTCTGGAGTATTAAAAAAAGTTTCTTTTCTGCAATATAGGAGATACTCACGTTCCTGGGATTCTTTCAGCTTGTTGTTTAAGTCCTCCTTCTCATTAGCCAAATTACCCACATCGATAGTCAGTGTTTTGTTAGCTTCCTCCAACTGCAGAGAGAGAGAGAAAGATACTCACCATAAGACACTGACATATTTCACTTTCTTTGTTGAGTTACTGCTCACATATTATCTCTATTCCCTATATTTTGCAAGGTACTGCTAGTAGTAATTTCAAACTACCATTACCTGTCAGATGTTGCATGGCTTTCTTAAATAAAAGTGTTTTAAAGTAATGAAAATATCATGTAGTGTTGCCCTGCACTGGTAAAACTGATGTGTTTGCTTCAGAAACACTACTATAGTTGATTTGCAAGCTGCTGTGTAGCAATGGCAGAAATTGAAAAAAGGCTATATGGCACAGGATAAATAGTGGATAACAGATAACACCATTATGTTCTACAGAGCTTATCTGTTATCTGCTGTGTAACCTGAGCCTTTTCTCCTTTGCTGACTGCCCCCATTGCTACACAGCAGCTTATTTATATAAACTATAGTAGTGTTTCTGAAGCAAACACACCAGTTTTACAAGTGCAGGGCAACACTGTATTATATTTGTATTACTTTAAAACACTTTCATTTTTCCATGTTACTGTTCCTTTAAGAGTAGGGTTGCCACCTTTTCTGGAAAAAAATACCGGTCTTCCTATATATTTATCTTTTCTCCCTATTAGTAACATTGGGATCAACCATAATTTTTACCAGCCAGGCCGGTAAAATACCAGCCACTTGGCAACCCTAATTAAGAGACAGAAGCAGAAAGTGGTGTCAAGCCCTTTCCTTACCTTAAAACAATCCCTGTCTGGCCCACGTCATCAACATTTGACTAAAAGAGGTAGTTGAATATATTCCTTAAATAAAACTGCAATTATATAATAAATCTGGATTGCATTCCGTGATATCACTATTTTGCTGCCAGAAAACTTGACACTGGCCAATAACAAACCAGATCAGGAAATGGTTTTATTGTATAAGAGCTACGTAAACCTAATATGCCTCTCTGCAGGTTGAATGGCTATAGTTACAAGGATAAGACAGCCATAAACACAGCTAAACCCTCTCTACGTACAGAACCAATTGTAGCATATTTTTCCGCCAGCTCCTGCTTGTGCCGTGCCATCATCTCCTTAATCTCTAGTTCTTTCATGATCTTCTCTTTCTCCAGGTCGGAGTACTGTTCCTCTGCGATGGAACGCGCCAGTTGCTCGGAGTCAGCCTTGGTCAATGTGATCTCCAGCTGAGCTGCCAGTGAGTCTCTGTTAAAGGGAAATATTGATGATCACTGAATTATTTAAATTTGGTGCTTTCAGGACCCTAACTGTATTGTGAATCCTATATTAGAAGATTTAAGCTACTGCCAGATCTGCTATATATGAAATACTTATTATGGTCAGTAAATATAATAGGGTATAATGTACCACAATCAGGCCTGGACTGGAAATCAAAATAGGCCCTGCCATTCCAAGTACACAGAGGCCCAAACAGACCCCTACCAGCCCAAACAGCCCCCTACCAGCCCACTATATGGTAACTTTCTATGGAACCATACAGCAGCCCCTCTGGCATTTGCCAGAACCCACAGATTGCCAGTCCGGGTCTGACCACAATATAAGGATATTATAATTCACTGACAAGTTCTATGAATATATATGTTTTAAACAGGTAATGGAACGCTGATACACAAGAATCAGTGCGTGGTTATGAGATACAAATGAGTAAACACTGATTATAAAGAAACAATTTACATGATATTCATGGCATTACTTCTATATTATAAGGAATACTGTATCCCCACAGAAAATGTCTGAGGACATAAAGGAGTGTCCTCCAGCTGCTGTTAAGATTTTGATCCCCAGCATTAAAGGGATTCTGTCATGGTTATTATGATGTTGTTTTTATTTCTAAATTACACTGTTTACACTGCAAATAATTCTCCCTACAATATAAAATTTCATTCCTGAACCAGCAAGTGTATTTTATTTTTTTTAGTTGTAATATTGGTGTGTAGGCGCCATCTAAGGTTATTTTGCCTGGTCATGTGCTTTCAGAAAGAGCCAGCACTTTAGGATGGAACTGCTTTCTGGCAGGCTGTTGTTTCTCCTACTCAATATTACTGAAGGTGTTGCAGTGGGACCTGGATTTTACTACTGAGTCCTGTTCTTAGATCTACCAGTCAGCTGTTATCATATGTCAGGGAGCTGCTATCTGGTTACCTTCTCATTGTTCTGTTGTTAGGCTGCTGGGGGGGCTGAAGGTATTAGTCCAACTTGCAGTGCAGCAGTAAAGAGTGAATGAAGTTTATTAGAGCACAAGTCACATGACTGGGGGCAGCTGGGTAACTGACAATATGTCTAGCCCCATGTCAGATTTCAAAATTAAATATAAAAAAATCTGTTTGCTCCTTTGAGAAATGGATTCAGTGAAGAATTCTATTAACTGATGCGTTTTGAAAGTTATTTTTTCCCATGACAGTATCCCTTTAATTATCATGCTCAGTGGATAGCACTTCTACCCTGCAGCAGTGAGCTCGAGCTTTATTATGGCCTGTACGCAGCCTGTATATTCTGCTCATGTCTGTGTGGGTTTCCTCCCACACTCCAAGAACATACAGGCAGCAGTGATGTGTGGTCTGGCCCGAAATCCGCAGGTACAGCCAGTATCCACACAGTATCCATGGGCAGGTTCCGGTCAAACTCTTCCTTCTGCCACCCCATCTGCCACCTTACTATGTCCCACTTCCTCTTCCACCGGACATCTGCATTTATAGACTCATACCTGCTCCATGATATCTAGTCAGATACATAAAACTAAGATGCCAGGCATGAGATGCTGAGAAATAAAAATGAGGTATATGGAATGGCACAAAGACAGTAATACATTAGAATTACTGCTCGAGAGAATGATGAGGAATGGTTTATGAGGAATATGGCCTCCCATATATTAAAATGGAAAAAAGCTGGATGACATGATCTAAGACAAAAAAGGAAATCTTATTATTGCTCAGATGTGGGCAGCAGGGTATTTTCCAAGCCACAATGAACTCTGTTCTTAAACCCAAGCACAAAGGATCATTACTCACCTCTCATCCTGGAGCTCTTGAACTTTTTGCTGAACCTCTTTGCACAGTTTGCCCTTGTCATCACACTCCTCTTTCAGCTCCCGAACCTGAGTCTTGTACAGCGTCTATAAAGGGGAAAGCAAACTCAAGCTAAATAAAAGGGGGGCAGCATGTAACTTTTCTATTTAGCTATATTAAAGGGGGAGCTATCGTAATATTAGCTACAGCACAATGAAATAAGAAACTTTGTAAATACATTCAATTAAAAATTCTGTACTGTTTCTGAAATAATCAAGTTTATCTTCACTATTTCTCTCTCAGCATCGGTTTTCCTCCTTCTCTCTTCATGCAAGAATCGGGTGTCAGATTAATAATTAAATATATCTTATAAGGGGGTTCCTTTTGCCTAGAAGATGTATTAGAGCTCACTCTATTAAATCTGCTCTGTCTACATGTAGAATTTGTGCAAAAGGCAGTTATTTTGTTTGTACTGGAATCAGGTATTTGAGGGAGCTCTAATTCTTCTGCTGGTAAAGGGAGCCCCCCATAAGATATATTGGATCATTCATCTGACACCCAACTGCTCCATGAAGAGAGAATGAAGAGAAACAGATGCTGAGAGGGGAATAGTGAAGATAAACTTGATTATTTCACAAACGATGCAGAATATTTAATTGATTGTATTTATAAGGTTTCTTATTTCAGTATGAGGAAGCTTATATTCAATTTTCATTTTAGACAAGTTCCCCTTTAAGGATCCAAGAAACTGCAATTCATTGAACTATTTATTCAAAAGCCACTCTTTAGGCCGAAAACAAAAACATGACAACAGGAGAAGCCTTATCACCACCAGCTTTAATTTTGCAGGTCAGAAAACTTCTGGAGCTGATATTGTATCTGGAAACGTGCACTATGAACTAGAACTAATGGAGACATCGATAACCACTCAGATTACTGCAAGATGAAGCAGAGCTTGGGAATGAGCGCTAACTAGCCTTGTCCATCGATAATTATGCATGGAAGAAAATGTTCTATGTATGAAGCACGGTATCACAGCAGACAGAAAAACGGTTTATACATACTGAGAAATACTGCTCAGCCTCCAACTGGTCTTGAAGCTCCTTCATCTGTCCATCCGCATCTACTCTTTCTCTGCACAAGAACAAAACAGAAAACTATACGGATACAGTACAATTACACATAACCTGGTATTATTGCTGTGTATGAGTACAAGACTATTGTTTCAATGTCTCCCAATAGTGAAACAAATCGTAATGTTATGATTAACTCTAGTGCCTTGTGACAGAAATGCTGAATGACAGATATCAAGGGCTTTGTGGTCACAGATTGCCCCCTTATAACTTAGTAAATCCCTTTATATGTGCTTTGATAGACTCTCTACTTGTTCAAGAGACCTCTATTGCTATTTACAGCAGCAGTTTGGTTTCTCATACTTGCGCAACTCGTTGTTCTGCTTTTCCAGGTTCAGTTTGATCTCTGTCAGATGGTTGATCTCTTGCTTCAGCTGCTTCTCAGACATCTTCAGGCTATTTACTTGCTGCATTTGCATCTTCAGATCGTTCTGCGACAGGCTGCGCTTTTGTGTCTCTTGTTCAGTTTTAAGCGTTAAGTTTTTAACCTGAAATAATGCACAATGTGTATGTGAGTGTGTGTTTACAACAAGGGGTGCAAAATACATCCTCCCCAACTCTCATAACCTTTACAACTAAGGAAATAAACTAAAATATGAAGTGAGGATACCATATTAAATTCCGTGAGTGAGCACACTGCTGCACCACAACGATCATACCATTTGGCAGGCAAAAAACATAAAACCAAGCACACTCAGCAGAGAAGCAAAAACAATATGTAACTGTATTGGCCCAAAATTCACTGAATTCACCGATTCAAACCATACCATTCTTCAAGAGCCTAATCATAAGGCTTCTGTTCTATGCAGCCATATTGAGCCAAAGTTCTTGGCTCATGATTCTTATAATGGGGCCCAGTTCTTTTACAACGGAATCTATGCTAAGGGCCCTGTTCTACTAAAATTCTTGTGCAGCAATGCATTACTGCTGCTAGGTACTGTGTAATTATGGTGTATCCTATGGAGCCCTGTTGATGTCACAATGTGTTGTTTTTTTGCCTCTATTTTTTTTTACCATAAAAGCCTTGTAATCCCTGCAAGTTATGACATAATTCTAACAAAATTGCTTTGTTGTATTAATAGATCATGGGACTATTCCATTACATTGTACCTTATTCAGCCAACTGCCCCCACAGTCTATTATATATTTACCTCATATTAAGAGACACAATTCCTTTACTATGTATGTTATACAAGTACTTACGTCCTCATTGAGTTTGTCTTTGATTGCCTCCAACTCATTGATCTTTTGTTTGGCTTGTTTGAGGTCACAGTCCAACATGGAGTATTGTTTTTCTGTCTCCAGCAAGATATTCTCCAGCCTCTGCTTGGCAATGCGTTCCTCTTGCAGCTTCTTCTCCATGTCTGTGGGGACACCGCAAAACAGTCACCTTCATGTTAAATAGTCTTATATGAAACTGAATCCAAGCGCACTAACTATACCACAAGAAACATATCACTAAATACTAATTACTAGTCTCCCTTAAAGGAGCAGTTCAGTGTCAAAATAATAACTGGTTAAATAGATAGGCTGTGCAAAATAAAAATGTTTCTAATATAGTTAGTTAGCCACAAAATGTAATGTATAAAGGCTGGAGTGACTGGATGTCTAACATAACAGAACAGAAACCAACTTCCTGCTTTTCAGCTCTATAATTCTGAGTTAGACTATAAGGGGGGCCACATGGGATAAAACTGTTCAGTGAGTTTGCAATTGATCCTCAGCATTCAGCTCAGATTCAAAAGCAACAGTTATGACCCATGTGGCCCCCTCAAGTCTCTGATTGGTTATTGCCTGGTAACCAATCAGTGGAAAGCAAGAGAGCTGAAAAGCAGGAAGTAGTGTTCTGGCTATTATGTTACACATCCAGTCACTCCAGCCTTTATACATTACATTTTTGGCTAACTAACTATCTTGAAAACATTTTTTATTTTGCACAGCCTCTCTATTTACCCAGTTTTTATTTTTATACTGAACAATTCCTTTAATGTTTAACTGCATAGTAAAGTAATGGGCCCTTCACAAGTGTATCATATTTTCTTGAAAGGAAGTGGGGCAGTTATTTCTTAAAGTGGCTGTTCGCCAACAAGAGAACAGTCGTAGAGATCTCCTCCGTTGGTTAATAACTAGCGAAAATGTTTGACAAAATGCAACACAGATGTGACACTGGATCTCAAAACAAGCCATAAGGAGTTAAGAGGATAGAAGGATCCCAATGCCTCCTGAGAAATGAGGCTGCATTCCAGCAGTATAATCTAATGGCAGTGTAAGACTACTTGGCTTTATTCAGAGATGCCAAGGCCTGCATATGGCTCAGTGTGTTTACTTTGGCACAGATATACCAAGAGCTTTATGTCTGTACTTCTATATGTGTGAGGTCCAGCTTTCCCAGAGACTCTCAGATAGAGCTCTTTGCACACCTCGCAGGCAGGAATGTACCGTGACACTATGTGACCTCTTAAAAAGCTACGTTTTGCTGCTCGTGACTCTTGCGGTCGCACAGCTTAAACGTTTATAGCATTGCCATGTAGTGCGTCATCTTCTTAATTTCACATCAGCAGCTACTCAAAAGCCAATGGAGATTTCTAGAATACAACTGTAATCTCTTTGCTACATCCCACAAAACAGATACGGGTAAATTAATTCTCAATTAAACTAGTGGAACGGGTTATTTTGTTGACGAAAGCTTTAACCATTACAATCATTAAAGGGATACGGTCAAGGGAAAAAATTATTTTTTTCAAAATGAATCAGTTAATAGTGCTGCTCCAGCAGAATTCTGCATTGAAATCCATTTCTCAAAAGAGCAAACAGATTTTTTTATATTCAATTTTGAAATCTGACATGGGGCTCGACATATTGTCAATTTTCCAGCTGCCCCTGGTCATGTGACTTGTGCCTGCACTTTAGGAAGGAAATGCTTTCTGGCAGGCTGCTGTTTTTCCTTCTCAATGTAACTGAATGTGTCTCAGTGGGACATGGGTTTTTACTATTGAGTGTTGTTCTTAGATCTACCAGGCAGCTGTTATCTTGTGTTAGGGAGCTGTTATCTGGTTACCTTCCCGTTGTTCTTTTGTTTGGATGCTAGGGGGAAAAAGGGAGGGGGATGATATTCTAACTTGCAGTACAGCAGTAAAGAGTGATTGAAGTTTATCAGAGCACAAGTCACATGACTTGGGGCAGCTGGGAAATTGATAATATGTCTAGCCCCATGACAGAATTCAAAATTGAATATTAAAGAATCTGTTTGCTCTTTTGAGAAATGGATTTCAGTGCTGAATTCTGCCGGAGCAGCACTATTAACTGATTCATTTTGAAAAAAATTTTTTTCCCATGACAGTATCACTTTAACAAGCCACTGCTTCTGGCATGTGAGATTTGGTTCCAAATTAAACCAACCGAGAAGAATTAAAGGGGTTGTTCACATTTAAACAAACTGTTAGCATGATGAGACAATTTGCAATTGGTTTCTATTTTTTTTTTTCATCAATATTTTTATTGTTTTACAAACAAATGCAATATATACGTATCAAAATTTAGACAGGTTATCATAGGCAGTGCAGACGGATGTAAGTTACCAGTGGCAAATGGTTTCTATTTTTTATTATTTGTGGTTTTTGAGTTATTTAGCTTTTTATTCAGCAGCTCTCCAGTTTGCCATTTTAGCAGTCTGGTGGCTAGGGTACAAATTACCCAAGCAAACGTATTGATTTGAATAAGAGACTGGAATATGAATAAGAGAGCTCGTGAATAGAAAGAGGAGTAATAAAAAGTAGCAGTAACAATAAATGTGTAGCTTTACAAAGCTTTTGTTTTTAGATGGGGTCAGTGACCCCCATTTGAAAGCTGGAAAGAATCAGAAGATAAAAGACAAATAATTAAAAAATTATAAAAATAAATAATGAAGACCAATTGAAAAGTTGCTTAGAATTGGCCATTCTATAACATACTAAAAGTTTACTTAAAGGTGAAGCACCCCTTTAACCAATCATATTGTACCTTTCATTGCTTCTGATTTGGTCTCCTCAATGGACTGGTAGATTTTGTTCTTGTCAGCCAGGCGGGCCTTTGTGGCTTTATGTTCAGATTCCTCTTTCTCAACGCTTTGCTGTAGTGCTTTCAGTTTGTAGGTCATATCTATTTCCATATTGCTCTTTTCCTACAGGTAAAAGAACAGGAGAGGTGTAAGGACTAACAACCATTCCATCCTATATTGTGGCAAGTTTAACACCATGGCAGTAAACAAATTAGAGGACTTTTTTTTTTTTTTTTAACGTCTTTGTTTTTATGATGAAAAGTCATGTGATTTTAGGGATTCAGATTTGGTTCGGCCAGGCACTTGGATTCAGCCATATCCTGCTGAAAAAGGTCAAATCCCAAACAGAATCCTGGATTTGGTGCATGCCTACTGCAAAAGCAGCAACAAGAATGCTAGGTTTTATAAACAGATGCTCTTTTTTATGTAAATGGCAGCCCCACCCATATATTTCATATGAATCCCAAACTTCTTACCTTCTCCAAAATGGCTAGCCTTTCGTGCAATTTCTGCTTTTCTGCTTCTGCTCTTGCCAGCAGCTCTTTGCCTTTCTTTAGTTCCTCTTCCAAGACACATATTCTCCCTATCAACAGAAACAAAATGGAGGGTGACTCAGGTCTTGCCAAGCTTTAACGGCATGACTTATATCACAAAAAGGATGCCAGTGTCACAGAAGGCACTGCCCTTCTGCCATTGTCTCACATATATACTTCTAACATACACAAAACTTTATACATATTTATTATTCATAATGGACTATAGCTATGCTAGGCATAGGATTCTGACTGACTATGCTCGCCAACCCCCAGGTCAATAGCCTGCACACCAGATGGTTTCATATTAGGGTAATATTACATTCTTCTTTGGGAAGAACTAAGGAAGGCTGTAGCCAAATAAAATGCCGAAACAAGCGGAATATAGAGGCAGGTAACCAGTTTCTAGAACTAGGGAAAACGCTTCAACAGGAAAATGAATATGGCACTGCCTCTCAGTATTTAGATTAGACAAACCACTCGAGAACTAAATTACTTGTTCCATGGTCCTCTGCTTGTAAGCAGAGATGATTTAGAACACTGATCTCTCAAAGCAGTTGCTTATTTTTGAATTCCAGGCTTGGATGTTTTGGATGCTGGTGTTGCTCCCCAACTTTTTTTACATTTGAATGTGTTTCACAGGTAAAAAAAGTTTGGGGACCCCTGATTTAGAGAAAGGTATATTTGTAGTTTTTTTGAACTACACAATACACAGTCAAGGTGAGCAAGCAATTACACATAACTGGCAGAACACATACCTTGAAGGTCACTTATTACTTCTGACCCCTGATTGCGGTCCCTACGTTCTGACTCCAAAGCAGACTGCAGGTTAATAAAATCCTTTTCTAGTTTCAGCTTAGCATTCTCCAACATGCAGGTCTTATCCTGAAGCTCACGGTTGTTGGTTTCTAGCTGCTGTATCTGCTTGGACATCTCAGTCTGAGTCTTCCTCAGCCGGGCAGCTGCATCAGACTCTGTGCGGAGCTGCGCATTGGCTTCATCCAGCTGCCACAGAAGAAGGATAATAATAAGAAAGGTACTGGGCTGGATGGGTTTGCAATATTGTTAAAGCAGCTCTTGCCCACCTGTCTTTGTAGCTGATTCATCTTCTCGTTCGATATTTGGGAGTTTTGGTTTCTCCTTTTCAAATCTTCAAGTTGATCCTTTAAACTGTTCACTGCAAAATACAAGTTCTTTATTTGATCCTGCAAGGAACACGGTGTTCCCTAAACGTTTATAACTTTAGTTAATAAGGACAATGCTTAAAGGGATTCTGTCATGATTTTTGTGATGTAGTTTTTATTTCTAACTTTGGATGGAACTGCTTTCTGGCAGGCTGTTGTTTCTCTACTCAATGTAACTGAATGTGTCGCAGTGGGACCTGGATTTTACTATTGAGTGTTGTTCTTAGATGTACCAGGCAGCTGTTATCTTGTGTCAAGGAGCTGCTATCTGATTACCTTCCTATTGTTCTGTTGTTAGGCTGCTGGAGGGGGGAGAGTGAAAGGGAGGGGGGTGATATCACTCCATCTTGCAGTACAGCAGTAAAGAGTGACTGAAGTTTATCAGAGCACAAGTCACATGACTGGGGGCAGCTGGGAAACTGACAATATATCTAGCCGCATGTCAGATTTCAAAATTAAATAGAAAAAAAGCTTTTTGCTCTTTTGAATAACGGATTTCAGTGTGGAATACTGCTGGAGCAGCACTATTAACTGATGTATTTTGAAAAAATATTTTTTCCCATGACAAATGGTACAGGGGGGATACCTAAATCTCAGGTGCCCATCCTGTGGCCCCACAGCTGTAACATTTACATCCAGCCATTTCACCAACCACTCATTAATATGTTTACATAATCTATGTCCTTTCACTTTTATCTACATTTGCACATCCAGGGTGAGGCTCAGTTTGTTCCTCTCTACCTCCCCCCCCCCTCATTCTTGTAATCTGAGCTCTGAGCTCAGAGCTATGAGTGAGGAGGGAGAGGCTCAAGCAGTAAGTGATGTCATACCAAGCTAATATGGCAGCTGCTTTCCTAAACTAACAGAGACAGTGTCTAAAGCTGTTTACTCAGGTATGGAAAAACATTCTAAAGAATCAAAATGGCTTTTTAACTTGCATTGTTTTAGCTACTCTATTGACAATAAACTGCCTTGGTAGCTTTCCTTCCCCTTTAAAGAATGTGTGTCCTAATACTTTAAAGGCTTTAGCACTGAAGGTACATAGAAATCACCTACTGAGCAATCCCCCAGACCTCTCTTCCTTTCTGATCTCTCACTAAGCCCTTCCTTGATTTAGGTGTACCCAGTGGTGCTTACACATCAGGCCTTGTTTATTATTCCAGTAGTAAATAGTGTTTCAGTACTTTCCACAATACCATACGGACCTTCATTTTCCAAGCTCCGCTTCTTGTCAGCATCATTCTCGGCTTTTCTTTGGTACTCTGTGCTCTTGTGCTGCAGAAGAGCCTTCTCCCGCTCAAGCTGCCTGGTTGTCGACTCTATGCTCTTCCTAGCTTTTGCCTGAAAGCCACAATACAAAATGACAGCTCAGATCCATATTTCGCCATGTAGATATTGGATGTGCAATAAGCTCTTTGCCATTCCAAAAATGGCTCCAGTTTCAACTAGGCTGCGAGAGATTCTGGGTTGCCCAAATGCTAGATGTACCATAAGAAGGACCTCACATGCAACAAAGGAATACAGAACATGGTTATAAAAAGTTTGCTACTAGTCTAGTAACCCATATAAACTGATTAGCAGGTGGAATTTAATAACAAGCTACTTGATAATAACTTTGCATCTTTTATTGCTTTACCCTGTACACAGCACTCACCTCTTCATCCAGCTCCTTTACGATCTTCTCCAAACGTAAATTTACAGCTCTAGGAAACATTCGAAGATTTGAACCATTACCATGAATATTAAGTTTGCCAATATCTGCTGTCCACTAACATTCCAAAATATGTCATAATCAGAGATCACAAACCTGCAGAACACATCTTTTATCCCACTAGGAGTATGTATAACCACCTCAAAATGATTGATTAGTCAATTTTGGTACTAATGGGACAGAATCAGACTGACATATTATGATCATGTGTTTTACAGAAATTGGTCCAGCCATATGGAGCCTACTTAAAGGGGTTGTTCACCTTTAAATTAACTTTTAATATGTTGTAGACAGTGATATTTTGAGACAATTTGCTTTTGGTTTTCATTTTTGATTATTTGTGGCTTTTGAGTTATTTAGTTTTTATGCAGCAGCTCTCCAGTTTGTAATTTCAGCAATCTTGCTGCTAGGGTCCAAATTACCCTAGCAACCATGCATTGATTTGAATAAGAGACTGGAATATGAATATGAGAGGGTCTAAATAGAAAGATGAGTAATAAAAAGTAGCAATAACAAAAATGTGTAGCCTTACAGAGCATTTGGTTTTAGATGGGATCAGTAACCCCCATTTGAAAGCTTGAAAGGATCAGAAGAAAAAGGGAAATAAATCAAAAAGTGTAACATATAAATAATAAAGACCAATTGCAAAGTAGCTAGGAATTGGACATTCTATAACATACTAAACGTTACCTCAAATGTTTTTTTTTATTAACAGCTGACAAACTGGTTACCGACAAACAGCATGGCTAGGAACAGTTCCCAATAGGCTTTGGAATATTTTTGAATATTTCCTAGTTGCAGTTAAGCTGACTAGCTAGTCATTAAGTCATACTGACCATTAGTTACTAAATGGTACTTTAAGCTGTTCCCATTTTATAAAGCTATGACATGAAGCAAACCCCACATTGGGTCATTCAAACATGGAGTGTGTAACGAGCAGTAAAACAATACCAATACTAATGCATTACTAGTACTACCTATACCTAGTATTTACTCTCTTTACTTTCTTGGCAAATGCAAGAAATGTTCCTGCACCCACCCACATCAGCAGGAAAAGAGAATTATTTTCAAACCAAATCATATAGTTCTTCACTGCAGGGACACTGGCCAATTACCTGAATTTTTGCTCCAGCTCATCTTTGGTTTGCATCTCATTGTGGAGCTGCTCCTCCAGCTTGTTAATGACTTTTTGCAAATGCGCTGACTGCTGCAATTAGGGTATGGAAGATATAAATTAATTTCAAGACATTAATTGTTAATAAAACATTTATTGCTTTAAGACCAGCACTTATTATTTGCAACTCACACCCAAACCAGCATATTGATCCAGCTAGCACCCATTACCAAACCCAACACAACACAACAGGGGCACAAGGAAGGAGGAGGATCTGGAAGTACAGAGGTTGCATTGGTATTAGAAAAATCTACTGGCGCCAACCATCTGTTCAATAAATGACTGTATCTGACCTCTTTCAGAAGAGGTTTCCAAACTGTGAGGCTAAATGCAGTTCAAGGACATCTGATCCAGACAAGAAACCTTAAAGGAGAAGAAAAGCTCCAAGACAGTTAATGCTAACAGATTAGCCACAATAGTGCAAACTAGAATGCTATATTTCTTCTGCAAAATGCTTTACCATACCGGAGTAAACAGCTTTAGAAGCTCTCTCTGTTTGTTAGGATAGCTGCCATGTTCACTTAGTGTGACATCACTTCCTGTCTGAGTCTCTCCCTGCTCACTCATAGCTCTGGGCTCAGATTACAGCAGGGATGGGAGAAGTGAGGTGGAGAGGAGCAAACTGAGCATGCTCAATCCCTAGCCCTGGAGGTTTATGCTGAAAACAGGAAGTCCGATACAGAAGCCCATGTGTACACAATAGAAGGAAAGAAATGCTGTTTCTTTTGACAGAGGACTCAGAGCAGCATTAATTTGAGGGTTTACTGATGTATTTATATAGACCTTTCTGATAAAGCTTACTTAGTTTTAGCCTTTCCTTCTCCTTTAATTACATTTGGTGCCAATATGTGGTTTGGGATATTCTAGCAGCAAGGCAGCCATTATTAAGAGTTTATGTCTATGAAGATTCTAATTTATCCAGGTCATGATATATAGTATCTAGTAGAATAAGTCAAAGTCAACTGGACATTTAGATTTTTTCTTGTAAAACGTTTCACCACTCATCCAGTTGGCTTCTTTAGTTCACCTGAAGTCATAGAGGTAAGCAAACTCACAAATATCCAATCACAATGGTTCTATTGAACTTCAGTAAGGGGTTGGCTGACTGAACTTCAATGGAACCATTGTGATTGGATATCCGTTAGTTTACTAATATCAAGGGTTTAAATGACGGGGAATTTCACTACCACTTCAGTTGAACTGAAGAAGCCACTTGGATGAGTGGTGAAAATTTTTCAAGAAATACTCTAAGGGGCAGTTTTATCAAAGGTCGAAGTGAAAAATTGAATTAAAAAAATTCGAATTTTGAGCTAATTTTTGTTTACTTCGACCAGGGAGTAGTCCAAATTCAATTGTGATTTTAAAAATATTTGAAAATTCTAAATTTATCATGTACTGTCTCTTTAAAAATTCTGCTTCGATCAATCGACATCTAAAACGTGCCAAATCGCTGTTTTAGCCTATGGGGGACCTCCTAGAACCCATTTGGAGTCAATTAGTGGACTTTGAAAAATCAAAGGTTTTTTTGGGATTACTTCGATTCATACGATTTGAATTCGATCGAAAATGGACCTATTCGATCAAAAAAAAAAAAAAAAAAAAACTTGAATTCAAATTTTGAAGTATTTCAAATTTGAAATTCAAACCTTGATAAATCTGCCCCTAAAAGTCCAGTTGTCTGACTTTATTCTACTAGATACATTAAGGGGCAGATTTATCAAGGGTAGAATTGAAAATTCGAATTTAGAGTTTATTTTAGTGTAATTCGACAAGGGAATAGTCCAAATTTGATTTGAACTTAAAAAAAATTCAAAATGTATCATGTACTGTCCCTTTAAGAATTAGAATTCGACTATTTGCCATCTAAAACCTGCTGAATTTGTGTTTTAGGCTACGGGGGACCTCATGCAATCAATTTGAAGTTGTTTGGTGGACTTTTTAAAAAAAAAATTAAAAAAAAATTTGGTGAAAAAATTTGAATCGAATTTGATTCTAATTTGCAGCTCCATCCTAAAAAAAAATCCTTTTTTTTTTTTTTAAAATAGATTTTGATTGGTAGTTTCTTTTACGAATTTTGAGTTTATGGGAGTTTATAGAAACTCCCATAAACTTGAAATTTGACCCTTGATAAATCTGCCCCTAAGAGTTTATGTATCTCCAACTTCTTAGGAGCTAATTAAAACGCTTCCCTCCACCCCCCTTCTACCCTATCCCCTCTCCTTCCTTTACTTAATTGTTAAAATTCAATAAAAAGCATTCTTTAAAAAAAAAAAATGGACCTATTGGCTGTTATTGGCCCCTGCAAGTCAAACTCAGTCAGTTGTGACAGCTGCTTATCTGCAGGTTGGACGTTTATGAATTAAACCCTATGCTTTTAGCGTGATATGAAAGCTGGTATATTCCCAAACTACTCTGGACACCAAGTACAATTCTCGCATTCCAGAAAATCAGACACCCTCTAATCACGGACATCTGGCGCTTTTCTTCTCCTAAACAGCTTTAATCTTTAATCAGTTCGGTTTTTGTTAGGATCTGACAGCCATAAAAATGCCAAAATCCGACGCTCGAGGCAAAGGGGAGGGGGCTTTTAAAGGAAATCAGATCCAAGCTAATCCAAAACACACACACACAGAGCCACGCTCTGCCGAGGGAGTAAATATGATTCTATTTTCTGATAAAATGAGCCAGCGAGAGGGAGAAATGTCACAATGTCACTGCAAAAGGCTGGCGGCTATCAGATTGGGCTAAGCATGAAGTTTTGTCATTTCATAGCACCCAACTGGGAAAAGTGCCAGATAATGGCAAGTAATGCATTTACTGGCGCCTAGGCTACGACTAAGCAAATATTAAAGGGATACTGTAATGGGGGAAAAAAAAATTCAAAACGCATCAATTAATAGTGTTCCAGCAGAATTCTGCACTGAAATCCATTTTTTTTATATTAAATTTTGAAATCTGACATTGTGCTAGACATATTGTCAGTTTTCCAGCTGCCACAGTCATGTGACTTGTGCTCTGATAAACTTTAATCACTCTTTACTGCTGTACTGCATATTGGAGTGGTATCACCCCCTCTTGTGTATTGGGGAATCTATTTAATTGCTCATTGTGTTATAAGTTTGAGACTGTGACAGTTTATTTATGCGGATGGTTTTGTTGTTCAGTGACATACTGTATGTATCCCTTCTACACATACTCCTAGCAAAAAAACTCATTGGGCTGCATAGGCATTCTTTTCTTTCAACATATGCAAATATGCCCATTAAACAGAGAATGATGCAGAGGATGACAGCTCATTGCATTGATTGTAGCTCTGTAAGTCCCCAGCTCACCACCAAGGAAGCGAGCATACTAACTAAAGCTGGCCAAACAGGGGCCGATAAAAGCTGCCGACAGACTGAGTCACCAGCTTATTGGCCCGTGTGGGGCGCTCGGAAAGTCGGCCAGATGTCGATCGGGCAGGGCTAAAAAATCCATCGCGGCTGCATCTGTTCGTCCCACGATTCGACTGCCCCTATGCCATACATTATGATCTGATCGTTGGGCCCTAGGGACCACAATCGGATCAGCCCGATATCGCCCACCTCAATGTGGGCATATGGGGGAGAGATCCGCTCGTTTGGCGAAATCGACAAACGAGTGAATCTCTATGTATATGGTCACCTTAACTGAGTGGGCATAGCTGTGGATATGTTGCACGCATCTCCTGTGCCCATTTCTCTATGTTATCCAACCTTACAAATTATTTTATGCATGCTCATCGCTTAGCGCAATCTTTTTAATGCAAGTCTTTCCTCGCCAGGTGCTGCTGTCGTACTCACCTCTTTCATTGGTTGGACAGAGGAATTTTTCGCCTTACAATTTTGGGAAGACTCGCTTAACAATCTAAAAGAAAATGTTAAGAAGTAGACATGAAACAGCTCTCTCTCTCATAAAAATTCTTGGTCAAAGAACAAGATTCCTAAACAATGTCAGACTTTCAAGTATTTATATTATGGTTTAGTCGCTAAACAATGATGTCATGTTAAGATGCAAACACAATGCACAGCTAAGGGTTAAACCCATGTCTGCCTTCCATATTCTTATCTCACCAAAATGACATTTTTTGCTTCCAGAACAGACCTTGGAAGAAGTAGCACTGACTAGTGCTGAGCGGATCTCTATGTGTATGGTCACCTTTAGGCCTTGTGCTGACCAGCATTTATGCATAACTACAATACAAATCAGTCTGGGGGTGTCAAGTCAGTAAAGGTAGCCATATATGGGCCGATTAAAGCTGCCTACAGAGCATGTTGGAAGCTTATTGGCCAGTGTATGGAACCTTCCCCACTCGATATCTGGCTGAAAATTGGTCAGATGTTGATCAGGCAGGCTTAAAAATCCTGTTGAGGTGAGGAACACATTGGCTCATGGATGAAGTCCTCTCTCCAACTGCCTGCTTGTACTATATAGTGATCTGACTTGGCTGAAAATGGGATCTTATTACAATACCTTCAAGTAATCTCCCAAATGACAGATAAGTCAGTGCACTGCTATAGTGCTTGCCTTGTCTGAGCCACAGAATTGGTATCGTCAATTAAGCTCTTCTAGAAAAGCTATGACAAGGTTACACAAAGGACAGCTATCACAAATGCTTGCCCTTTTATCAACCTAAATGAAATACAATAGAACCCCCATTTTACATTTTTCAGGGGACCAGGAAAAAATGATGTAAAATCCGGGGAAATGAAAAATCAGGGAAATAAGTGCCATAAATGATTGGTGCAGGACTGTATAGGGGGGCATACTAATTGAATTGACCATTTACAGGCAGAACCATGGCAAAATATACATCTGGTTAGTATTTTAAACCTCTTTATTTCACAAATAATAACATTCATAGAGGTGAAAAAAGCAGTTTTTGGGAACATCAGGACAAAATTTTGATGTCAAATCTGGAAAAACATGACTTCAAATCAGGGGACTTAAAATCGAGGCTTCACTGTACACAATGTTGATATTTGCCACTGCTTTTATGACTACGTACTGCGGGCAGACTTACAGATTTTCACGGTAGTAGGTGAAACCTACGAAAGGCAATTGGTTTCCTGCAAAGGCTTTCGGGATAGGAAAGGTTTCCACATCTCCCTTGTCATCTTCGATGTCGTCAAAATTACTGGTGTCAATGTCACTAGTCAACTCAGGCACAACAGGAGCAACCGCTGGAAGCAGGGAGAAAAGAAAGCTTGGCATGAGTTACTTCTCGAAAAAACATTTGGCTCCAGCCTAGAACTTAGAGGTCCAGGGATAATGAACGGCTAAAGTGACCCACAGCACAGGAAAGATTGGTTCCGTATAATCCAGTTATACATTTGCAGAGTCAATGGGGAACATGCCTGTTCAGCTTTATGCTAAAACACCGTATCTGTATCAATATGCTTGAGAAATGGTTTATATGTTGTAGAACACTGGGGGTGGGGTTCCAGTTCTAATGAGTTAAAATTGAAAAAACTTTATTACCAAGCTTGTATTAAAAACAGCTGACATGTGCAGTCACCTGACGTGTTTCATGCCTCGTTATGGAACTTAATCAAAGCCTCTGATGAAGTGCCAGAATGAGGCATGAAAAGCGTCAGGTGACTAGACCAGTCATAGTCCAGGAGATAAGTCTCCTTTTTTTACTTCCTTGTTTTGTGACAAAAAGTGATGCGATTTCCCGCCCGCCCCTAATTTGCATATGCAAATTAGGATTCAGTTCGGCCAGGAAGAAGGATTCGGCCGAATAAGAATCCTGCTGAAAAAGGCCGAATACTGGATTCATTGCATCCCTACTGTTTACAAGGAGGAGTTCTGAGCGGCAGACGTAAGTTTCTAAACCAGTTCTTATGACCAAAGACAGAACTAGAAATTAGTTAGAGAAAACAGAAAAACTACAGATCAGACATTCCTATATACATTCCTATATATTACGGAAACAGACATTTTTTTTTCTCTTTTCAAATTTTAGTGATAGTGTCCCTTTAAGTCATGCTGCACAGGTACCCAGCATTCAGACAGCGGAGTAATGCTACACAACGGTGACATTGATAAGCCAAAATACTGGAATCTTTGTCCTCCTATTGCTAAATACTAGTCAGAGCCCTTGCCATCTCCCTCCACGTACCACAAACATTTTTCTTCTTCCTGCAGATCCACTACACAGGCTGCGGCATAGACTATTTAAAAACTCACTTTAACATGAGTACTTAGTCAAGGAATTAGAGAAGCCATCCTATTTATAATTTAATAATTTGTGTGTGTGCATATATATGTGTATATATATATGCACTGTTTAATACACTTGTTTTAATCATAAGGAATCCTGGTGTTGCTGGTCTTCAATATATATAGTATGTATATATAGTATGTATATACTGTGTATATATATATATATATATATATATATATATATATATATATATATATATACACATATATATATATATATATATATATATATATATACACATATATATATATATATATATATACATACATATATACATATATATACATATATGTACATATCTATATATATACACATATATACATATATACATATATATATACATACATATATATATATATACATATATACATATACACATATATACATATATACATATATATATACATATATACATATATATATACATATATACATATATATATACATATATACATATATATATACATATATACATATACATATATATATACATATATACATATACACATATACATATATACATATACACATATACACATATATACATATATACACATATATACATATATATATATATATATATCTGCCTGCGGTATGTGATTTTTATTGCATATTCATGAACATGACATGCATAACGCATACACGAATGCCCAATTTACTGAGCTAGTGAACTACAATATGCCTTTCAGGGAGTGCTGGGATCTAGAGTAGTATAGGTGTGTGATTCCAATTTCAACCTGTACAAGCTGAGCTTAGGGGCTGTGGATGGAAATACAAGGTTAGATCAGGACCACCCACAGCACAGCATCACCCACCTGACTGAGGCGCACATACTTACTTTCCCGAATGTTGTCCCAGTTCCACTGGTCGTTCTTGAAGAAAGGGTGCTGCTTTATGTCTTCAATTCCGTTCCTGCCAAGTCGTACCTCTCTGTACATAGCAAAGCAATGAAAAGGTTACATTTGCAAAAGGCGACTTATCCATTTGTGCAAATGAAGGTCTTATTATTGTACGAAAGGGCTAGGAGCCTTCCCAGGCAGCTATCCCCCAAGCACTATATATCAATCCCATAGAGTGGGCTTCAGCCCACCTCTTCTGATCCTGCAGCATGCGATTAATACATGAGAGCAAGCGGGGGGAAAACAGGCAGCCTGTTAAAATGCCACGTGTAGAATGAAGCCGTTTTCCACCCCGATTCTGTGTGCAAAGGGAAGCTCAGCCAATATCGGCCAGCATTTAAATTAAAAAGGATCCTTTCAGAGGCTGCTGCCAAGCCATATGACAAGGGAGGCATATGGAAGTTTGCACTTGCACTGCCAATATTCATTAACCCCTTGGCGGCAGAAAATCCAAAGGAATCTCTTCTACCTTCCTTACGGGTTAATGCACAAACCCCCTTCAAGTTCTAAAAAGCGATGTATAAACAAACAGTTCCAGAGAACAAATCGATCAACGGCTTCTGCAAAGTAACGTTGGATTCCTTGAATTCGGCTCACTGTCAATATTTTCATTGGCCGCAGGGAGTCTCAGGAGAGTCAGGGAAACAGGCCTGGCAGTGATCTGTGGGGGTGCAAGGGTGTCCTATACACAGGGTCCCTTATTTGAGCTAAAGAAATCAGAATTCTCTAGGCATCTACAGGCTACGGTGGGGATGAAATGAGCTCCCTCCTATGTACTAGATGTCTCTCTGAGAAATACATGAAAAGAGCAATGTAGCCAGTTTTATTTAAAAAATCCATTTATTTCACTGAATTAAAGAGGAAATTTACTTACAAACAAATCAGTAGTTTTCTAATTTGAAACGGCTTATTAATTACTTGGGGGGGGAATTACTAGTATTTTAAAGTGAAAATCCAAGGAGATTTCTAATTTAATATTTTAAAGGAAAACTATACCCCCAAAATGAATACATGAGCAACAGATAGTTTATATCAAATTAAGTGACATATTAAAGAATCTCACCAAACTGGAATATATATTTAAGTAAATATTGCCCTTTTACATCTCTTGCCTCAATCCACCATTTAGTGATGGTCTGTGTGCTGCCTCAGAGATCACCTGACCAGAAATACTGCAGCTCTAACTGTAACAGGAAGAAGTGTGGAAGCAAAAGACAGAACTCTGTCTGTTAATTGGCTCATGTGACCTAACATGTATGGTGTGTTTGCTTTGATTGTGTGCACCGTGAATCATACGATCCCAGGGGGCAGCCCTTATTTTTTTTAAATTGCAGTTTTCTATTTAGGATTACCCAATGGCACATACTACTAAAAAAGGATATCATTATGAAAATTGTTTATTTACATGAAGCAGGGTTTTACATATGAGCTGTTTTATGCAATATATTTTATAGAGATCTACATTGTTTGAAGGGTATAGTTTTCCTTTAAAGAACTCCACCAAAAATACATACAATGAAAAATTCTAATTCTAAGCAACGTTCCTATATACATTTAGTAAAGTAAGTTAAATGCTTTCAAAACAGGCCTGCAAATGTAACTGCTACTAAAAGCAGTGTCTGGATGTTTGTATTCTCTGCACTGCTGCTTCTGACTCCTGAAACAATATAGCAGAAGCTCAGTAACAAAACTGGAGGGCATGTGACTTCTACTACATGGTTTCAAGAATGAGATTAGGACAGAAACGGAATAAACAGATACTGCTCTCAGCTGCAATTAGAAACACTTAGAAAAACCATGCATATTAGAAAGCTGCTTAGAATTTTCTTTCAACTATTTTTAGGTGGAGCTCCACCTTAAAGGGATTCTGTCATGATTTTTATGATGTCGTTTTAATTTCGAAATGACACTGTTTACACTGCAAATAATTCTCTCTACAATATTAAAATTAATTCCTGAACCAGCAAGTGTATTTTTTTTAGCTGTAATATTGGTGTGTAGGTGCATCTCAGGTAATTTTGCCTGGTCATGTGCTTTCAGAAAGAGCCAGCACTTCAGGATGGAACTGCTTTCTGGCAGGCTGTTGTTTCTCCTACTCAATGTAACTGAATGTGTCTCAGTGGGACCTGGATTTTACTATTGAGCGTTGTTCTTAGATCTACCAGTCAGCTGTTATCTTGTATCAGGGAGCTGTTTACATTCCCATTGTTCTGTTGTTAGGCTGCTGGGTGGTAAAGGGAGGGGGGTGATATCACTCCAACTTGCAGTACAGCAGTAAAGAGCCACTGAAGTTTGTCAGAGCACAAGTCACATGACTGGGGGCAGCAGGGAAATTGACAATATATCTAGCCCCATGTCACATTTCAAAATTAAATATAAAAAAATCTGTTTGCTCTTTCGAGAAACGGATTTCAGTGCAGAATTCTGCTGGAGCAGCACTAACTGATGATGTGTTTTGAAAATGTTTTCCCATGACAGTATCCCTTTAAAGAGAACCACCCCTTTTTTTTGACATGAGCTCATTCAGTTTGGCTTATGTAGAAAAAGTGCATAAACACTACCTGAACTTCCAAAAATATTTACTCAAACATAGCTGATCCCACAGACTGTAGGAAAACATCCCCCGCTGAACGAGTAATAAACTCCTCCCTTACCTTGTTCCACTGCAAAGTGGTGGATTCTGGGATTTTCACAGTAATTGCCCAGATTCTCTTGAAAGAAGAGGAATGCAAAGTCCCAGAATCCATCACTTCCCAAGGCAACAAGGTGAGGGAGGGGATAGATCACCGTCAGCCTAACAAGGTGGGGGTATACTGTCACCAGTGCACCTGTACCAGCATCAGCCCTGAAGTAAAATGGCTGCTCCAACACAGACGCCTCAGTTTAGACATAGATATTTTGGTCCCTGAAATGAGTCACATCATGGGACCAAAACCAGGAAGTGGTTAGTGCAGCAGGTCATTTCCACACAAAAATCTCTTCCTTCCTGGCATGGCTACGACACAAATCTGCCCTTCATTAGACCAGCAGCACTAAGTACCTGTCTGCATGGTGCGGAACCATCTGGTGTTTATTTAATTTTTTTCTATGAAGCCCAAGATAAATGACAGGAAGAATAGTTCTGTATTTTTGTGCAGTCGTTGCTCAGTGACATAGCTTTGTGATGTCCTTGCCACAGATCCCGGTCAGCTTCCAAATCCCTTCAAAATGGCCCCCCTCAGGATGATACATTTTCCACTGCCAGCCCAAATTAAAAAGGCCAGTAACGTATAGAAGAGCAGCAGTTCTATGTTATATGAGATAGGCTTTTATTCTGCAGATGTGTAGACTGCCAAAACTTACATTTGACCCCTGTTTACCTTCGGTTTTACATCCATCCATCTGCTCTTACATCTGTGTGCCACTACAGCCCTATTGGAACTTTCTATATGTCCATACGGTCACATATCAGCTGGTTTAAAGGAGAAGGAAAGCTCCAAGACAGTTTATTGCCAACAGATTAGCCATAATAGTGCAAGCTAGAACGCTATATTTATTCTGCAGAATGCTTTACCATACCTGGGTAAACAGCCCTAGACACTGTCTCTGTTTGTTTAGGATAGAAGCTGCCATATAAGCTTGGTGTGTGACATCACTTCCTGCCTTAGTCTCTCCCTGCTCACTGATAGCTCTGAGCTCAGATTACAGCACGGATGGGAGGAGGGAGGGGGAGAGGAGCAAACTGAGCATGCTCAAGCCCTGCCCTCGAGGTTATGCTGAAAACAGGAAGTCTAATACAGAAGCCCATGTGTACACAATTGAAGGAAAGAAATGCTGTTTCTTTTGACAGAGGACTCAGAGCAGCATTACTTTGAGGGTTAACTGGTGTATTTATATAGACCTTTCTGATAAAGCTTACTTAATTTTAGCCTTTCCTTCTCCTTTAAATAAACTCTTGAAGCAAATACATTTTTTATCCAGTGCAGATTAAAGGTGGTCATCCACAGGCAGATTTAATTTGCCAATTCGGGTCCTTTAGACCGATTCGGAAGTTAACTGGCTTCTCTGGTCGATATCTGGCAAAGAATTGGCTAGATCTTGATTGGGCAGACTGGATTTTTCTGTCAGATCGAGGACTACATTGGCTAATTGATGCTCCTACTTTTCATACCCCCCCTAGGGCCAAACAATTGCATTACCACGATATTGCCCACGTTTGGGCCTGTCAGAGGAAAGATTGGTGACATGGGCCACCTTAACCGTGCACATAAAACACATTTTTGGTGTTACTGGCACTGTTAATAAAGAGGCAAACTTTTTTTTCCAATATCCCAACAGCCAATCAGCAATTAGCACTTGTTGATTCCCTTGTTTATAACAATGGAAGTGAATATTTGCAGGTGTATCCACGTGTTAATGACAGCAGGTAGGCTTGCCACTTTGAAGCACAGTTAAGGGATCCACTATGTGGAAACCAGTTATCCAGAAAGCTCTGAATAACGAGAAGGTCATCTCTGATAGACTCCACTGTATCTACAAAATCCACATTTTTAAAAATGATGTAATTCTTCTCTGTAATAATAAAACAGTAGCTTGCACTTGATCCAAACTAAGATATAATTAATACGCATCGGAGGCAAAACCAGCCTGTTGGGTTTATTTAATGTTTATAAGATTTTCTAGTAGAGTTAAAGGGATACTGTCATGGGAAAAAACATTTTTTTCAAAATGAATCAGTTAATAGTGCTGCTCCAGCAGAATTATGCACTGAAATCCATTTCTCAAAAGAGCAAACAGATTTTTTTATATTCAATTTTGAAATCTGACATGGGGCTAGACATATTGTCAATTTCCCAGCTACCCCAAGTCATGTGACTAGTGCTCTGATAAACTTCAATCACTCTTTACTGCTGTACTGCAAGTTGGAGTGATATTACCCCCTCCCTTTCCACCCCCCCCAGCAGCCAAACAAAAGAACAATGGGAAGGTAACTAGACAGAAGCTCCCTAACAAAAGATAACAGCTGCCTGGTAGATCTAAGAACAACACTCAATAGTAAAAACCCATGTCCCACTGAGACACATTCAGTTACATTGAGAAGGAAAAACAGCAGCCTGTCAGAAAACAATGTTTTTTCCCATGACAGTATCCCTTTTAAGGGTTAAATACACCAGTAAACCCTCAAAGTAATGCTGCCGAGACACCATATTTCTTTCCTTCTATTGTGTACACATGGGCTTCTGTATCAGACTTATTGTTTTCAACATAAACCTCCAGGGCTTGGACTTGAGCATGCTCAGTTTGCTCCTCACTACCCCTCCTGTTCCCCCCCTCCCTCCCTGCTATAATCTGAGCCCAGACTTATGAGTGAGCAGGGAGAGACTCAGGCAGGAAGTGATGTCACACCAAGCTAATATGGCAGCTGCTATCCTAAACATACAATGAGAGCTTCTAGAGCTGTTTAATCAGGTATAATAAAGTATTCTGCAGAATAAATTGTAAGGCCAAAGGCCTCAGAGGTAGTGAGGACCAAGGGAGGAGGTAGCAAAAGTCCAAGTTCGCAGTACAGATAGGGATGAGACAAAAGAATGGTCAAACAGGCAATGATATCAGTCCAGGCAGAAGAGGTTCAAAGTCGAGGAATCCAGGCAAGAGGTCGGTACACAATAAGCAAGAATATCAGACGAACACACCCAGGAATAGCAAGCTAAGACCTATAATTGGGCACTGATGACTTCCCAGAGTTCCTTCTTATAGGCCCAGGTTTGGCGCCAATTTTGGACGCATCGGCGTCATAACGTGTGCGTGGACGCGCTGACGTGTGCGACCGACGCCGGCGCCGATTATTGATGCCGACGCCCATTCCGTCGCCGGCGACCAGAGTGCGGGAAGAGGAGGGTGTCATCCGGCTGCGTCCGCGAGGAACCAGGAAGCCACCATCTTGGACGCCATCTTGGTCACCATTTTGGAATCCTGACTCAGACTCCATTACATAAATATAGTGTCATAGATTGCACTATTGTGGCTAATCTATTGGCAATAAACTTCTTCGGAACTTTGCTTCTCCTTTAACACCAAATTGCTAACATTATGCAATAATAAAAATTGGGGCAGCTGCATTTGTTGCTTCAACAACACCTGCAATGCCCAACTACATGCCCCATGTCGAACGGGTAGTGCTTACTATGCAACATTAAAATATACACTTTTTTTTGTTTTCTGTAGTTTGTAGATATATTGCAAAAGTCTTATAAAGTGAAGTGTCTCTCTTGGACAACGTTAAACTCAGCCCTTCTTAATGCACTTTGATGTCGTAAACTGATTAAAGTCATACTGAACAGAAAAGAGACAATATGGCAAAAGGACAATAGGTGCACGGATTTTATATGTGGGCAGGGAATTAATCACTGGGCAATTTAGATATTTCCAGGTAGTGAGGGTTAACACACAGCAAAATCAGCAAAGCTGCAAATCTGTGTCAGGCTGTAGCTTCCAGCTCCACTTTGGGAAATAAAAAAGAAGTATCTAAAAAGAGAAAGTGCTGACAGGCTTGCAAAATTGTGCCGGCAAAGCAGTAATTCCCCTTCCTGTCAATCCTGTGTGGGCTTTGAACAGCATGTATTAATAATATTCCACCTTAAAATCTATGAAAGTCACTGCATATCCGACACTCAAAAGCTCTTTTAATGCTTTGCTGTTTGATCATGATCTTGTCACTTCTCTGTGTTCCCTTCTACTGGCCTAACAGCTATAACAGGGACAAATACAGTTTTGGGAACTGTTATCCTGAATGCTTAGTTTTGGGATCTGTTATCCTGGATGCTTAGGACCTGGGGCTTCCCAGATAACGGATCTTTCCGCAATTTGGATCTTCATACCTTAAAGGGGAACTATCGCGAAGATGAAAATTAAATATAAGCTTCATCATACTGAAATAAGAAAGTTTCTAAATACAATCAATGAAATATTTTGCATTGTTTCTGAAATAATCAAGTTTATCTTCACTATTCCTCTCTCAGCATTGGTTTTTCTTCTTTCTCTCTTCATGCAGCAGTCGGGTGTCAGATATTCATTGACAGTTAGATCCAATATATCTTATAGGGGGACTTCTTTTCCTAGCAGATGAATTAGAGCTCACTCAAATAACTGATTCCAGTACAAACAAAATAACTGCCTTTTGCACAAATTCTGCATGTAGAGGGACATGATTTCTAGTGATTTTAATAGAGTGAGCTCTAATACATCTTCTAGGCAAAAGGAGCCCCCCTATAAGATATATTGGATCTAAAGCTGGCCATAGATGTTGAGATTTTTAAAAGATCAGATCCTCATCGTGAGACCACGATTTTCTCGGAACGATCGTACGAATTAACCATCAACTAAAAAGACCAATTTGCCAGGAAAACAAAGGGGAGCTGCCTGCTTGGCCCTGAAAACATAGATAGATTGCACTGGGACCGACAAAGATTTTTTGACCTGGCCGATCTATTTCCTGACAGATGTCGGATGAAAAATATAAGATATACGATCGTTCGAATCCCACTAACCGCACGATAATTTCGATGGATTGGTCGGATTTACCTAAAATCGGTCGTTCGGCAAGAAGAATCGTCGCGTCTATGGGGAGCTTAACTGTCAATAAATATCTTACAACCAACATGAAGACAGAATGAAGAAAAACGGATGCTGAGTGAGGAATAGTGAAGATAAACGATCATTTCTGAAACGGTACAGAATTAATAATTCATTGTATTTAGAAAGTTTCTTATTTCAGTATGCTGAAGCTTATATTAAATTTCAATTTTTGCAATAGTTTCCCTTTATGTCTACTAGAAAATCATTAAATAATCAGGCTGGTTTTGCTTATAATACGGCTTAATTATATCTTAGTTTGGTTCAAGTCCAAGGAACTGTTTTATTTTTACAGACAAAAAGGAAATCATTTTGAAAAATGTGGATTATTTGGATAAAATGGAGTCTATGGGAGACAGCCTTTATGTAATTTGGAACTTTCTGGATAATGGGTTTCCGGATAACAGATCCCATACCTGTATATGATATATTATTTATTAAGGATGTATAAAATACCCTATTCTTTGGAATTGTGAAGCTAAATAAATAAATGAGGGAGAGAATCAATGAGTGCAGCCTCTGTGTTTTCTGCAGAACAGGTTCACCAATCCAATGAGGGGGGGGAAAAAAATTGTCACAATGCTGACTCGATTCTTTTTCTGTCAAATAGTAGGATGAAGCTTTTAGACGGCAGCATGAATACTGAATACTGGGAATTTAATTGTATGTACAGAGCCACGTGCCAGCCACAAACTGTTTTGTTACACCTACTGCTAATTCTGGTAAGCCCTGTGAATGGCCTGTTCTTGCTACTGCTGCCAACTGGAAATCACTTGCTGTTCTTGATTTTCTGGTTTTAAAGCCAAGTTGAAAGTAAACAACGAAAGAAGTCATGAAGATACATCTTGAGGCACTTGGATCTAACCTGCCAAAATCCAATCATACATGTATCATTTTGTGTCATGTATATTTTATACATGTATGATATTGGCAGATTTGCAGATCGTGCGGGTTTGAAGATGTTATCTGCTGATGTAATGTTGGCCAATGCATCATACATTGACACATGATCAGCTCCTCTTCTGCAGTATCGATTGGTTGGACTATCGGCCATAACACGTACTAGAGTCCTGCGTGGGAACCCTTAACCCAACCCATACCCGCAACCTGCAATCCGCAACCTGGCATTCTTACGCACTTGGACCTGCTACCGACCCGCAAGTACCTTATCAGCTACCCGGACCCACAACCCACTAATCATAAAATATCAGGAAGTGCTGTCATTGTAGACCGGAAGTGACATCATCGGAAGTAGGCATGCTCAGGGGGGAAAAAAGGAGTAAAACAGGAAGTGCTGTCATTGTAAATCGGACGTGACATCAACGGACGTAGGCGTGGTCAGAAAAAAGGAGTAAAAATCACTATTGAGAAGACCCAACCTGCGACCTGGAAAACCTCCGACCCGCGTCTATAGCTGCACCTGGAACTTCTACCCGCAACCCGCAGGGTACCGCAGGTTTTTGCGGGTAACCGACCCGCTGCAGGACTCTAACACATACAGCCACTGATCCAATATCAGTCTGCTCTGCCAGCTGGCCGATTGGTGAGATAATAGTGTCAGAGGGATCCCGAATCCCACTAATTTCCAGGTTCTTCTTTTTAAGACAACACCCCTACAAATTAATACAGGAAATAATGTACCCCCCCCCCCAATAAGAATAAAAAGAATATTGAGTGCTTTTATCAGGGTCATCATAAGGGGGGTCAGGGGCCCAACAGCAGAAAGGTCCTCAAAAAAGATTGGTGGCCTGCGCTTGGGTGAATTATGGGCAGGGCTTCAGCATAATGGGTGTGACTGTGGCAGATCAAATATATGTATACAAAAGCAAGATGGGTTTAGGGCATTAATCTATGGGAAGCCATGTATAAATCAGACCAAAAAGTAAAAAGTTACAAGTAGTTAAAAAGAAGAAATTTAAACAATCATCTTGAGCCTTACACATTTTGCGATGACACTTAATCATAGGCATAAATCAGATATGTGATCATGCATGCATTGGGGTTACATTGTTTGAAGGGCCTATGTGACCAATGGGTTACTAATTGTAGGCAATTGAGGCCCCTTGGGGAAGGCCCTGCTAACTCAATAGTGATTCCGATAAATTGATACCACAATTTTTTATTTTAATGTTAGGGACAGATAAGTCTGATGTGTGTAAAAGTGGCATCACTAAGTACTATGTATAATGGGGAAGCAGATTTACCAAGGTTCAAATTTTAAATTCAAGTTTTTTTTAAGCTCTTTAAATTTGATTTTCTTGTTATTTGTTAAGAAAACCGAATATCTAAAACTCGGACAAATTTTACCGACCAGAGATCTCTAATCAAATTAGACCGAACTCAATTTGAGTCCTTTCTCAGAAAAAACCTTGAATGTCAGGAAGGCTACAAACATCTAAATTAGTCACCAGACCTCTCCCATTGACTTATACATGAATTTGGCAGGTTTAAAGCAGCAGATAGTCAAATTCAAATTCTTAAATGGCCAGAGAATGATAAATCTCAAAAATCAAATTTGAGGGTTTTTCTTAAAAAAACTCAAATTGAGTTTGGATAATTGCCTAGTCAAATTTAACAGTTTTGACCATAAAAAAAATTAATTCGACCCTTAAAAAATCTGCCCCTAAATGATGACCTCACTAAGTTTCATATATATATATATGTATATATATATATATATATATATACACACACACACACACACACACACACACACACACACACACACACACAATAATGGAATTTAGAAGGTATTGGTTTGCCGATCACAGAAAAGAGTGCCACTTCCCTCTCCATGCAGCTAGATCCCGTTTTCTATGGTTACCTGTCAGTCAAAAAGGCACAGATGAGGTTCTTGGCGTGCGTGGAGATCTCCACATCATCAGTGAAATTTAGTGAGTTCTTATGGTCCATAATTTTACTGTAGGTTCCAACCAGAGAATCAGCATAAAATGGGGTGTCCCCTGGAAAAAATATAAAAACAATATATTACTGTAAGTGCTGTAACAATTTTTTTGATCTGTTAGAAAAACACAATGAAAATGGCAGTGTTTGCTCCACATATAGTCTGCTGATTGGTTGGTTGGTTGGTTTGGATTGGACCAGATGAAACTTTGTGATTTTTATCACCTGATCCACCATGTATCTGTGTGCATGCACCTTTAAAATGAGCAAGGCTACAATTAACCTATCACCATGCAGATTATAATATTTCCAGGAATACGCCATACATATAACACAATAACATAAAACAAGAGGACCGTTCGCCCAATATGCCCACCAAAGATGGGTGACATTGGGCTAATCTGATCGTTTGGCCCTAGGCAACCAGAAAAGAGGCAGCTCATTGATGCAGTCCTTTATATTACTACATGTAAATCAAACCCGTCCAATCAACATCTAGCTGCTTTTGGGCCAGGTGACAGTTGGGTAGTCCCGTCGGAGGACCTCATACATGGGCAGAGAATCTGCTGACTAAAGGACTTGAATTAGTATCTTAAATCTGCCCATGTATGGCCTCCTTAAATCGCTGGCACTTTTAAGTGTAATTTATCTCCAAGGGGGTGATCTGATGACAGTGACTGTTATAATATACCCAGGTAGCTGCAACCTGGTAATTTAGAATGCCTTTTAATGGAACAGTTCAGTGTAAAAATAAAAACTGGGTAAATAGATAGGCTGTGCAAAATAAAACATATTTCTAATATAGTTAGGCAAAAATGTATAAAGGCTGGAGTGAACAGATGTTGAGCAGAACACTACTTCCTGCTTTTCAGCTCTCTAACTCTGAGTTAAGCAGTGACTTTAAGGGGGGGCCACATGGGACATAAATGTTCAGTGAGTTTGTAAGTGAACCTTAGCATTAAGCTCAGATTTAAAAGAAACAGTTATGACCCATGTGTCCCCCCCCCCTCAAGTAACTGATTGGTTACCAGGCAGTAACCAATCAGTTGAAACCAAGAGAGCTGAAAAGCAGGAAGTAATGTTCTGGCTATTATGTTACACATCCAGTCACTCCAGCTTTTATACATTACATTTTTGGATAACTAACTATATTACAAATATTTTTTATTTTGCACAGCCTATCGATTTACCCAGTTTTTGTTTTTATACTAAACGATTCCGTTAATGCATATGGCACATACAGCAATTTTTGACATTTATCCCTTGTGAGGGCAACGCCAGTGTAAGAATGCAGGGAGTGAGGGCAATGCCTGAATAGGGATACAGACAGGTAAGCACAATAAGCACGAGGGACTGGGAATGAGATAAGCATGACCCAAACCTGACAGAGGCCATTTGCCTTGGATAATAGGCACTTCCGACTCACCAGCCTAGCACACACCTGTCAACAGTAACTTCCAGCTCAGCAAAGCACTAATCCATTTAATCTGCTCAACCAACTGCAAGGACAATATTGACCTTCTATGATCAGTGCCAAGGCACACTAGTTAACATAGCTTGGCACCTTAGCAACATGATTTAATAACCTTGCACCAACACAGCAGGAATCTGAAGCTTTTTCTTTTTTCCTTTATTTAATAGTTATTGAGCATGGGCAGAAGATATCTGTATAGTAATGCTGGATTCTGTATGAGAAACCTTCCAACAGGAGTTGTAAAAGGAGAAGGAAAGATTAAAATTAAGTAAGCTTTATCAGAAAGCTCTATATAAATACACCAGTAAACCCTCAAAGTAATGCTGCTCTGAGTCCTCTGTCAAAAGAAACACAACATTTCTTTCCTTTTATTGTGTACTCATGGGCTTCTGTATCAGACTTCCTGTTTTCAGCTTAACCCTCCAGGGCTAGGGCTTGAGCATGCTCAGTTTGCTCCTCTCTCCCTCCCCTCCCTGCTGTAATCTCAGCCCAGAGCTATGAGTGAGCAGGGAGAGACAGGAAGTGATGTCAAACCAAGCTAATATGGCAGCTGCTATCCTAAACAAACAGAGCGAGCTTCTAGAGCTGTTTACTTAGGTGTGGTAAAGCATTCGGCAGAATAAATATGTTATAGATTGAGGCTAATCTATTGGCAATAAACTGCTTTGGTAGCTTTTCTTCTCCTATAAGAATCAGATAAATTCTACTTAGAAACAGCCATCACAAAAAGAAAACTAGGAAAAGTGTTAATTATGAGGGTGGTCATGGCAATGCAGGAGGGCTGTGGTCTGAACCTATGGGTGTGGGCTAAAACAAAAAAAAAACAAATACATTAAGGCTGGCCAAGCAGGCAGGTTTTCTGTATGTACTTAATACAAACTGTCAATCAAACCGGAGACATACACAAACACATGCTGCTGGTCACACTCAACATACAGAAAGTAACAGTAAAAAGGCAACTGCATGAGATAGTGAATAATCATCATTAATAAACATAAAGGATCCAAATATAAAGTGGAATCACTTACCAACCAGCATCTCAAATAGGAAGACCCCCACAGACCACCAGTCACACTCCCTGCCATAGTATCCATCACCTCCCTGAGATTTCAGAACTTCAGGAGATATGTAATCCGGGGTCCCAACAGCAGTATCACAGCGCACCATGCCTGTCTAGAGGAAGAAGGCACATGTCAGGAATCAGAAACCAAGACAGCACAAAATAAACTAAAAAAACTATTTATAAAGTGAATATGTTTTACTTGCTTCCTACAGGGTTAATATTGTTTTTATAGAGAGTACTTGGGGTCTGGGTGCCAAACATTGGCTGCAATCGGACCCCTTCACTGCTCTGCCTGCTGCTGCTTTCAATAGCTGCCAATCAGAAGTGATCCAGGGTGTTCTTATTACTGCAGCAAGAAGTATTTTACCAGATCCCTCGTGCCTACAGCTGAATTATAAAAAAAAAAAGAAGAAACCCAATTGGGCTCTTGGTCTGATGTCTCTTCCATTATTAAAGGAACAGTAACACCAAAAAAATGAAAATATCATGTCCGGTTACCCTGCACTGGTAAAACTGGTGTGTTTGCCTCAGAAACTCTATTATAGTTTATATAAACAAGCTGCTGTGTAGCCATGGGGGCAGCCATTCAAGCACAGGATACACAGTAGATAACAGATAAGTACTACTATAGTTTATATAAACAATCTGTTGTGTAGCCATGGGGGCAGCCATTCAAGCACAGGATACACAGTAGATAACAGATAAGTACTACTATAGTTTATATAAACAAGCTGCTGTGTAGCCATGGGGGCAGCCATTCAAGCACAGGATACACAGTAGATAACAGATAAGTACTACTATAGTTTATATAAACAAGCTGCTGTATAGCATTGGGGGCATTCATTCAAGGCTGAAAAAGGAGAAACGACACAGGATACACAGCAGATAGCAGATCTATAGTATAGCGCTATAGTATACAATGGGATTCTTCAGAACTTATCTGTTATCTACTTTATATCCTGTGCTTGAATGGCTGCCCCCATAGCTACACAGCAGCTTGTCGAAGCAAACATAACATTTTGACCAGTGGAGAGCAACAGTACATTATATTGTTATTTTTTGGTGTTACTGGAGTCACCAGGTAGATTGAGCAAATGGAAACTAAAAATTAGAGATGCACCAAATCCACTATTTTGGATCCAGCCGAACCCTCGAATCCGTTGCGAAAGATTCTGCTGAATACTGAACCACATACTAATTTGCATATGCAAATTAGGGGTGGTAAGGGGAAACATTTTCTACTTCCTTGTTTTGTGAAAAAAAGTCACACGATTTCCCTCCCCACCCCTACTTTGCATATGCTAATTGGGATTTGGTTCGGGTGGGCAGAAGGATTCGGCTGAATCCGAATCCTGCTTTAAAAGGCCGAGTCCCAGACCAAATCCTGGATTTCGTTGCATCCCTACCCAAAATAACAGCCAGAGACATTGTCGCATTTACCGTAGCTTTCTATAGAAGCTGCAACACCTGATTATTGCTACAGCAAACCCTCTGGTGAGTGCAAAATCCTGCCTTGGTTATGCAAAAGTATGATTAAGTCCAGATTACAGACATATACATGTACACTGGGTTTTTATGCAGAATTTCCTGAATACCAAGGGCTGTAACTGCTGGGAAAAAAAAAAGAGTAGGATTATAAAGAACAGCCCCTATGCTCTGCTTATCTGTCTCATATGAGTTGTCTTAGTCTGTTGTGAGTCACAACTGCCAGTTCTATATTTGCCTGCCTCTGTCATCTCTCAGCCCAAGTCTTCCTTGTGTCACTGAATATGCACTTATCAGCACTGCTGGCAGGAGAATTAGGGGCTAATGGAGGTGGAAGCTGTATGGCAGATAAGAAAGGCCAAGAAGGATTCCAATTTCAAACATTCTTTCCAAAAACCAGCAACATTTTCTCACAATTCCAAACTGGAATCTTATTAAAGGAGACCTGTCAACCTAAGAAATAATTCCAAATCCTATTTTATGATGTTAGTCTAGCAAAATAAACATCACTTACACTATAAAAATGATTTCAAACCTGTTTTGTTTAGTCTTGGAATTTACAGTCATGGCAAGCAGACAGGTGCCATTTTGTAGACAATGCTATTAATGCAAGCTTTGCATCATGCCAAAATCTTGTTTATGCATCAGAATAGGGAACATGATGTACATGCCTATGCACTGGCTACACAATTAGATGGTGAGGAGCGAGTGGGAATGTGGGATTGCAGTGATGTCTAGGAAGTGTAGAATGGAAAGTTAAAGTAATTGCCTGCCCCGCCCCTATGCCTAAGTCTTAGAGGAGGGGCAGGCAATATATGATTGACAGCTGATACATTTAAACACATTTATAACTGTTATGGATGTTTTAATAAAAAGAATTTGGATTTCATGATTAATTTGAAAAGGACTTTTATTATACAGCTTTTTATGTCTGGGTGACAGGTCCCCTTTAAAGGAGAAGGAAAGCTCCACGACAGTTTATTGCCAATAGATTAGCCACAATAGTGCAAACTATAACACTATATTTATTCTGCAGAATGCTTTACCATACCTGAGTAAACAGCTCTAGACACTGACTCTGTTTGTTCAGGATAGAAGCTGCCATATAAGCCTGGTGTGACATCACTTCCTGCCTGAGTCTCTCCCTGCTCACTAACAGCTCTGAGCTCAGATTACAGCAGGGATGGGAGGAGGGAGGGGGAGAGAAGCAAACTGAGCATGCTCAAGGCCGTGCCCTGGATCTTTAAGCTGAAAACAGGAAGTCTGATACAGAAGCGCATGAGTACACAATAAAAGCAAACAAATGTGGTGTTTCTTTGACAGAGGACTCAGAGCAGCATTACTTTCAGGGTTTACTGGTGTATTTATATAGACCTTTCTGATAAAGCTTACTTAATTTTAGCCTTTCCTTCTCCTTTAAGAAGCACTTTTTGTATGTTATTTGCCATAAGTCACCCAGCACCTCTAAAGACAGTTCCCGTGCATAGAGCCCATGTGGGACATTATTCATATACTGTAAAGCATGGTGGCTTCATCTGTGTTATTGAAGGAGCATCAATTTCCCGAGGGACAAAAGCCTAACTCATATGTCTGCAAATCTGGGGAGGAACTCCTCCTTAAATTCAAGGTTTTCATGGAAGACCCTATTTCAGTTGCACCCAAACCACTGCCCCCAGAGCGCTGGAATATTGAAGCCAAGTGAGACTTTTTTTTTACTGTCTAAACGTGGCCATAGATGTAACAATTACGATCTTTATTGGAAAAGATCTTTCCAAGTAAGATCGTTCGTTTCAATACACACGTGTAGAACTAAATAGTCAGATATACAGACAGAAACAATAGAATTCTACCTGTATCTGATGATTCAGCACTAACAACGGCCGATGTTTGAGTGACTTCAAAGGCACTCAATCAAAATTTTCTGTCAAGCTCGATCGACGAGCCGACTGATATCCAAGTCTTCTTCTGATATCAGTCGGCTCTATTCCCACCATACACACAATGAATACTGTACGAAAATTTGTATGTCCAGCTCATGCCTTAAGCCTAAACCCTAAGGCTTAAAATGGGCATACACAAAGATTGCAAAACAAGCAGGTCTTTGCCCCCATTTGGCCACCCACTTGCTGACTTTAAAGGAACAGTAACACCAAAAAATGTAAGTGTTTTAATGTAATGAAAATATCATGTACGGTTGCCCTGCACTGGTAAAACTGATGTGTTTGCTTCAGAAACACTACTATAGTTGATTTACAAGCTGCCGTGTAGCAATGGCGCAAATTGAAAAAAGGCTATATGGTACAGGATAAATAGTGGGAACAGATAACACCATTAGGGTAGGGGCACACGGCGCGATTTCGCCGCGATTCTGCGCTAAGCGAGTTGTCGCTGCGTTTTTTAAGCCGAAATAGCTTTGCTAACTTTGGCGCTGGCGTCAATGCAAATCGCGGCGAAATCGCTGCGCTAATTCACACGCAGCGATTCGTTTTCTATTGTCGTCCGAAGTTGCCTCGCTGGGCGTTTCCGGGCGACAGTAGAAAAAGAATCGCCGCGTGTGAATTAGCGCAGCGATTTCGCCGCGATTTGCATTGACGCCAGCGCCAAAGTTAGCAAAGCTATTTCGGCTTAAAAAACGCAGCGACAACTCGCCCAGCGCAGAATCGCGGCGAAATCGCGCCGTGTGCCCCTAGCCTTATGTTCTTCAGAGCTTATCTGTTATCTGCTGTGTAACCTGAGCCTTTTCTCCTTTGAATGGCTGCCCCCATTGCTACACAGCAGCTTATTTATATAAACAAAAGTAGTGTTTCTGAAGCAAACACAGCAGTTTTACCAGTGCAGGGCAACACTGCATTATATTTTCATTACTTTAAAACAATTTTATTTTTTGACGTTACTGTTCCTTTAAGGCCAACGATTATAACTTAGGCCTATGCAGACCTGTCAGGAAAGCCAGAAGTATTTTCTAACCTGACAGTTTTGCTGGTTAAAATGGCAGTGGTACGAAGTTCAGATGAAGAAGGATACTAAAGGGCACAATCTTGGTTATCTATACAGGAATAAGAATGGAAATACATGTAAGTGAAACATGCTACTGCTGCAAATCTGGCTTCCATAAACACTGGCATCACTGCTAGTGCCTTTGGTACCCTTCCAGGGCTATTACCTTCAGGTGAAAAATGTACACGTCTACAATGGTACTTATAAATAGCAAAGTACAGCTGTCAGTGTAAGCGTGTTGTGTCTGATTGATTTTTGTGCAAGAACACCTCCAGGGTTCTGGCATATTTCCCTTTAATTACAATAGTCTTCAAAAAGTATTACCAAATGTTTGACGGTAGATGGCGCTGTAAGAGACAGAATTGGTGGCAGTTGCTCAAACAAATGCGCAGAACAGATAAACTCTTCCTGCAGTGAAATGAAAGCATTAAGGGTCTACCCCCATATGTAATATAATGCACAATGTTTCCCAGGAGTAGTAACCAATGGCAACCAATAAAATGTTTGCTTTTAAACAGGTGACCAGTAAATGCTACCTGGTAATTGGTTGCTATAGTTTACTGCACCTGGGCAAACTTAAGGCTTCATGTATGATATGTATGATATGTATGATATGTATGATATGTATGGGACATTAGAGCTTGACCAGGGAAGGGGGAGGAATAAAAGTTCTGCTGCTACTAGTGTCAGCCGGGTCCATAGACTAGAGAGCAGTCATCAGCCAGTACAAAGGGAACTCCGGGAAAAATATAACAGGGCTGATATCTGTCTCTACCCAGAATGCACCCATAAAATGAGGCAATCCCAGCACAGAGAACTAAAACCACTGCCATTAGCATGAAGGTGCCAGCATTACCATAAATGGAGCCTGAGAGACATCCTTGTAGAAATGTAACAAAGACGATTATATCAACAGCTCCTGGCTGTGCAGTATAGGCAGCCATCCAGTCTGGCAGTACTAATACCCAGCATGCCCTTCTACAGCTGCTGACTCAGCTCCAAATCCCAAGATCCTCAGCCAGGCTTGCTGGAAGCTCCTAAACATCTCAGAATTATTTACAGGAAGGTGCAGCTCAAAAAAGCTGTCCGGTCACATAGCAGCAGTGCAGGCATGTTTCCCCTTTCTTCACCTCACACAATAACTGTCTGTGCAGCTCCACTTCGGTCTTACATTTTATCCGTGTACCCAACTGTGAGGCACACTCTCAGCATCTGTTTCTCTTCATTCTCTCTTCATGCAGCAGTTGGGTGTCAGATTGACAGTAAGATTTATCTATCTATATATCTTATAAGGGTCTACCCACACAGGCAGATTCGGGGAGATTAGTCGCCAGGCGACAAATCTCCTCTTCTTCGCGGCGACTAATCTCCCTTTCCCTGCCTTCCGCCGGCTAAAATGTAAAAAGCCTGGGGGCAGGCACACGAAGTGCTTCGTTTTCCGATGTCGCCCGAAGTTTCCTCGTGAGGCAATTACAGGCGCCTTCGGAAAACGAAGCATTCCATATACCTGCCCCCAGGCAATTTACATTTTAGCCGGCAGAAGGCAAATCTGGGAGATTAGTGGCCACGAAGAAGACGAGTTTTGTCGCTGGCGACTAATCTCCCCGAATCTGCCCATGTGGCCAGACCCTAAGGGAGCTTACTTTCCTATCAGATGAATTAGAGCTCACTCAAATAACGGATTCCAGTACAAACAAAATAACTGCCTTTCGCACAAATCCTGCATGTAGAGAGACATGATGTCTGGTGATTTTAATAGAGTGAGCTCTAATACATCTTCTAGGCAAAAGAAGCCCCCCCCCTGTAAGATATATTGGATCTAACTGTCAATGATTATATGACACCCAACTCCTGCATGAAGACAGAATGAATGAAGAGAAACAGATGCTGAGAGAGGGATAGTTGAATATTTCAGAAACAATGCAGAATATTTAATTGATTATATTTAGAAAACTTCTTATTTCACTATGCTGAAGCTTATATATAAATATTCATTTTTGCGATAGTTCCCCTTTATATTCACTAGTATAGGACATATTAAATATATGGTTCTATTATTATTGGTCCTCGTAAATTAGGCCCAAAACTTATATAAATCAAGCAATCTGATATTTTTGAGGTACATCAAACAGCATCAGGCCATAACAAGCATAGCCATCTAATTACTAACGTCAACAAACGCAATGTTTTGGGGTAATTCTTTTCTAATTGACTATTCAACCCTTGATAAATTGGCCACTTAAGGTTTTTGCTACTTCTTTAAACCACAAATAATAATAAAAAAATTAAAACCATTTACAAACTGTCTCAGAATATCCCTCTCTACATCATATTAAAAATTCAAAAAGGAAGTTATTGTTTTATACAGGTAGGGGACCTGTTATCCAGAATGCTCAGGACCTGAGGTTTTCCGTATAATTGATCTTTCTGTAATTTAGATCTTCTTACATTAAGTCTACTAGAAAATCATGTAAACATTAAATAAACCCAATAGGCTGGTTTTGCTTCCAATAAGGATTAATTATATCTTAGTTGGGATCAAGTTGGGAATCATTTTTAAAAATCTGGATTATTTTGATAAAATGGAGTCTATGGGAGATGGCAATTCTGGAATTCTGAGATTTCTGGACAATGGGTTTCTGGATAACGGATCCTATCCCCAAGATATATTGGAGCATTCATCTGACACCCAACTGCTGCATGAAGACGGAATGAAGAGAAACAGATGCTGAGAAAGGAATAGTGAAAATAAACTTGATTATTTCAGAAACCGTACAGAATTTTTACTTGATTGTATTTAGAAAGTTTCTTATTTCAGTATGCTGAGGTTTATATTAAATTTTCATGTTGGTGATCCCTGCAGCTAAGAAGCAGCTGTCTGTTATACTTACTTGGTCCATCTTCATGCACGTGCCAAAGTCTGCCAGCTTCAGGTGCCCGTACTTATCCAAGAGCATGTTGTCAGGTTTGACATCCCTGTGTATCAAACCCATGGAGTGAATGGCATTCAGAGCAAGGACAACCTCTGCTGTGTAGAACTTAGCCCATTTCTCAGGCATGTCATAATTACTCATAAGATTTACCAGGTCGCCCCCTGGCATGTACTCCATCACCATATACAGGTGCTTCTCATCTTGAAAGGCACAAGAGAGCTGTGGAAGAACAGGGGAAACAGATTAAGCTGGAATATTATGTTCTGCAGTATGTATACTTATAACCCTTTCATGTACATGGTACAACATCTCAAAACCCTTTCATGTTATGGTGGCCATAGACGCAAAGATCCTATCGTACGAATCGAGGATTCGTACGATTTTCGGACCGTGTGTGGAGAGTCCCAACATTTTTCATCCGGCGGAAATCGGTCGTTTGGTCGATTGGACAGGTTTGATTTTGTTGTGACCGTCCCGCCCCCGATATAGCCATGCCCGTTAGCGGCATATCGGGGAAAGAGCGGCTCGTTTGGCGATGCGAGTGGATCTTTGCGTCTATGGCCACCTTAAAGGAGAAGGAAACCCCCTGAGCGCAAAAACCCTCACCTGTGTTGCATCCCCTCCCTCCTCCCCCCTGGCCTACCTGTCCCGCTGGGCAAATGCCCCTAACTTGTTACTTACCCTTCTGCGCAGGTCCAGTCTACGGAGTTCACCGACGCCATCTTCTTCCAAGCGATCTTCTTCCTGCTTTGACCGGCGCATGCGCAGTAGGAGCATTTCATCGGTCCGAATCTACTGCGCATGCGCCAAAAGTCACAAAGTGAAATCGGAAAACTTAGTGACTTTTGGCCAAAACGCCGGTCAAAGCAGGAAGAAGATCGCGTGGAAGAAGATGGCGTCTGTGAACTCCGTGGACTGGACCTGCGCAGAGGGGTAAGTAACAAGTTAGGGGCATTTGCCCAGCGGGACAGGTAGGCCAGGGGGAGGAGGGAGGGGAAGCAACACAGGGGAGGGGGGAGGGTTTTTGCGCCCAGGGGGTTTCCTTCTCCTTTAAGCAGCAAAAAGTACAGATTTGTGAAAGGAGGCATGAACATGAGCATATATTAATGCAACCAATAAACAACCCAGGAGTATCAATAAGCAAACACCTTACCTGAACTACCCAAGGGCTATTAGCGAAGGCCATGATATCTCTTTCTTCCCAAAAAAAGGCAGAGTCAGATCGTTTGATCATTTCCAATTTACTGAGGAGTTTCATAGCGTAAACCTTCTGAGAACTTTTGTGGCGAACCTGGTGTAAACAGAATTAAACTTTTAATATGTAATATCTAAAATGGCTAATTCTAAGCAACTTTTCAATTGGTCTTTATTATTCTTTTCTTCTGACTCTTTCCAGCTTTCAAATGGGGGTCACTGACCCCATCTAAAAACAAATGCTCTATAAGGCTACAAATGTATTGTTATTACAGGTATGGGACCTGTTATCCAGAATGCTCGGGACCTGGGGTTTTCCGGATAATGGATCTTTCCGTAATTTGGGTCTTCATGCCTTATGTCTACAAGAAATTCATTTAAACATTAAATAAACCCAATAGGCTGGTTTTGCTTCCAATAAGGATTCATTATATATTGGTTTGGATCAATTACAAGCTACTGTTTTATTACAGAGAAAAAGGAAAACATTTTTAAAAATGTGGATTATTTGGATAAAATGGAGTCTATGGAAGACATTCTTTCTGGATATTGGGTTTCCGGATAAGGAATCCTATACATGTACTACTATTTTTTTGCACATTAATTTGGACCCTAGCAACCAGATTGCTGAAACTGCAAGCTGGAGAGCTGCTGAATAAAAAGCTAAAAACCACAAATAATAAAAAAATAAAAACCAACTGCAAATTATCTGAGAATATCACTCTCTTCATCATACTAAAATTAAAACGTAAACTCTTCTATATAAAATCCTGTTCCATATTCTTTATATTAATGTATAAGGGTCTGCAGGACCTTTTGTTCCAAATTAATAATAATAATTTTATTATAGAAGAATGCTGCCATTTCAACAGTAGTACAGTGAAAAGGGCTTGTGTAGACTTGTTTTAATCAAGAAATATCAATGATTTTTGTTACTTGCTATAAAGTCACATTGTACCCCTGTCCATATCTCACAAGTTGTGTTGTATCTCAAAGGCTTTAGCTTAGGGAAGGGAGGGGTTTGGTTACACAGACGGCTTTTCTGTGGTTAGTTTGGATTGTTCTTGTAAAGCTAGAAAACAGAATGTAACTTTACTTTCAGTTTCAGATTTTTCCCTGTAAAGATATAAATTATGCTAAGGCATACATTATGCTAAGCAAAAACCCTATTTAAGGAACTAATGCTGAAAAGTAAGTATGATGGCCCTTTAAAGGGCATGTATAAAATCCCATTTTTACCTTCTTTAATGAAAAAGAAACCTATCTCCAATATACTTTAATTAAAAAATATGTACCGTTTTTATCAGAAACCTGACTGTATGCAGTGAAATTCTCCCTTCATTTACTGATGTGGATAGAAATTGTCAGATGGTCCCTAACTGCTGAGCAGGGAAACAATCATACTTATTAACAGCAGGGGGAGCCCCCGACTTACTTCCCAGCCATGCAGAACTCAAGCAGCTTTGTTTATGAAGATCCCTAAGCAGCCCAGACCATACTGAGCATGTGCACAGTCTTAAGGTGGCCATACACGGGCCGATAAAAGCTGCCGACAGACCAAGTCGGCAGCTTATTGGCCCGTGTATGGGGGCCCCCGACGGGCTTCCCCGATCGAGATCTGGCCGAAAGTCGGCCAGATCTCGATCGGATGGGGTTAAAAATCCCGTCGGATCGCGGCCGCATCTGTTCGTTGATGCGGTCCCGCGATCCGACCGCCCGTTTGGCGAACGCTAGGATCCGATCGTTGGGCCCTAGGGCCCACGATCGGATCAGCCCGATATTGCCCACCTCAAGGTGGGCATATCGGAGGGAGATCCGCTCGTTTGGCGACATCGCCAAACGAGCGGATCTATCCGTGTATGGCCACCTTTAGTCTTGCAAAGATGTTTAACAAAGTTACAAGATGGTGACCCCCTGTAGCCAACTTTGAAAGCATAAATTATTTGTTTGATTAGGCTTGTGGTGCAGTAAGTTCATATTTATATTTAGTATACAAAATACAGCATTTCTAGCCTTATTCTATTTTAGACTTTACTTGCCCTTTAAGTAAACCATACAGTGGCTGGTATTGGCTGCCCTCATATAAAGGCAATGCTGATATCAGAGGTTAGTCAGATATCGACTTGGAAGACTGGAAAATCTGAATAAGCAGGGACAGCATCCACCTCTATTCTATTTTCCATATTCCTACTTTTATTTCTCAAATGCTGGTTTTGATTTTTAATTCATAAATTACTTTTAATTCATTTACCAACACCCAACAACTTTTGCTATTTTTTAAAATTAAAAATTTATTTTTTGCACAAGGGCAATCTGAGATTGCAATAAATTTTTCAGCACTAGCACTTTAATTGGATTCATTTATAAAGTGATTTATTCATGGTTGCTTAAATTAATGAACTATTATATTTATTCATTCAGCACGCAGCACTTTTAAGAGGTTGCATACGCAATTAAGCGGAAGCAAAAGCACTTTAAATCATACACACAATTAATTGGGCAGCTGATAATTTATTACACCTGATAATAAATATGAGTTACATTGTATAAAATCACTGGTCAGTATATTATCGGTTGGGTGTTAGAAAAGAGGGGTGTTTTACTTCTTTTTCTTCTGTTATAAATTGAATTTGCCTAAGCATTTCACACCTCCCTCTTTCCAGGAAGTGAATTTGCTAATTAGCAAGGTTCCTACAACTTTTCCTTTTTAACAGCATCAGGCCATGAATGTGATCCTCCACAGATCATGGCATCTATTAGTGAGCTCACAGAATGAGGATTTCTGTATCTAGGTAGCTTTACAGTCTTGATGCTTCTATGATACCCTTATAAATTATATTTAAAGGTACATTGCCCTCTAAATAATATATTTAAAGGTAAATTGCCCTCTAAATAGTTTCCAAATCATTAATATCCTTATAATACACAAAAGCCATGAATATCTTGTAAATGATATCCTTATAAACAGTGAGTTCTGATGTCATCAGTTATAAACGGTGAGTTCTGATGTCATTTCTGTCACATGACTCACTGAAACGTGTATATAACAATAAAGTACCCCCAGTTGCAAAATATGAGGATATTAGAAGTTACCTCGGAGTTCCATGACCTATATAAAAACACTCTGCCTTTGGCCTCATGTTTTTATATGGTCATGAAACTCATCGGTAACTTATAATTTCCTTGTATTTTAAAAGAGGGGGTACTTTATTCACTATAAAATGGAGAGGTGCTCTTTACATGGCCTACAAACTTGCTACACAGCCTAAACCAGTGCTACCCAACTTTTACCATTTTCTGGGATGATTATCATACAGGTATCGGATACATTATCTGCAAACCCGTTATCTAGAAAGCTCTGAATTCCATTTTATCCAATTAATTCAGATTTATAAAAATTATTTCCTTTTTCTCTGTAATAACAGCAACTAAGATATAATTATTCCTTATTGGAAGCAAAACCAGCCTATTGGGTTTATTTAATGTTTACATTATTTCATAATTTATGAAGATCCAAAGTACGCAAAGATCTGTTATCCGGAAAGCCTCAGGTCTGGATAACAGGTCCCATACCTGTACAAATAATCCTGTAAAGATGTAAGATTGGGAGGGGAAGCACATGATATTTTCAGCCCCAGTCCTTCAACTGCAGAGCTCTGTTCTAAACACTGGATTTCTAGTTATTACTGTAAATACAGTAAGAGCACTTGAGAAAGGGGGTTGATCCCCTGAAACCTTGTGCAGAGATCTGAATAAATCATAAAAATTCAGCACATTTTGCTTGGTGAGTGCCATCTGATTTCTCTTTGTTATTGCTACATGTATGGAACTGAAGAGCAGCAAAGTTCCCAGATAGAGCACCACAGTATTTAACCCATGGAGGTAGGATTCTATTGAACAGAAATACAGGAGAAAAAAGTGTGTCCCATATACTTGCACCATCCCATTATTAAGTCTGAAATCCCAACAATATAAGTTAAAACTTAACTTTTATTAAATCAACTAATTCAACACAAGAAAGAGAAAAAAAGAAGAATTAAAAACAAGGTTAGGTAGGGTAGCTATATCGACACAAGGTCATTAGCTAGTATACGATACAAAATGTCGAGAATGTAGCGTGGGTTTATGCTACAATAGCAACTATTGCCCACCATCAGTCTCGACTGCTGTCATGCTGGCATACCTCTGTGCATGTAAGGGGTAAATGGCATTTGGAGTTAAATAGGCGGGGGTATATGCACCTGGTCCCTTTTCTCGGAAGGGATAGTAAAGCTTGAGAGGCGGAAGCAACCTTCCGATATCGAGAGCCCTCGTATCCTCCCACACCACCCTTCCTTTGTGATCAGTTCCCCAGTATAGGACGCAAGTAGCCGATCGGCAAAGTGCCTTAAAAGTTTTGGTCGGCAATTTTACGGTGCCCTTTTCCAACCCTTCCGCCCTTCCTCCCTTCCTCCCTTCCTCCCTTCCTCCCTTCCACAGAGCCGCCCCAGCAATTGATCGTCCCTGCCTAACGGTTTTAAAATTAGATGAGCCTTAGGCGCATCTAATTTTAAAACCGTTAGGCAGGGACGATCAATTGCTGGGGCGGCTCTGTGGAAGGGAGGAAGGGAGGAAGGGAGGAAGGGCGGAAGGGTTGGAAAAGGGCACCGTAAAATTGCCGACCAAAACTTTTAAGGCACTTTGCCGATCGGCTACTTGCGTCCTATACTGGGGAACTGATCACAAAGGAAGGGTGGTGTGGGAGGATACGAGGGCTCTCGATATCGGAAGGTTGCTTCCGCCTCTCAAGCTTTACTATCCCTTCCGAGAAAAGGGACCAGGTGCATATACCCCCGCCTATTTAACTCCAAATGCCATTTACCCCTTACATGCACAGAGGTATGCCAGCATGACAGCAGTCGAGACTGATGGTGGGCAATAGTTGCTATTGTAGCATAAACCCACGCTACATTCTCGACATTTTGTATCGTATACTAGCTAATGACCTTGTGTCGATATAGCTACCCTACCTAACCTTGTTTTTAATTCTTCTTTTTTTCTCTTTCTTGTGTTGAATTAGTTGATTTAATAAAAGTTAAGTTTTAACTTATATTGTTGGGATTTCAGACTTAATAATGGGATGGTGCAAGTATATGGGACACACTTTTTTCTCCTGTATTTCTGCTCTATATATCATGTGACCCTGCACACCATTATATGTTATATCTCTCTATCAATGGGAGGTGCTACCTATTACCTTTGTTGTTAGGATTCTATTGAAGTTACTGTAAATACCACTACCCAGCATGCTTTGGGCGTGACCCTGCAAGGAAATGGAATGGCTCTCCAGACAGTTCAAGGGCTCAATAGAATTATTTGTATTCCATTAACATTTTAACATAGCCTCTGAAAATGTGGCACAACAAACAATCAGCCCATTCCATTTAGAGAGTTGAACAGCTCCATTTTAGAAGAAGCTGGCAGTTGCATTGCAGCAAGTTGTGTTGGCAATTTCCTATATTTTACAGCACTGTTTCTGTATGGTGGGACTATAGAAGGATGTTATGTCCACCCACAAGCTACAACAAGTATGTTGAATCACAATTAGCCCTACAGAATAACCAGTTATGAGCCCTGAGAAAAAAATCTACAAATCTGAAACTGCAGAACACACCACCACAATGACTCCATGTGTCGCAGCTCACTGAGAGAGTGACAGCTAGCAGAGTGACAGCTAGCAGAGCCAGGCCGGATGGTAAACACAGAGCTTCCTGAGAGGCCCCACTTGTCAATGACATTTGTTCTATTGTTAAACTACATGAAAAATGTATATAATTTGCCAGCAAAAGAAAAAAAAAAAACTATATATAGTTGGGTACAGGCAATACACCTGCAAGCAGCTCATTCTTTCACCCTATGGGTAGGGTTACGTAGCAATTACATCAGGGCAACCCTGGAACCTCAGACGAGGTAGTGTCCAATATACACATACAAGGCGCTGGCCAAGACAATCTGCCTGACTGCAGAGAAGCTAAGCAGGAAACTACTTATTTAAAGGAAAACATATAAATATGCTTATAAGTAATTCTAAATATATATATATATATATATATATATATAGCACCTGGGTATATTATACCTCAGCATCGGCGTGCTGGAACCATTGGAATCCATATATATATATATATATATATATATATATATATATATATATATATATATATATATATATATATATATATAATTTTGAATTAAAATGTAGAATTACCCATAAGCATTTTTATATATTTACCATGATAGCTACCCTTTATTATAATATATATATACATTTACACTGAAGCCTAAGAATAGATAAATGTATTTTTGCTGGCGACCTGATTCTCATTAGAGCCTTGAAGACCTCCATACAGCCCTGATATAAAGATACCAGGCTAAGCGGGTTTTAGTGTGAGTTGTACTAACAGAAGCCACCTGCAGCATGTTTCTGCATAGCCAAGCATTTTATAAACAGGTTTCTAATGCTTAAAGGAACAGTTCAGTGTAAAAATAAAACTGGGTAAATAGATAGGTTGTGCAAAATAAAAAAAATTCTAATATAGTAAGTTATCAACAAATGTAAACTATAAAGGCTGGAGTAACTGGATGTTTAACATAACAGAACAGAGCACTACTTCCTGCTTTTCAACTCACTAACTCTGAGTTAGTCAGACTCAGCGACTATAAGGGGGGACACGTGGGACATAACAGTTCAGTGAGTTTGCAATTGATCCTCAGCATTCAGCTCAGATTCAAAAGAAACAGTTATGACCCATGTGGCCCCCCCTCAAGTCATTGATTGGTTACTGCTTGGTAACCAATCATTGGAAACCAAGAGAGCTCCAATGCAGGAAGTAGAGTTCTGGCTATTATGTTACACATCCAGTCACTGCAGCCTTTATACATTACATTTTTGGTTAACTAACTATATTAGAAACGTTTTTTATTATCTATTTACCTAGTTTTTTTTTATACTGAACAATTTCTTTAAGGAGATCTAAATCAGATATCTGATGCCCATCAAAGGGGAATTCAGAAGGCTTGAGAGAAAAAAGGAAGTAATAAGCAAAATTCTGAATTTAGTCTGAGGATTTGTTGGATACAATGCATACAGATTGGTTTGTGAAATTATAGCAATAAAACAAGTGACTCATTTTACTCCAATAAAATGTTAAAGTCTTACCAACTGGACTTCCCCAAAGGCACCTCTTCCAATGACTTTGACAACGTCATAGTCTTCGGCTTTCATCTGAAGCTTGCGGACTTCCCTGACAATTTTTTCATCTGAAAAATTAACAAATTAAATGCTAAAGGGGTCACTGCTGTCAGAATCATTATTAAACCTAGATTAAGAATGGCACCCTTTCTTGTGAAGTTAAAAACAGATTATGACTATGGACAGGCTAACCTAGAGATGCTCTGCACCCTGCTGTTTCACAGAAGGATACAGCCCCAGGGTACAGGGTATTAGCACAAATGCCCAGCAATCACCCTGAACCTCAAGGCAGCAAAATGCAAATATACAGTGAAAAGGGTGATGAGGAAAAGATAGCTTAAACCAAGGAATAAGTGTGGGCAAAGACATAGAAACTTATAATAATAGAGGCTAAAAATGAAGCTTAAAGGGATACCGTTATGGGAAACCATGTTTTTTTTTCTTCAAAATGCCTCAGTTAATAGTCCAGCAGAATTCTGCACTGAAATCCATCCAAAAGAGCAAACAGGTTTTCTTATATTTAGTTTTGAAATCTGACATGGGGCTAGACATATTGTCAGTTTCCCAGGTGCCACCAGTCACGTGATTTGTGCTCTGAAACTTCAGCAGAGCAATGGGAAGGTAATCAGATAACAGCTCCCTGGCAGATATAAGAACATCACTCAATAGTAAAAATCCATATCCCACTGTGACTACATTGAGTAGGAGAAACAACAGCCTGCCAGAAAGCAGTTCCATCCTAAAGTGCTGGCTCTTTCTGAAAGCACATGACCAGGCAAAATGACCTGAGATTGCGCCAACACACCAATATTACAACTAAAAAAAAAATACACTTGTTGGGTTACAAATGTAATATGGTAGAATGAATTATTTGCAGTGTAAACAGTATAATTTAAAAATAAAAAATACACCATAAAAATCATGACGGAATCCCTTTAAAGGAAAACTATACCCCCCAAACAATGTAGGTCTATATTAAAAGATACTGAGTAAAACAACTCATGTGTAAAACCCTGCTTCATGCAAATTAACCATTATCATAATAATATACTTTTTTAGTAGTATGTGCCATTGGGTAATCATAAATAGAAAATTGCCATTTTAAAAAATAAGGGCCGCCCCCAGAGATCGTAAGATTCACTGTGCACACATACAAACCACATGTACGGTCACATGAGCCAATTAACAGACAGAGTTCTGCCTTTTGCTTCCTCACTTCTTCCTGTTACAGTTAGTGTTGTAGTATTTCTGGTCAGGTGATCTCTAAGGCAGCACAGATAGAGTCACGAAATGGTGGTTCAAGGCAAGAGATGTAAAAGGGCAATATTTATGTAAATATATATTCCAGTTTGGTAAGATTCTTTAATATGTCATTCAATTTGATATAAACTATCTGTTGCTTAAGTATTCATTTTGGGGGTATAGTTTTCCTTTAATGTCCCCAGACACTGCTTATTCTGTGCACAAAAAATACTTCCCTTCCTACAATAGGACAGTAGTCGCCCATGGGACAATTATTTGACTTGTTAGGGGTGTGACTTATTAAAATACAACAATGTAATAAAATAAAAGGAGGAGGGGACAGAAATCTCTTTAAGGGCTGAATCTGACCTACAGACCACCAGTTAGATACCCTTGCCATTTTACTTATCTGTACCCTTTCACTCTCTAAACACTAAGGGGAAGGGTTCAACTGAGATAAATAACATGCACTCGTCCGCATGTTTCTATACAAGGTCTGGATGAGAGATTCATGAAAAGGTCTTCTGCTACAGTAAGTTCCTTATATACAATACAGTATTTATAGCCATGTTCATTTTTAGGCTTTAGCTCTCCTTTAATGACAATGGGCAATCGTATAAAAATCTACTTACATCTATTTAAAAAGTTATCTATATTCTTGTTCTTTCGTAGTGCAGGGAAATCAAGGTCCAGGACGATTGAGTTAAGGCCATCCTGCAAAAAAACAAATTTAAACATAATGTAAAGAATGTACAGTTGGTACAGTTTCACAATAACAATTACTTAATTACATAGAAACCCTTCGGCTGATGCTGACTTGTTTAATTTCTTTACCATATCAATACCCATAGCTCATTAAATGTTATTTCATAAAAATAAATTTGTATATTTAGTTATTACATATAGGTGGCTCCAAGAGACTTGGAGGCATCTAACTACTTCCAAAGCTAGGACAGCTGTACACGTCCACTCTCACTGAGAGCAATCTTCCTTCACAGACCAAATGTTAGATGTCTATGCCAACTGTCATCTTCTTTTCTATCTCCCATGCAGGTTTACTAGCACTTTCAGGGCTTAGTCATTTGCTCTGCTGAAGGCAAGAAATGCTCAGGTGCCTCCAGACAGATATCTAGTCTCTGATCAGGACACATTGTAATGTAAAAAACACTATATGAATACGAGTATATATACACATGTAAAAATTGCAACAGTACATGATATTTTCATTACTTTAAAACACTTATTTTGTGGTCTTACTGTTCCTATAACAAAGCTTGCATTGACAAAGCATGCAGAGGGTGCTCAGCAGTGGCTGAAGCTGCTGAAAAATGTAACAACTAATGTATCAAAAATGAGCCAATTAACAGACAGAGTTCTGTCTTTTGCTTCCACACTTCTTCCTGTTACAGATAGAGCTGCAGTATTTCTGGTCAGGTGATCTCTGAGGCAGCACACAGACCATCACAAAATGGGGGTTCAAGGCAACAGATTTTAAAGGACAATATTTACTTAAATATATACTCCAGTTTGGTAAGATTCTTTAATATGCCACTTAATTTGATATCTGTTGCTTAAGTATTCATTTTGGAGGTATAGTTTTCCTTTAAGTGAAGATTAAAATCTCTCATCTATGCTATGTGCATGCAGTGCGTGAATTGCTTCTGCTACAAGAAGGTTTTCACTTGTACAAGAGCCAAAAGAAACTGTGTGTAATGGTTAGAGATAATATAGGCATTAAAGGAAAATATGAGTGGTGTTGTACTGTCCCAGAGCAGGAAAGACAAGGTCCTACAGCTGCACAGAAATGAATGATTTCACACGTTACTTCCTCTGTGGTATGGCTCCGCTACAAACCCACTTCTGCTCCCACAATAGCGGCTCCACCTTACAATTTTCCTGTCTAAGAAACAGAAATGTCATTTGTTCCGCAGACTTGTCACTGTCTCACAGAAATGACATTTAATAACCACTAGGAGTTAAACGGCAGTTGTGTAATGAAACTATAGCAATGTTTGTCAAGGTTACGCCTTAGGCACGCTGCCCTACCTGTAATCATTAGATAATACTAAACTGCTCCAGGCAAGGGCTTTTTATAGCATCCCCACCCGTCTAGTTTATGTTAACCCATGTGCCGTGTCTAGAAAAGGAAAAGCGAAAGCACGCCGGCAGGATCACAGCAGCCATGGCAAAAGGGTTTTTAAAGGGGATCTCCATACAAACATAAATTGAGCTTTTTGAAAAGTAAACTTTGCAATATACATCAATTAAAAAATATGCAGACTTTTCATTATTTTTAATGGTTTGGAAGTTCCATTAGCCTAGCCCCCTGCTCTTCTGCTGATCTCTCTGACTACTTTGCTAACCTGGCTGACTACTGTTACTTTGTATCAACAGCCATCTGTCCTTAGCCTGCATCCTCCAAAACCCACAATTCCCTGCACATGTGATTTCAATAAGGAACTGAACATCATAGTGCAATGCATTGTGGGTTATGTAGTTCCTGCATGCTGTCTGTAAGCTGTGGAGAGGTTGTTACAATTTGTAACATCAGTGTTTAGTTCCTCCTTCCCTGCCCGGATTTCAAATGAAGCAGAATGAGAAGAACTGTCCCAGCTGGATTTCAGCATAGAGAATGGCATTTATTCATACTTTTTGACGAAACAGGTAACTGTGATGGATATATTAGGGGTGTCTGTGTTTTGTGGGCTTCTATCAAATTTTGGTTTGGAAGCCAGAGTTCCCCTTTAAGAAGAGGTTGAACACGGGACAGAAAGGGTGTAAAAGGGGAGGCCCAACTTGTAGCTCCGCCTCCCTGCAGCTACAGATTTAAAAAAACTATTGTAAGTTGTCATCAATAAACGCTATAGAAAGAAAAAACAACCAAGCACAAAAGGGAAAAACCAAAGTAGAATTGACAAACGTTTGGGGAATCCTGAAGGAGGTTTAGAAGTGGAGTTTGTAAGTGGAGCTACAGTGGTATACTCCATGCTGGTCAGTCTGGGGCGAGGGGGTGCAGGATCACTTGTGTAGTGGGGCAGTGTGCTCAGCAAATTGTTCATCCCCTAGAATTAGCTGAAGTGTATGGGTAGAGAATAGCAATGGGCAACTCTGTCCTTAAAAATATATGAAACAGACAAAAATCCCAAAACACATTGAGGTCATGGGGCGTTTTCAAGCTGTGGAACTTTTTTTTATTTTTTATAATGCATTGGCATCATGGGTGCTTTTTCATGGCAAAAAAATGTGCCCGTCTCTAGTACAGGAAAACTAGCCTCTTCCCCTCAGCAAAGTCTTCCCCTCAGTTTGCAGAGCTTAAAGGGGTTGTTTACCTTTAAAATAACTTTTGGTATGATTTGAAATTGGCTTTAATTTTTTTGTATTCTTTTTGGGTTTTTTTTTTTTTTTTTAGTTATTCAGCTTTTCATTCAACAGCTCTGCAACTATTTCAGCAATCTGGTTGCTAGGATTCAAATTACCCTAGCAACCATGCACTGATTTAAATAAGAGTCTGGAATATGAATAGGAGATGGACTGAAGAGAAAGATGAGTAGTAAAAAGTAATAAATATTTTGTAGCCTTACAGTGTATTTTTTTTTTTTTAGATGAGGTCAATGACCCCTATTTGAAAGCTGGAAAAAGTCAGAAGAAAAAGGCAAATAATCAAATTGAAAAAAACTGTAAAAATAAATAAATAAATAATGAAGACTGTAGCTGCCGAGAACATACTAAACGTAAAGCACCCCTTTAATTAGAATAATCCCCTAGTCTCTGTAGGAGAACATTCTTTACTATAATAATTTCCTAAAACATACGTTATGCCACATTCATCTAGATAAATGGCCTAGATACAGCTAATAGGGAAACATGGAAAAACATCCCTGTCTGCCTTCCACAAAGATGGTTTTTGGTGAGACTTTTGGTCCTTACTGGGTGAGATTATAACACACACACACACACACAGACACACACAGACAGACACACACAGACAGACACGCACACACACACAGACAGACACGCACACACACACAGACAGACACGCACACACACACAGACAGACACACACACACACAGACAAACACACAGACAGACAGACACACAGACAGACAGACAGACACACAGACAGACACACACACACACAGACAGACAGACAGACACACAGACAGACAGACAGACACACAGACACACACAGACAGACAGACAGACACACAGACACACACAGACAGACAGACACACACACACGCACACACACACAGACAGCACACACACAAACTACAGACACACGTCCCAAACCACCTACTGCTGCCCCAGCATTGAACTTCTAAAATATCTGACTCCATAGATAACAAAGAAATACTTCTTTGTTGCTACAATGTACAACTGGTTTAATTTATAGTCTGCATTTGAGAATCCCCAACTGCCTGTAAGGTTATATACCCGGCACTATTCAGCCAAGACAACAAGCACTGCTTGCCGAGTTACAGCGTCTTAAGTCAATGTACAAATCAGAATGATAAACAGGGGAGAATGTCCTGTGTAGGTATATACTGTGCTTCTGGCAGAAGCCAAAAGAGCTCCGACTAGTCACTTGGGGCAATAAAAAGCAGATTGCTCCAGTTCTATATGGCTAGCACTAACACAGGGAACAGCACTTGTAGGAATAGCAGCTCTGCTTTCTTTAATATAAAGCCTTATCCATCCAGCGAGGAGCAGTCGCATCTCACTGACATGATACAGTTACTAACCCTTGCATCATTTTGCAGTATTTCTTGCACGGATATCTGGATGCTCCCTGGCAGGATACTGGGCAGACAGTACAACATGGAACAATAAAGGGGCCAATAAGTGCTGACTCCATTAAGGTGCAGATTTATCAAGGGTCGAATTGAAAATTTTTGAGTTTTTTAATGGTCAAAACTGTTGAATTCCACTATGGAGTTATTCAAATTCCATTCAAGTTTTTTTTATAATTAGAATTAGATTTTTGAGATTTATCATACTCTGGCCCTTGAATTCTCAAATTTGACAATGCGCCACCTAAAACCTGCCAAACTGCTGTTTAAGTCAATGGGAGATGTCCAGGGATCAATTATAAGTTATTTGCAGCCTTTCTGACTTTCGAGTTTTTTCGGAGATAAAAACTCGAATCGAGTTTTTTTTGTTAGATTAGTATTCGATTCGAGTTTTTGGGTCGATTCTAAACACCGACCTTAAAAAATTTTGATTGGTCGAATTTCGAGTTCATGGGAGTTTGAGAGTTTTAAAAAACTCACATGAATTCGAAATTCGACCTTTGATTAATGGGCCTCTAAAAGTAGTCAATTAGGCTGCTAATGTCAGACCATGTATGCCCCCTTAAGGGTCAGGGCACACAAGCAGATTCAGGGAGATTAGTCGCCCAGCGACAAATGTCCTGTTCTTCGGGGCGACTTATCTCCCCGAACTGCTTCCCCTGCCTTCCAAAATGTAAATCACCGGCGGCATGGCACTCGGAGCGATTCGTTTTCCGAAGTCGTCTGAAGTTTCTTCGTCAGACAACTTCGGAAAACAAATGGCCCCCGGGTGCGATTTGCATTTTAGCCGGCGGGAAGGCAGTTCGGGGAGATTAGTCGCCCCGAAGAAGAGGAGCTTTGTTTTATCAAAACAAGTTTTGCACTCAGTAACCATTAAAGGGATACTGTCATGGGAAAACACGTTTTTTCAAAACACATCAGTTAATAGTGATGCTCCAGCAGACTTCTGCACTGAAATCCATTTCTCAAAAGACTGTGTCGGCAGCTCATTGGCCCGTGTATGGGGGCCCCCGACGGGCTTCCCCGATCGAGATCTGGCAGAAAGTCGGCCAGATCTCGATAGGATGGGACAGAAAATCCCGTCGGATCGCGGCCGCATCTGTTCGTTGATGCGGTCCCGCGATCCGACCGCCCGTTTGCCGAATGCTAGGATCCGATCGTTGGGCCCTAGGGCCCACGATCGGATCTGCCCGATATTGCCCACCTCAAGGTGGGCATATCGGAGGGAGAACCGCTCGTTTGGCGACATCGCCAAACGAGTGGATCTATCCATGTATGGCCACCTTAACACAAGATAACCGCTGTCTGGTAGATATAAAACCAACATTCAATAGTAAAAGCCAAGTCCCACTGAGACTGATTCAGTTACATTGAGTAGGAGAAATAACAGCCTGCCAGAAAGTAGTTCCATCCTAACTTGCAGGCACAAGTCACATGACTGGGAGCAGCTGGGAAACTGACAATAGTTCTAGCCCCATGTCAGATTTCAAAATAGAATATAAAAAAAATCAGTTTGCTCTTTTGAGAAATGGATTTCAGTGCAGAATTGTGCTGGAGCAACACTATTATTTGAAAAAAAACATGTTTTGCCATGACAGTATTTCTTTAAGTACAAAAAGTGTAGAACTTATGAAAAAGGTAAATAGACGTACCAAGAGACACATTAGCTCTGATCCCAATCAGAGCTTAACAAAGTGGACCATGGCTGGTGGTCCGGCCATCAGAATAACAGCATAAATTAGCAGAGAACACAAAGAGCATGGCTGAAGATTTAATGAGGAGGCTGCCAGCGCATTGTATAAATTATTCTTGATTACATTTGGCTCACAGTGCTCTGCTGACGCGGTAAGCCTTTAAACAGACAAACGGGTTCTCTGCATGCCACTGTGTGTTTGTCCTGTGGTTGGGAGAGTGCCAGCACACGCCAACAGTACAATAACACGGCTATCTTTATGCAAACCACACACAGTCCCGGTGCATTATGCAAGAAAGCACAGAGGGGGTGCTCCATTCTGCCGACTGGAGTAAGAACATGCCAGAAAAGCAAAACAATCTCCTTTAGCAGATGCTCAAAAGGGTAAAATTAGCACCACAACCGAAGAGAGCATAGTGTATTGTGTGCACTGAGAGCATCTTTTTTTTGTAAATTGTGAATATCCAACCTGTAACCCACCAGCTAGGGGCAATGAGTACTAAATGGTAATGAGGATGAATGCACTGGCCACGGGCAGAGTACTTACTCGCAGTGAGAATGAATGTGTTGGCTAGGGGAAAACTGCCCTGGGGAATATTTTTTTTAGAACACTTGTGGAGAAATGTAATAATCGAAAGTTTGCTGCAGTCAGTCCCTCACAGCAACCAATCAGATGCTTGCTTACTGCAGCAGACCAGGAAATGCTAACTGGTTGCTATGGGTAACCGGGCCTGGTGAAAAACTAAGGACATATAAAGCGAAGTAAGAATACATAAAAATAAGCTAATAAATAATAAAGAAGGAAAGGCAGAATAACTTGTCCCACATTCTCGGATCATATGCCATTTAGTTTCCACACTTCCAAAAAAAAAATCAACTCTCCAGTAATTGGGATGCTGCAAATGTAAACCTAAATCAGGACATTACCTAAAATTAGAGAATTTTGCAGGAAAAAGGGAACAGTATGAGACAGCACTTCTTAACCTGATGAGCTATAAATGCCCAGTTTCGTCCCAATAGGATATAAATATCCTACACTAACAAATATATTTTTCCTACATAGTCTGGTGATTATTGGACTCGGTGGGTGGTTTAGAGAGTTCAGTGGGGTGAACTCTGCAATTCAGCTCAGCAATGGCAGATTGGTGTTCTGATGCGTGGAGGATTGGGGACAAAGTGCCCTTGTCAGTTTAAAAAATGCATAAAACTGCACTGCTCTCGGTCAACTGGAACTTTAAATTAACTTTTTTATGATGGAGAAAGATATTGAGACAATTTGCAATTGTTTTTCATTTTCTATTACTTGTTTTTGGGTTATTTAGCTTTTTGTTCAGCAGCTCTCCAGTTTGCAGTTTCAGCCATCTGGTTGCTAGGGTCCACATTACCCTAGCAACCATGCACTGATTTGAATAAGAGACTGGAATATAAATAGGAGACGGCTGAACAGAACGATGAGTAATAAAAAGAAGCAATAACAATAAATGTGTAGCCTTACAGAGCATTTGTTTTTTAGACAGGTGCGTGACCCCCGTGTGAAAACTGGAAAGAGTCATAAGAAGAAGGCAAACCATTTAAAAACTATATAAAAAAAATAAATAACCAATTGAAAAGCTGCTTATAATTGTCCATTCTATAACATACTAAAAGTTAACTCAAAGGTGAACCATCCCTTTAAAGAATGGGTGTTTTGGAGCCGATGCCCATGGTTCCACAAAAAGCAGGGGCGACAAAACACGTCAACATGCTCCATGTTCCACTGGTCGAAGAAGAAGCTGAAGCTGCTATTCTTGTGTAAGTATGAATGGCAGAATTCTGCACTGAAATCGATTTCTCAAAAGAGCAAACAGATTTTTTTATATTCAATTTTGAAATCTGACATGGGGCTAGACATTTTGTCAATTTCCCAGCTGCCCCTGGTCATGTGACTTGTGCCTGGAGAGAAATGCTTTCTGGCAGGCTGCTGTTTTTCCTTCTCAATGTAACTGAATGTGTCTCAGTGGGACATGGGATTTTACTATTGAGTGTTGTTCTTAGATCTACCAGGCAGCTGTTATCTTGTGTTAGGGAGCTGCTATCTGGTTACCTTCCCATTGTTCTGTTGTTAGGCTGCTGGGGGGGGGGTGATATCACTCCAACTTGCAGTACAGCAGTAAAGAGTGATTGAAGTTTATCAGAGCACAAGTCACATGACTTGGGGCAGCTGGGAAATTGACAATATGTCTAGCCCCATGTCAGATTTCAAAACTGAATATAAAAAAATCTGTTTGCTATTTTGAGAAATGGATTTCAGTGCAGAATTCTGCTGGAGCAGCACTATTAACTGATTCATTTTGAAAAATATTTTTTTCCCATAACAGTATCCCTTTAAGCACTGCTAAGAAACTGGTTATAGTGTCTCTATGAGAAGGGAGCTCACATAGGGAGGGTACAGTACTGAGCACAGTAGCCATGTTCCTCTCTGCTGCCCCCACCCACGTTACCTTCCATCAGCCTTCCCTCCAGACGCTGTGCATTACTTTTTGATCTTGATCCAAGAAATTCTAACTATTTCCTTCATCTCTCCCAACAACTCGCCATCTCTGCTGCTGCTGGTTTGGAATATCAGTAGATCTGGCCGTGTTTTGGTTATTTCCCCAATGCAAATCTAGGAGACAGCATGTCTGGAAACAATTTAGGTGGCAAGATCTTAAGAAACCATGTGCAGCAGTGCAACCCACTGTCTAAAGATACTGTTGTACACCAACCACCCATACCATCCCACAGTCTATTATACACACACCCTATATGATAGGGCAGAGAATATTGAAATATAGTGGTATGGGAACAGGGGTCGAACAGACCTCACAAGGGCACACTAAAGCTGGCCATACACGGACCAATAAAAGCGGTCGACAGACAGAGTAGGCAGCTTATTGGCCCGTGTGTGGGGTCCTCCGACAGGCTTCCCCGATATCACTCACTCAAATTGATTCCAGTACAAACAAAATGTAACAAAATAACTGCCTTTTGCACAAATCCTGCATGTAGAGAGACATGATGTCTGGTGATTTTAATAGAGTGAGCTCTAATACATCTTATATTAAATTTTCATGCTTGCGATAGTTCCCCTTTTAAGGTAAATATATACTTGCTGTCCTAAATATTGTGAATGGCTGATACACCAATAGTTTTCTATATCTGTTTTCATTCCATGAGCTATTGGGACCCTGACCAGAAGTTGGACCTTCAAGGAGGGCCCCCGACCAAAGGTTGGACCTTGTTGGGAGGTATGACCTTAACGTGGAGTTTCAACTGAAAATGTTTGGCAACCACTGCCCTTCTGGCAACAACAAAAAAAAAGAATCAAACCATCTATGTCAATTTGCACCTCTCTCACAAACCCTACCAGATAAATAAAAGGAAGTGGCCCGTACACGTCAATGGAATCTGCACTTCAGAAAAGCAAATATTGTTAAAAAGTTAATCAAGTCTAATGAACTAATCCTGCCACTGTTTTGCCTTTGAAATAGCTGCTTCTCCTTTTACCGCTTTTCAAAAATATTATTTCTAGAGTGTGATGTATTTTGTACTGCAGAAATGGAAACAGCTGCAATTGGACTTTTTTGTGCCTTTTAAGCAAAACGTGACAGAGCTGAGGTTTATAGCATTCTCTATTTAGTAACTGCATCTATTGGAGAAAGCTGCTGGCTCAACAAAGATACAGGAATCAAGGAAACACTGAAGGCTCTGAGAAATCTTTGGCCATTGCAAGCAACAAAATAAGATTGTAAGCTCTGTGAGGAACAGTTGTCCTTGAAAGGTCCATGTACATCAAATTGCAGTATAGGGGTTTTCTTCTGGATTAATGAGATGTTCCATGCAGAAATACTACATGTATGCTTGCCCAAATAATTGTGGCACAGTGGGAACACACACAAGCTTGGTTATATTTACAGAGAACACTATTCTACTGTGAACCAATAAGTAGAACAGAAAGTCATTTTAAGTAACTGTCCTAAATTATAGGGGCAGATAATATTGTGCATTATAGTGGTATGGGAACAGGGGTCAAACAGACCTCACCAGGGCACACTTAAAGGGATACTGTCATGGGAAAAAAAAAATTCAAAATGAATCAGTTAATAGTGCTGGTCCAGCAGAATTTTGCACTGAAATCCATTTCTCAAAAGAGCAAACAGATTTTTTTTATATTCAATTTTGAAATCTGGCATGGGGCTAGTAGACATATTGTCAATTTCCCAGCTGCCCCCAGTCATGTGACTTGTGCTCTGATAAACTTCAGTCACTCTTTACTGCTGTACTGCAAGTTAGAGTGATATCACCCTCTCCCTTTTCCCAGCAGCCAAACAAAAGAACAATGGGAAGTTAACCAGATAGCAGCTCCCTAACACAAGATAACAGCTGCCTGGTAGATCTAAGGACAACACTCAATAATAAAAATCCATGTCTCATTGAGACACATTCAGTTGCATTGATAAGGAAAAACAGCAGCCTACCAGAAAGCAGTTCTCTCCTAAAGTGCAGGCACAAGTCACATGACATGGGGCAGCTGGGAAATTCACAAAATGTCTAGCCCCATGTCAGAGCGGCAGAGGGGAGGGCCAGAGAGGTGAGGGGAAGCGGCAGAGGGGAGGGCCAGAGAGGAGAGGGGAATTGTCAGAGAGGAGAGGGGAAGTGGCAGAAGGGAGGGCCAAAGAGGAGAGGGGAGCGGCAGAGGGGAGGGCCAGAGAGGAGAGGGGAAGCGGCAAAAGGCAGGGGCAGAGAGGATGCGGCAGAGGGCAGGGCCAGAGTGGAGAGGGGAAGCGGCAGAGAGGAGGGCCAGAGAGGAGAGGGGAAGCGGCAGAGGGGAGGGCCAGAGAGGAGAGGGGAAGCAGCAAAGGGCAGGGGCAGAGTGGAGGGAAGGGCGGAGGGAGCTTATGTCAGATATAATTTAGGGCAGCCATCTTTTTTTTTTGTCCCCTGTACACGAGCAAATGGTGGCCTGTGTATGGCTCTAACAATACAGTACCCATTATAGAACCAGTTCAGTGTAAAAATAAAAACTGGGTAAATAGCAGTGCGAAATAAAATAAAAAATCTAATATGATTAGTTAACCAAAAATGTAATGTATAAAGGCCAGAGTGAGCGGATGTCTTATTTAACAGAACAAAAAACTACTTCCTGCTATTCAGCTCTAACTCTGAGTTAGTCAGTGACTTTAAGGGGGGGCCACATGGGACATAACGGGTCAGCAAGTTTGCAATTGATCCTCAGCATTCAGCTCAGATTCAAAAGCAACAGTTATGGCCCATGTGCTCCTTCCTCAAATCTCTGATTGGTTGCTGCCTGGTAACCAATCAGTGGAAACCAAGTGAGCTGAAAAGCAGGAAGTAGTGTTCTGTATTGTTAGACATTCAGTCACTCCAGCCTTTATACATTACATTTTTCATAACTCCCAACTGTCCCGTTTTCAGAGGGACAGTCCCTCTTTGGACAGCTCAACCTGCAGTCCCTCGTTTGTACTGGAAAGTCACGTTTTTCTCAGCACTGAACAGCCAGAAAAAGATACGTTTCTAACTTAATTGGCTTTTGGCAGAGAGCCCAAAACTGCCACAGCAGCAGATAAGATAATTTTGTAGCAATTTTTTAGATAAGCAATTAAGTAATTGTAACAATATAAGATAACAGGTCCCTTGGGAGTCAATTCCCCTTCAAAGTCAATTCACCTTCATTAGCAAAACTGTAAAAACTAAAAAAAACTGCCAAATTTTGTAAAATGAACATGGTAATTAGGGGGTGTGGTCACAAAAAATGGGCGTGGTCAAACATTTTAATTTTCAAAATGTTGGGAGGTATGCATTTTCGGATAACCAACTATATGAAAAAATGTTTTTTGCACATCCTATTTACCCAGTTTTTATTTTAATTCTGAACAATTTCCTTAAGTTGTGAAGAAGTTGTGAGCATTATACTGCCAGTGTTTGGGTCGCTAAACAAATTAAACTTTGTGCCCCCATCACGTTGCTTTTCTTAAACCCCACCGAATCCCTGTCAATAAAATCAGAAGGAATGGGTAGCTACAAAGGCTGCTTATTTCAGTCAGTCAGGAATGTGTATAGAGAACAAGTGACTTCTGTTTATTCCCCTATAGGAATGTGTTACTGTAAACATGCAGGCAGATATCTGCTGTGCTAACCTGGGGAGATTAGAGCCGAGACTAATGGCACCTTCAGCCTTGTGTTTTTGTAAGAGGCTACTTTATACAAGCTATTGCCTGGAAAAAAGGCTCTTCAGAGACCAGACTGTTTGTAGGGCCTCCAGTCATCATGAGCGAGGAGGCCTGGTCTCTGAGAGAACAATACGTTGGCTTTGATATAAAACAGGCGCCGCGTTGCAGCCCCTAAGAGACTCTTTAGCAGAGCGGATTGTACATAAACTGTAATGATACAGCAGCCTTAAGCGTTTATACAAGAGACGGGGATATAGTGAAGTAATGGCGCTGTGCGATCCACTAAATCAAACAAAATACTTCAGCTCCTGCATGAAGAGCACTACTAGCCTCTAAAAGCTGCTCTTTACATGCTGCACAAATTCTCTGTTTTGGATTGAAAAGGAAATTATGAATCTGAGTGGAAAGAAAATATAGTTTTTAAGCGTGTGAAATAGGGTGGGGGGGAGTGGATTTTATTGCTATGTTGAATCATGTTTTCTAAATGCATAGATGGTCACTTTGATGGCCATGGAACTTTTGGGCAAGAGTGAGAGACGGACTTTATACCAATAAATAAAAGGCTGAAATACCACATTCTGGCTGAAAAAATTCTGGCAAGAACATGTCCCTTGTGCTATGGGCCTCATTGGTCGCCTGTTTTAATGCAAATATCTCTATACAGTAAAGGGAAAGCACTAGGGCAGTGGTTGTCAAGACTAGACGCAAAGATTTTTCTTTGGTGAACGACTGATTTTAGTGCAATCCAAACAATTTGTCAAATTATCGTGAGGTTAGTGGGAATCGAACGATTGTGCATCTAGCGATTTTTCGTCCAACATCAGAAATCAGAAAATTGATCGGCCAGGTTAAAAAAATTTCATCGACCCCAGTGACATCTATCTGTGTTTGCAGGGCCAAGCAGGCAGCTTCCCTCAGTTTTCTTGACTTCAACAAGACAACATCGCTTGAAATGGTCTTTTTAGTTGATGGACAAATCATACAATTGAAACGATCTTTCAAGATAAGCTTGGTCTTACAATAACGAAAAGATCTTTTAAAAACCTTTACATCTATGGCCAGCTTTACAATTCCCCCCGCTGAATCATTGCAACGTTGTATATACAGTAGGGATGCACCAAATCCACTATTTTCGACTTGGCCGAACCCCCGAATCCTTTGTGAAAGATTCAGCCGAATACCTAACCAAATCCAAATCTTAATTTGCATATGCAAATAAGGGTGGGAAGGGGAAAAAATTGTTACTTCCTTGTTTTGTGACAAAAAGTCATGCAATTTCACTTCTGTCCCTATTTGCATATGCAAATTAGGATTCGGTTAGGCCGGGGAGAAGGATTCGCCTGAATCCAAATCCTGCTGAAAAAGGCCGAATCCCACACCGAATTCTGGATTCGGTGCATCCCTTATAAAACAGTATATATATTTTCATGGAGAAGATCTTTCAAAGAAAGATTGTTTGTTTCAATACACACGTGTAGAACTGAATCATCGGATTTACAGATAGAAACAATAGAATTCTACCTGTATCTGATGATTCAGCACTAACAGTGGCCAATGTTCAGGTGCCTTCAAAAGTGTGACAAGCCGACCAATGTCCGAGTCTTCTGCCATACACCCCCCAGAATATCGTATGAAGGCAGAATAGGAATCGAATGTACAACATGTAACAATTAAAGAGTAGCTTAGAATAGGTGCATCTATGATGTTTCATTTAAGAGAAACATTATTGTACCTAGGTAAGCAAGAGCACCACAAGTTGCAAGCAGATAAGTAAAAATTATGTTCTGGGGTCCCTTATTCAGGTACAGTGAAAGCTCAATTTTAAGTACCATGATTTTAAAGGGGCAAATTTACTAAAGGACGAAGTGACTAACGCTGGAAAAAATCCGCGTGACGTCATTTTGATACTTCGCCAATTTACTAATGGTCGCAGGCGTAACTTCGCTAGCGAAGGGGATAGACTATAGCGCTACTTCGCAGGCAAAGTTTCGCTCTGGCGAAAGAGTGTTACTTCGCAAATTCACTAAGATACTGAACGTTACCTCTTGCGTCAGACTTCCCTTCGCCACCTCAGACCAGGCAAAGTGCAATAGAGTAAATAGGAGTTCCTCAAAAAGTCTAAGTCCCAAAAAACGCTGGCGACTTTTCATTTTTCAGGGTCATAGGCTGCAAAAGATCGTAAATTTTTTCTGGGGTACCAGGCTTCCCCCCTACATTTCCTTACATATGGCACATAAACTATACACTGATCTCATGTGTAGGGCAATATAACAAATCTTTTTTCTTTTATTAAGGTTTCCCGGGCTTGTGTAATGTAATCTGCAACATATACGTCCATTCAACTTTAACTTCCCTCCATATGCAAATTAGCCAACGCTAGCGCAACTTCGCTTTGCTTGCCGAATTAACGCTAGCGCAACCAGCGTTCGGCACCCTGGACGCAACTTTGGATTTTCGTGAATTAGCGTTGTCCATGCGAATCTACACCTGCCAAAGTGTTGCGCTGTGAGCGAAGCCGTTGCTGGCAAATTTTCGGAGGTTAGTGATTTTGCCCCCAAGTTTTCCTGGATTTTACATTTTTTTATTTGTGGTCCAACCAATTTATAATGCATTTATATGGATGCATTTCGCTGATTTTAAGTAATGTTTTCCTGGATTTTACATCAAAATTTTGTCCTTGCTTTTTTTCCTCTATGAATGTTATTATTTGTGAAATAAAGAGGTTTAAAATATTAACCAGATGTATATTTTGCCATGGTTCTGCCTGTAAATGGTCAATTCCAATTAGTCTGCCCCTTATACAGTCCTGCACTAATCACTTATTGCTTTAGGTTGTGTATGTGAGTGACAGAGAGTCTTGCCCATGCCCCCCATAGTGTAACATTGACGCTGCAATGTTTAACCCTTGTTATTAACACAGTAAATATTGTATCTCAAAGTACCGTATATACTCGAGTATAAGCCGACCCGAGTATAAGCCGAGGTACCTAATTTTACCTACAAAAACTGGGGAAACTTATTGACTCGAGTATAAGCCTAGGGTGAGAAATGCAGCAGCTACTAGTAAGTTTTAATAATCAAAAATGAGGCATGAGTGGGTTAAAAAATTTTGAAAATTTATTTTGGGACTCTCGTGGGTGAAGGGGTTGGATGTTTTGGTGGATCCGAATGTCAGATTGATTTTTCATGACCATAACAATCCGCTACTGATCGTTGCCTGAGGCACAATTGTAATTAGCAGAGTTAGCCTCCAGTAAATCTACCGCCAGTCGGTGCCTCTTATCAGTGCGTCCCCCTGCCTTCTATGCTACCTTTATTTTAATAACAATGCCAGTTGGACATGGTGTTTTACCAGTATGGTAATACAATAACAGTAAGGTATGTTTTATTAAGCATGGGTGGTGGAGGTGATTGATGGGACAGTGCAACTATACTTACAATCAAAGGGAGTATGGTATGGTAATTAGGTTCCCTGTGCCTAACAGAAAGCAATACCGATAATGTATTAATCTCACAACACAAAGGGTATTTAGAACGTCAGAGGTTGTACCTAATCGGAAAAAACTGAAATAGAGCAGGATCGTAGGTGCGCTCACTGTGAGCAGCTAGTGACTGCACTTACCCCGCAGTTAAATTAGAAGCGCTTAGAATCCTGGCGGTTCAATATAGGGATCTGTTCTTAAGATGTACCGTAGTATTTGGACAGATACGCCGACCCGAAGAGATGTGGGGCAGGGCTTACCTGGATGTGCGTGCGGTCAATTTGAAACGCTGCGCTGGCTGGCGCTGGGCGGTGACGTCACATGATGCGCAGCCGGCAACATCATTCGCAAAGCGCCATGGAGAACCTGCGGTCTGTTTTAATCATCGGTTGGGTTGCGGGCCCCATCAGGGGTGCAGTGGCACGGGACTCCGGTCAGTAGCACAGCAACTCCGTATACTGACTCGAGTATAAGCCGAGGTAGCCTTTTTCAGCACATTTTGGGTGCTGAAAAACTCGGCTTATACTCGAGTATATACGGTAAAACAGACTCCTGTGCTTATATCCTTTCAGTACTTGAAGAAAAAGTTAGTTTAACACATTTCCGAGTTAGTTTTACATTTTCCCGGATTTTACATCATTTTTTCCTGGTCTCCTGAAAAACGTAAAATGGGGGTTCCACTGTATTCTCATAATTTCTCGTATTCCTCTTCACTATAAAGCCCAACACTGTCACTCAACTGGAGAGCAAATACCCTACCCAGGACCTAGACCTTTAACTAAATGCTTGTTGGAGCCATCATTGGACTCGGGGGATCTTAGCCCACCGGGTTGCCACATCAGGGCCCCCTGCCCCCACCCCAGGTCCCCAGCTAATAATACCAGTGGGCCCCCTGCACCAGCCAAAAATCAACTTGGGGCCCCACCACCGATGCATATCCGCCAACTGTAGACTGAAACGCTTCCTCTTTCCCCTTCCCCCCACCAACGTGAACCTACACATTATTTCTTCTTCCGATCATCGGTGAGGGAGGTTAGGAAGCGCAGGAGCTGCTGTGGGGATTAGGTTGGGCCAGCGAGGCCTACCGGGTTTTGACCCGGTGTCCCGCTGACCCAGTCCGACCCTGGTTGGAGCATCACTATTAAACAAGGAAATCTAACAAGAGGAGGGAAACATCCCCATCATAACTTTTTGAGGCTGACAATGTTGGAGCAACAACCAGAAGACAAGGGATTGACATTACATGTAACTGATGGCTGCCAACTAAAAATGCTACATTAATCCAAACATTACACCTTAGTCATGCAAAACAGAGGTAGCTTCCAGCTTTTCTTAATTTAACTACGTATTATTCTGAGCAAACAAACCATTAAGCGTGGCAATAAAAGCTGCCATGAAGCACTGAGCCAAAATAATATTTACATATGTGGTATCTGATCCGGAACAGCTGGAATGCCTCTCTTGGGTGTGTTTAAACTGCAGGTCACTTGGACGGAAGTCTCTATGCGACCTGTACTTTGGAATACAGCTGCCGTCTCACAAGCACCCAGCTTGAATCTTGTCATTCTAAAGAGATGGAATGAAAGGAACGTGGCCATGGCAAGGAACAGGCCTTTGGAGATGATAGAGGTCTCTGAGTTCCCCTTCTTTTTTTTTCTTTTTTTTTTAAGATTTATTTTATTTTATATATTGAAATTGTTTAGTAAATAACAGAGTGTTTCAAGACTCTTGAATCAATGCGTAAATATACATTCCAAAATTGACAATTTTTGTTTTGTTATTGGTGAAAAGGGAAAGAGGGGAGAAGGAGTTGGGGACTGTATTTTACAGGCGTCTGACATCCAATTATACCGTTGTATTCCCTTTATAACATGGTGATTTCTTAAATATTATATTGATTTATGAGAGAAATGATATTGCTATATTCAACAACTATTTCTTGCATAACCTTAATATAATAAATATCGGAATCAAAAGCATGAAATAGGGGGGTAATTTGGACAGGCTGTTTGTTGAGAGTCTTGAGATCTACTGATCCCCAGCTAAAGGTCTACTGGTAGATCCCTATCTACCTTTGGGCACCCCTGATTTAACCGCTGTAAATATGCGGGTAATACGTTTTCTTATATTTGTATTTATGTTTGGGATTCTATTTCGTTATAGTGCCTGGTCTGGTTTCTTATTTAAGTTTATTCCTGTTATTGAGTAGATAATTTCATACACTGTGGTCCAGTATCTCTTCAAGTTCCTCTTCTTAAAGCTGGCCATACGCGAAGAGATCCGCTCGTTTGGCGACATTGACAAACGACCGGATCTTTGCCCGATATGCCCACCAACGGCAGGGCCGAATATTCGGATCACAACGAGAAGCAATGGGCTGTGGCGGGTCGATCGTCGGAAAAATTAAACCTTCCCGATCGATATCGTGGCCAGATATCAATCGGGAAGATGCGTCGGGAGCCCCACACATGGGCAGATAAGCTGCCGAATTGCTCTAAAGGACCGATATCGACAGCTTTATCTGCCCATGTATGGCTACCTTTAAGCGTACAATAACCAGAGTGGGCCACACGCAGAGAAGCCACAGACCATGGAATGCAAGGGACACAATAAGAACTTTGCTGCATCCAATGCTTGGTAGCAACACAACCAAGGACTGTAACCTATAAAATGAACAACATAATTTTTCGAACTTATTAAATTGGTAGGTCAATAATCCTGCATTGTACACCTCTGGCTCAGATACCATGTTTAGATCTTTATCAAAACTTTTCACACTGAAATGAATCCTGTGGTTTGTTATGGTATGCCATGTGAGGTCAGAATAAAGCTTGTGATGTCATTTCCAGCAATTAGGTCATATGTCAACAGAGTCCCACTGGTGCAAGATGGAACTCTGATCACAACTATACACTGGAACTATAGTCACATTAATTAGATCTAAAAAAATAACCATGTTTTCCTAAAACAATATTTTCTGTTAATCCAATGTATGGACTAATGATCCCACCTAAAAGGAAACTGAGCCGAAAGCAAAATCTCTCTCTCTGTCCCAGAGTCTTAATCCTAATGAGAGTAGAACAGGGCGGACAGAAGCTTCCATCCCTGACACTGGCTTTTTCTTTTTCTAAAAATTTTCATTCTGGAGGTCTAATACAGGAAAGGGACCTGTTAGCCAGAATGCTCAGGACTTGGGGTTTTCTGGATAATAGTTTTTTTTATACCTTGGAACTTCATACCCTAGAAAAAACATTAAAGGTATTCTGTCATGATTTTTATTGTGTAGTTTTTATTTCTAAATTACACTGTTTACACTGCAAATAATTCACTCTCACATATTAAATTTTATTCCTCAACCAGCAAGTATATATTTTTCTTTAGTTGTAATATTGGTGTGTAGGTGCATCTCAGGTCATTTTGCCTGGTCATGTGCTTTCAGAAAGAGCCAGCACTTTAGGATGGAACTGCTTTCTGGCAGGGTGTTGTTTCTCCTACTCAATGTAACTGAAGGAGTCGCAGTGGGACATGGAATTTTACTATGGAGTGCTGTTCTTATATATACTAGGGAGCTGTTAACTGGTTACCTTCTCATTGTTCTGCTGATAGGCTGCTGTGGGGGGGAAAGGAGGGGGGTCATATCACTCCAATTTGCAGTGCAGCAGTAACTGCAGTTTATCAGAGCACAAGTCACATGACTGGGGGCAGCTGGGAAACTGACAATATATCTAGCCCCATGTCAGATTTCAAAATTAAATATAAAAAAATTCCAAAAAAAAAACAAAAGTTTGGTCTTTTGAAAAATGGACTTCAGTGCAGAAGTGTGCTGGAGCAGCACTATTAACTAAATTGTTTCGAAATAAACATGTCCCATGACACTATCCCTTTAAATAAACCCAATGATTGTTTTCCCACCAATAAGGATTAATTATATCTTAGATGGGTTCAAGTGCAATGTAGTGTTTTTATTACAGAGAAAAGGGAAATACAGTAGGTTTTAAAATTTGTAATTATTTTATCAAAATTGAGTCTATGGGAGAAGAGCTTCCTATAAGTCTAAGTTTTCTGGATAATGGGATCTTGGATAATGGATCCTTTACCTGTACCTGCTGGTGTATTTAGAAATGACAAGGCTCCTCATTTGGTCAATGAGGTTTACTTCATTACTCAGCAGGACCCATTTTCTAATAAATTAATTAGGATGCCATGGCATTTGAAACTATTGTGCAATGGTTAGTACAAGTATGGATAGGGCAGTGATCCTAGCCAATAACTTACTGCCAAAGATATTAATCAGTTCATCGAATGGGCAAATTGTAGTTTCATTTATGTCAATGCATGTCATCCAGTTTATGGTGCTTTGTCTGTTGAAGAATTGAAGAGGAGCAATTTCTTAATTTCCTTTCCGGATGTTCCTGTTTTTTTGGGGTGTCAGATTGAAAGAATGAACAATAAAAAAGTAGCTGTTCCATGTTGTATCAGTTTGACCAGCCACAGGGCAATCAGTCATACTGACTAGTACTGGCCTTTGTATGGAGACATCCTAGAGAAATGAAGCTGCTATGGAGAGCTCCATTCAATGTGCATGTCTTGCTGATGACTTAGAACAATCTCTGGGTACTTATGGCCATGCTGCCAATTGCTTTGGGAAAGATGATTGTAACATAACAGGAAGGCTTTGACATGTGGTAGATAATGGCAGTTAGGTATCTAAGCAAGTAACACCATCATAGAAGCTGGGGGGAAGTTGTGAAAAAGGTAAATAATGACACAATCACTTCTTAATTCATTATACAAACACACAAGAACATTGGCAATAAAGGAACAAGGGCTTTGCATCATGCATATGTGAAATTAAACAGCCTTATTTCTATATCAATAACACCAATTATCGCTCCATTACTCTGAACGATGACAAACAGTTGATCAATTGCCCAGGAGCACAGATATAGGAGTCTGCTACCCAGCAGGGGATGCGGGGGTCTGACTGCTAAGGGTCAGGGCACACAGGCAGATTCGGGGAGATTAGTCGCCCGACGACAAATCTCCTCTTCTTCGGGGCGACTAATCTCCCCGAACTCCCTCCCCTGCATTCCCGCCAGTTAAAATGTAAATCACCGGCAGGATGGCAATCGAAATGATCCATTTTCCGAAGTCGCCCCAAGTTTCTTTGTGAGGCGACTAATCTCCCCGAATCTGCCTGTATGCCCCGACCCTAAAGGGAAAAGACATTGGGGCAGATTCACTAAAGTGCGAAGTGGCCGTCGCTAGCGTCAATTCACCAGAAATCCCATTCCGCAGGGACATTGCTAAATTCACTAACAGGGGTAGAGGACAATTCGCTAGAGAACGAGACCGACGCTAGCACTCTATCGCCAGACGACCTTTGCACTCTATCGCCAGACAACCTTTGCACTCTAACTCCAGACGACTTTTGTACTCTATCGCCAGACGACTTTTCGCTCTGGTGAATGGTAATTATTCAGTTTAGTGCGAATTTTACTGAACGTTACCTCTTTCACCAGAGTTACTTCGCCACCTCAGACCAGGCGACTGATAAGAAGAAGCTTCATCCTCCTCAATCTTATGTCAGAGACATCATTTACTGTATGCCGGAAATGTATTAAGGTTGTAAAAAAACGCTGGCGAATTTTCTATTTTTAAAGCAGGATTGCCTTCAAAAGTCCTATTAAAGACTTATATGTGAACAATTTGAGGAGCATGCCACATTTATATAAGGATGGGCTCATGTCTAGAACATTAGAGGATCTCTTTTTTTCTTTATTTGCTTCCTTGGACATGTGTAATAATAAGTGACCACTTCAAGCATTTGCACAACATCTCTAATAAGGACATATATATGACCTATATGTACCCGCCTTATTCAAACTGACCTAAGCGCAAGAGTGCTAGCGAAGTTTCCCTAAGTGAAAATTCTATATGAAATGCTTGCACAGCCTAGCGTAAATTTGCCAGTGTCCGGCTGCTGAGACGCAACTTTGCATTGTAGTGGGTTAGCTTGGTGGTATTTAGTGGTGGCGCGGAGAATGCCGAAGCGGTCACTGGCAAAAATTTGCCCTTTAGTGAATTTGCCCCATTATTGGATACCCAATATCCCAGATGCGCTGCAGCTGCCGACTCCACGAAGGCTTCACCTCTCCAGTTCAATAAGGAGCAAGGCACATTCATGGTTTTATGCTCATTCACCTCAAATATGCTACAAATGTGGCTCTGCTTTCTGCCGCCTCTATAAAGTACTTTATCAGCTGTCAGTGCTTCTCTCCTGGGAGGATACTGGGAGCTCTTACCCTACATGAACTCATCCCAAATCACCAGCAAAGGTGAAGCTGCTTCAGGCTCTGAGTAGCGAAACTTTCCACTCAGAGTTAAGGTGGCCATAGACGTAACAATTGCGTTCTTTCTTGAACAAGATCTTTCCAAGAAAGATCGTTTGTTTCAATACATACGTGAAGAGCTGAATGGTCAGATATACAAGTAGAAACGATTCAGCAGTAACAATGGTTATTTGGGTGGCTTCAAAGGTGCCCGGTCAACATGATCCGTCCAGCCTGATCGACGAGCCGACGGATATCCAAGTCTTCTGCCAATATCAGTCGGCTCTTTTCCCATCATACACGCAGCGAATCGTCCGAAAATCCGTATCGTACAATATTATCTGTGCGACTATGGCCACCTTATGTCTGGAATCAAATGATTTGGCAGCCAGAAAGGGAAAGCCTGACAACTCACCCAGGAATGGGCAGTAAATGCTACCACTAATGGGAACAAGTATGCACTTTATTTTCTTTCACACGATAACATATACAGGAATCCTTTCATCTTAAAGGGGTTGTTCACCTTTGAGAATACTTTTAGTATGATGTAGAGAGTGATATTCTGAGACAATTTGCAATTATTTTTCATTTTTTATTATTTAAGGTTTTTGAGTTATTTAGCTTTTTATTCAGCAGCTCTTCAAATTGCATTTTAAGCTATCTGTTAATTAGGGTCCAAATTACCAAAGCAACCATGCATTGATTTGAATAAGAGAATGGAATATGAATAGAAGAGGCTTGAATAGAAGGATCAGTAATAAAAAGTAGCAATAACAATACATTTGTAGCCTTACAGAGCATTTGCTTTTTTAGAAGGGGTCAGCGACGCCCATTTGAAAGCTGCAAAGGGTCGGAAGAAAAAGGTAAATAATTCAAAAACTATAAAAAATAAATAAAGAAAACCAATTGAGAAATTGCTTAGAATTCTGTAAAATATTAAATTCTATAACATACTAAAAGCTACCTTAAATGTGAACCACCTCATTAAGCATTAATATTACCCATCTTTTTGTTTATATTTTTTACATAGGAGACGGAGCTGCCATATCACTTGCACCAGCAACTATTTTACAGCCAAAAGCCGATGGTGAGGTAGTGGAAGTTATAGTACAACAATATTTACAGGACTGCTGCAGGGTATTCCAGCACATGTATGTTGGGCCAGTGATAAAGAGACAGAGGAGAGCCCTGAGCCTTTGATCTTTACATTGTAAAGGATTGAGGTCAGACTTTTTCAGTTGAAGCCCCTCCAAGAAGGTCCAACCTTTGGGTTCAGATTAGCTCAAGAAATGAGGACATCCATAGGATAATATTGAGGTATCACATACCTCCCAGCATTTTGAAAACAGAAAGGGACAAAAAGATTTACAAAAAAAAATTGGCCTTGCACATTATTTTGTGGCCACGCCCCCTAATTATCATGTTCATTTTACAAAATTTGGCAGGTTATGAAAGTCTGAACACATTTCTAGAGCTACGATAAAAAGGACAAACCTGGATATAATTAAATGACTTTTTACATACAGGGAGTGTTAATACAGTTATACTAATGGAGGTGAATTGCCCTTTAAACTGCAAGTTACAGTTTCCCCAAGAGACCTGCGTATCTTAAATTTTTACAATTGTTTCTTTGCTTATCTTAAATTGTTACAAAAGTATTTAAGTGCACCTGCCGAGTATTCGGGGATTTCTGCGAAGAATCAATTAAGTTAGAAACTTTGTATCTTTTTCTGTCTGTTCAGTGCAGGAGATCAAAGAGAAAGTCGGGACAGGTTGAGCTGTCAAAATTGGGACTGTCCCATGAAAAACAGGACAGTTGGGAGGTATGATATCAGTCATTCTGTAATAGTTTATAGACTATGACAACAACAAATCTTCTTTAAAGTGGTGATTCGATTCTAGTATGCTATAGAATGGTCAGTTCTAATTAACTTTTCAACTGGTCTTCATATACGCAATATGTTGGTGCTATATAAATACATAATAATAATAATAATAATTTTATACATTTTTTTTTTATAGTTTTTTAATTTTTTGCCTTCTTCTGACCCTTTCCAGCTTTCAAATGAACTGACCCCATATGAAAAATGCTTTTTAAGGCTACAAATGTATTGCTGTTGCTACTTTGTATTATTCATCTTTCTATTCAGGCCTCTACTATTCATATTCCAGTCTCTTATTCTAATCAAAGCATGGTTGCTAGGGTAATTTAAACCCTAGCAACCAGACAGCTGAAACTGCAGAGCTTCTGAATGAAAAGTTAAACTCAAAAACCACAAATAAAAAAATGGAAATCAATTGCAAATTGTCTCAGAATTTCTCTCTGCATCATACTAAAAGTCATCTCAATGGTGAACAATCCCTTTAAAGGAATTATTCAGTGTAAAAATAATAAATCAGAAACTTGAAGGGGGGCCACATAGGTCATAGCTGTTGCTTTTGAATCTGAGCTGAATGCTGAGTATCAATTACAAACTCACTGAACAGTTATGTCCTATGTGGCCCCCCTTCAAGTCGCTGACTAACTCAGAGTTAGAGAGCTGAAAAGCAGGAAGTAGTGTTCTGGCTATTATGTTACACATCCAGTCACTCCAGCCTTTATACATTAGATTTTTGCCTAACTAACTATATAAGAAACATTTTTTATTTTGCACAGCCTATTTATTTACCCAGTTTTTATTTTCACGTTGAACCATTCCTTTAAGCTTGAATCCTGCCTGGCCCCTGAAGAACACCCCATGGAGGTGCCCTACAGTGCCCTACAGTTTAGGAAGATTGTAGCTGCCAGTTTGTATAGATATCAATATGACAGATTTAAAAATCAAATTTCAGGTCCTAAGCATTCTGGATATCTGTACCTTATTAGAAAACATCTCCCTTTACCAACACCTCCATTAGTCTAATAGCTTGACTTTTTCATTCAAAATAATGTTTCTGCCCATTGCCAACACAGCAGCCCAATTCTTATGTTATAAAAATACATATGAAGAAAGGGAATGTGCTGGAGTCTACAATAGGGTTATCATTTGCCATTTATATTTTAATTTAAAGGGGAACTCCGGCTTCCAAAACAAAATTTGATAAAGAAGCCACATAACACAGAAACCCCTAATATACCCATCACAGTTACCTGTTTCTTCAAAAATGATGAATTAATGCCATTTTCTATGCTGAAATCCAGCTGTTTAACAGTTCTTCTCTTCCTGCATCATTTGAAATCCTGGCAGGGAAGGAGGGACTAAACACTGATGTTACAAATTGCAACAACTTCTCCACAGCTTACAGACAGCATGCAGGAACTACATAACCCACAATGCATTGCACTGTGATGTTCTGTTCCTGTGTGCAGGGAATTGTGGGGTTTGGAGGAAGCAGGCTGAGGACAGATGGCTGTTGATACAAAGTAGCAGTAGTCAGTCAGCTCAGCAAAGTAGTCAGACAGATCAGCAGGAGAGCAGGGGGCTAGGCTTAGGGTAGAGTCCTGCAGCGGGTCGGGTACCCTGCGGGTTGCGGGTAGAAGTTCGGGGTGTGGGTATAGATGCGGGTCTGCGGGTCTGCGTGTTGGGCCGCGGGTATTCTCAATGGCGAGTTTTACTCCTTTTTTCTGATCACGCCTACTTCTGATGATGTCACTTCCGGTTTACAATGACAGCACTTTCTGATTCTTGATGGTCAGCGGGTTGTGGGTCCGGGTTGTGGGTCCGGGTTGCGGATAAGGTACTTGCGGGTCGGGTCGGGCCAAGTGGTAAGAATGCGGGTCCGGTTTGCAGATACAGGTCGGGAACGGGTTCCAAAAAATGGACCCGCACAGTACTCTAGCTTAGGGAACTGTCAAACCATTAAAAATCATGAAAAGTCTGCATATATTTTTCATAATTTATGTAAGTTGCTTGAAATTATGTTCACTTTTCAAAAAGCTTAAGTTATGTTTGTGTGGAGTTCCCCTTTGAAAATAAAGACAATTGAATACAACATCTGAAGTATTCATCCTATAAGGGCTAGTCCACACGAGAAGATTCGGGGAGATTTTGTCGCCTGGCAACTTTGGGCGACTATAGAAAACGCATCACCGTGTATGCATTAGCGCAGGCGACTTTGCATTGTAGCCTATGGGGAAAACCGCTGAGGCAGTTCGGGGAGATAGTCGCGCAAAAGATGAGGCGATTAGTCGCCAGACGACAAAATATCTCTGAATCACCTCGTGTGGCCTTACCCTAAAAGTGGTTAAGAATCAAGGTTTGAGAACTTACAGCCACTTCTGTTTATTCCTTGGCACGTCTGGGCTGATCTACCCATGCAAAACAAATTATAGGATTTACATGTGGCTGCTGGACTTAAAAACAATAATTAGCGATTTAAATAAAGGTCGTTGCTCATTTCCCATGTGTGCTGTACTCGAAGGCTAAATGAAAGCTAAATTATACAGTATATTCCTTCACACAGCTAAAACAAATGGCCATATCATTTTCAATATATTCTAAATCAATCTAATGAACTGAACAGTGCACTTTATTGTTTATAGGTGTTAAATACTTTTATTGAATCCTAATGGCCTTTTAATTGCCAGGCCTGGAAAAAAAATTGACAAAAGGACCAGGATTCCTATATGGTTTTCCAGAGAGGAAACTATGCAGTTATAAACATTTTTAAAACAAGTGGAAGCAGCCAGTAGTTGAATATACATTACACATTTATATTCCAGCTCTGATATATAAAGTAATGTATATTAGTTATACACAGTGCCTCAGGGTTTCCATGCCGCTTCCATGGAAAAACCAACCTATTTGCCCCGGAATGAAAACCAGAATGAGTGCTGTGACTCCATATTTCTTAAAATAGTGGGACATTCACATACTCTGAAAGAGACTTAGGAGATGCCCTAAAGTCTCCAATCAGGCTGAAACTCAGCTCATTCTCCAATAGTCCCAATCCTTTTAGAGATCACAAATGTTGACTGTTCTCCAGAAAAGGGGACCATTGGGAGGTATGAAATTTGTTGTTAAAGGAAAACTATACCCCTCAAACAATGTAGGTTTCGGAGTGGGGTTGCAATATTTAATTAAGAGCATTTTGGAACTTTCCTTGGCTTATTGATTCCTATAAACAGTGGAGCTTTATCTCATCAGCACGCGGGATGTACCAGGATGGCTATAGTGAAAAGTCCAAATATTTATGCCCGAATTATGGTGCCGACAGAATGAAAAAGGGCAGAAGTTAAATGGATACACATTTAAAATCATATCAATTACTAGCTTTATTATGTGTACTAATCAAAGTACAGGTATGGGACCTGTTATCCAGAATCCAGGATCTTTCCGTAATTTGGATCTTCATACCTTAAGGCTACTGACAAACCATGTAAACATTACATAAACCCAGTACGATTGTTTTGCCTCCAATAAGGATTAATTATGTCTTAGTTTGCTTCAAGTACAAGCTACTGTTTATTTATTTTGTACAAATATTATTATATTTAATCACAAAATTGAGAGTATGGGAAATGGCCTTCCCGTAATTCAGAGCTTTCTGGATAACCGATCCTATTCTTGCTTGCTACTTGGGCTACACAGGTTCTGACCATACCTACGTGCAAGGCACACCCAATCAAAAGCCTCAAAGTCTCCTCCAATTAGAGCACAACTTCAGTGTTGCTTTTTTTCTCCATTATGTACTCCCCATATCCCGTGCATATATTGACTTTAATTTCTAGAAACCTTGTATGCTCTTGGATAAACACCACATAAATCAGATTCAGGGCAGCGGAGCTCACTCACAGATTTATTAAGAGTCGAATTTGAAATTAGAATTTTTGAGATTTTTTATGGTCAAAACGTCGACTAGGGAGTTATTCAAATTCAATTAGAGGTTTTAAAAAAAAAATCAGAATCTGATTTTTCGTGATTCATCATACTCTGGCCCTCGAATTCGACTATTCGCCACCTAAAACCTTCTGAATTGTTGTTTAAGTCATTGGGAGGCATCCAAGGATCAATTTGGAGTTGTTTGCAGCCTTCCTAACACTCGACTTTTTTTCTGTGAAAAATCGAGTTTTTAAAATTCAAATCAAATTCTATTAAGAGTTTTTGGGTCGATTCAATTAATCAGAGTTGTAAAACTTAGATTTTATTAATAAATTTCGATTGGTCGATTTTCGAATTTAAGGGAGTTTAGGGAAGTTTTTGAAAACTCACATGAATTCGAAATTGCACCTTTGATAAATCTGCCCAATGATGTTGGCCAGGGTCGCCTACGCCCCCCGGCTCCTGTGCGGGGGGGAGCAGGGAGGGTGGACTATGGAGGGTAGGGGTTTTTATTAGCAAGGGGGTTTAGTTCTCCTTTAAGGCTCACCTTGTATGTTGCAGATACAGGTATGGGATCTGTTATCCAGAATGCTCGGGACCTGGAGTTTTCCTGATAACGTTTCTTTCCATAATTTGGATCTTCATACCTTAAGTCTACTAGAAAATCATGTAAACATTAAATAAACCCAATAGACTGGTTTTGCTTCCAATAATGATTAATTAAATCGTAGTTTGGATCAAGTACAAGCGACTCTTTTATTATTACAGAGAAAAAGGAAATAATTTTTTAAAAAATTTGGATTATTTGTAAAAAAAAAAAAAATGGAGTCTACGGGAGACGTAATTCGGAACTTTCTGGATAACGGGTTTCCAGATAACCCATACCTGTATAATAAAATATAGATTATAATAATATCTACGGCAGAAAGCAGATTTTCAACAACAATCACATCATAACTGACTTCAATCTGAGCATTCAGGTGTATCTAGGAGAATTTATTCCTATTAGTTCTACATAATTATGACACTCTCTCTTCTTTCCTCTAGTAATGGCAGTGCTTTCCATAATAAACAAAAGGGCATATGCAGCCAATTACTCTAAGGAACAGCCTGGCCTCAAAGTAATGTCCAATCACACAAGGTGCCACTACATCATGTTAAACATTAAAATTAAATTTGCCTTTTACACGATCACTCGTTCAATTTGGAACTGGCGACGAGTCGTCTATTGTTAGTCTTTCAACAAGAGATCAATATCCGTACATAATGTAATTAAGGAACATAAAAATCAGTCATAATTAAAAGAAATGATCTTTAGCAGAAGCTGAAGTGAGCCACGAAACACTTGGGGGCAGATTTATCATGGGTCGTACTGAAAATGTGAATTTTCAAGGTTTTTTTATGTTCAAAAATGTCAAATTAGACTAGGGAGTTATTCAAATTCGATTCGAGTTTTTTGAGATTTATCATACTCTGACCCTCGAATTCGACTATTTGCCACCTAAAACCTGCCACATTGCTGTTTAAGTCAATGGGAGAGGTCCAGGGATCAATTTGGAGTTGTTTGCAGCCTTCCTGACATTCAAGATTTTTTCTGTGAAAAACACCTCAAATCGAGTTTTTAAAATTCAAATTGAATTCGCTTCGGATTCGATTCGAGTTTTCAGGTTGATTCAATTAATCAGAGTTGTAAATTCGATTTTATTTCGATTGGTCGAATTTCGAATCTATGGGAGTTTAGGGTAGTTTTTAAAAACTCACATGAATTCGAAATACGGCCTTTGATAAATCTGCCCATTGATGTACATGGCTGCGTGCAATGTCACTTACACTGAGTGACGTGTCAGCAACCAACGTTTGATGGCTGCCCCCTCAATGCCCCCAGCTCCGGTTTGATTCAGGCACTCTCTTAAGAAGGTCTTTTACTTTTCTGGGGAAAAAAATTATATATGGGCCGTCCCCTTAAAGCGGTTGTTCACCTTTGGGATAACTATTAATATGATATATTATATAGTAATATTCTGAGAAAATTTGCAATTGGTTTGATTTTTTTTATTATTTCTGGTTTTTGAGTTATTTAGATTTTTATTCATTCAGCAGCTTTCTTTCAGCAATTTGGTTGCTAGGGTCCACATTACCCTAGCAACCATGCATTGATGTGAATAAGATACTGGAATATGAATAGGAGAGGCCTGACTAGAAAGATGATTAATAAAAAGTAGCAATACATTTGTAGCTTTACAGAGCATTTGTTTTTTTAGATGGGGTCAGTGACCCCCATTTGAAAGCTGAAAAGAGTCAGAAAAAGAAAGGAAATAGTTCATACAAGAGAGTACCGAACCGAATTCTAATTTGCATATGCAAATTAGGGGTGGGAAGGGGAAAACATTTTTTAATTCTTTGTTTTGTGACAAAAGTCACATGATTTCCCTCCCTAACCCTAATTTGCATATGCAAATTAGGATTCGGTTCAGCCAAGCAGAAGGATTCGGCCGAATCCGAATCCTGCTGAAAAAGGCCGAATCTCGAACCGAATCCTGAATTCGGTGCATCCCTAGCCTAGGTTATGTGCAGATAAGGTGCCAAATAGCTGATCTATATATCCGTTAGCCAAATAAAGATCCTGTGTGTAAGTCAGACTATTTTGGGAACACTGTCATTGTAACTTTTTGCGTAAAAAAAGGCGGTACTATTTACATGGGGAAAGGAATTATGGCTTATTACATCTGTTCACTTGGATGCACTCGCGGGTTTAACGGAAACCCATTATACAGAAAGCACCGTATTACGGAAAGACCGTCTCCCAAATTTAAAAAATTATTTCCATTTTCTCTGTAATAATAAAACTGTAGCTTGTACTTGATCCCAACTAAGATATAATTAATCCTGATTGGAAGTAAAACCAGCCCATTGGGTTTATTTAATGTTTAAATTATTTTCTAGTAAACTTAAGGTATGAAGATCCAAACAACAAAAAGATCAGTCATCAGGAAAACCCCAGGTCCTGTACATATCTGTATTTTTGTGTGTGTGTGTGCGTGTGCGTGTGCGTGTGCGCGTGTGTGTGTGTCTGTCTGCTGCACTTGCATTGTTTCTTGAATGGTCAATAAAGCCCATGATAAAACAAAGGCCTCTGGTTTGCACAATAGGAGGTATGACAGTATTCTTTAGTACATGTTTGTTTGGTGCATCTCTGGACCTTACCTATGGAAGCACATAGCAGATACACAGCAGCGGTGTATGCTCTGCACTCTCTTTTTTTCTTTTTTAAGGCCAACCCCCTTGCAATGAAGTCAGTAGGACCACTGGATTGTAGAATTTTTCAGAGTTCTGGTTCAGCCAGTTATACTCCCAGCTAGGGAGCGAATATCTCTCCCAGAACACTACCATGACAACTCATGACATTGCTTTTGAGAAGCACAAGATGATACATCAGGGAGCCCCCACAAAATCGCCTTAAAAAAAAGTTCACCTTTAAAGGGGTTGTTCATCTTCCAACACTTTTTTCAGTTCAGTTGGTTTCAGATTGTTCATCAGAAATAAAGACTTTTTCCAATCACTATTTTCTGTGACAGTTTTTCTAATATTTTTAGAATATTAAATAAGTGCAAAGTGTCATTTTTCACCTTCTAAAGCAGCTCTGGGAAGTGGGGGTCGCCGACCCATTAAGCAGTTCTAAATTGATACATTTAGTTGATACATTTGTTATCTTTGTCCCTGCTGAGAAGAGTCTGGGTTTCATTAAAGGCAGCTGTTAGAATTGATAGAACAATAGTTGCTGATATTCCACAGATACAGCTGAGAAATGTATCAACTAAATGTATCAACTAAATGTATCAACTAAATGGAGCAAATTGTAACAGTTCAGAATCTGCTCCTGGATCACTGAGCTGCCAGTCTGAGACACTAGAGACAGGGACATTAAACTTAGATTTTGTAATAATGGTAAAGAATAAAAAAATATAAAGTACTTGAAAAAATTCTTTATTTCTGGGGAACAATCTGAAAACAACCGAACTGAAAAAAAAAAAATGTTTTTTGTCTTCAACTCTTATTAGCTTTCAAATGGGATTCACTGACCCCATCTAAACAAAAACAAATACTATGTGAGGCTACAAATGTATTGCTGTTGCTACCTTTGTATGTGGGCTCTCATATATTCATATTCCAGTCTCTCATTCAAATCAGCGCATGGTCGCTAGGGTAATTTGGACCCTAGCAACCAGATTGCTGAAAATGAAAATTGGAAAGCTGCAGCATAAAAAGCTAAATGACTCGAAAACCACAAATAAAAAATTAAAACCCAAAATCAGATTAACTTCAAATATTACTCTCTGCAAGTTGATTTAAAGGTGAACATCCCCTTTATATACCAGTCGGAACTTGTTGCTTAGCCAATGGCACATCTAAAAGCCCAAAAGTTGGCCCCATCTGCCCTTCAGCCTATGGAATGCCAATGCAAGAATAGCTTCATTAGGCAACCTTAGAAATGCCCAACTTTTTTAAGACACTACTTAAATACAGGTATTAGACCTGCAGTTTTCCGTATAACGGGTCTTTCCGTAATTTGGATCTTCATACCTTAAGTCTACTAGAAACATTAAATAAGCTCAACAGGCTGGTTCTGCTTCCAATAAGGATTAATTATATCTTAGTTGGGATCAAGTACAAAGTACTGTTTAATTATTGCAGAAAAAAAAGGAATGAATTTTTTAAAAAAATTCGATAATTTGGATAAAATGGAGCCAATGGGAGAAGCAAAAAAAAGTTAAAGGCAACTGAAAAAATATTTGCGGCATACTCTCTGGAGATTTTACGCTTTGAGAAAGGTAATTGTCCCTTAAAAAAGTAAATAAATAAGCCGTTCTGCACAGAATAACGTACGTAAATATCTTTAACAAAACAATTAGACAAAAGAAAGTAAATGTAAACCCTACCTCTCATTCAGGGTGAATTTTCTAATAAAGCCACTAAGAACTGTGCTAAGTAAAAGGGAGTGTAAAGCTTCCATACTGTTATGGTAGGAAAAGTCCTAGGCATCAGATCCTATCCTAAATCGGAGTGGAACACAATAGGAGGATACAAGAGGTGACCAGCATGAGAAGCAATGTTAGAATGATCAGTTTCTTTATAGAAACTAGAGAGAAAATCTGCAATAGGGTAATGTACATCGGCCCTATTTATTTTCATTATGTTATTATAAATGTAAAAGAAAAATAAAAGAAGGTACAGGAGTACTGTCAGAAACCATCTCTTTCAGCAACAGGGAAGGCTAGTGCTTGATTTCTCCTGAGTAAAGGTGGCCATAGACACACAGATCCGATCGTACGAATCGAGGATTCGTACGATTTTCGGATCGTGTGTGGCGTGTGCCAACATCTTTCATCCGGCGGAGATCGGTCGTTTGGTCGATCGGTCAGGTTTGATTTTGACCCGGCCGAACAATCAAATTACCCCTGATATAACCATGCCTGATAATGGCATATCGGGGAAAGATCCGCTCGTTTGGCAACATTGCCAAACGAGCGGATCTTTGCATCTATGGCCACCTTAAAGGTGGCCATACACGATAAAAGCTGCCGGCAGACCGTGTCGGCAGCTTATTGGCCCGTGTATTGGACACCCCGACGGGCTTCACCGATCGAGATCTGGCCGAAAGTCGGCCAGATCTCGATCGGATGGGACGAAAAATCCCGTTGGATTGCGGCCGCATCTATTCGTTAATGCGGTCCCGTGATCCGACCGCCCATTACTAATCGTTAGGATCTGATTGTTGGGCCCTAGGGCCCACTATCGGATCAGCCCGATATTGCCCACCTCAAGGTGGGCATATTGGGGAGAGATCTGCTCGATTGGCGACATCGCCAATCGAGCGGATCTTTCCGTGTATGGCCACCTTAAGGGTCAGGGCACACAGGCAGATTCAGGGAGATTAGTCTCCTGGTGACAAATCTCCTCTTCTTCGGGGCGACTAATCTCCCCGTACTGCCGCCCTGCGTTCCCGCAGGCTAAAATGCAAATCACCAGCGGGATGGCTACTCCTTTATGTCCCTTTGGCTATGAACTATCAGATCTGTGCTATAAATGAGCAGTTCTGGATGCATAGTTGGCCAAAGGGACATAAAGGAGTGATTTGCATGTCTCTGCCCATGCCTTATGGGAGTGTTAAACTCTCATTTTTGGTATTAAGGCAGTGCTATACAGATGGCACGAGGCAAGTAAATACTTTCTGTTTTCAAAAGGCCTTACAGGAGAGCGAACCCCTTAAAATGAATGTGGCTAAAAATGCCATATTTCATATATTGAACGTATTGTACCAGCCTAAAGTTTCAGCTTGTCAATAGCAGCAATGATCCAGGACTTCAAACTTGTCACAGGGGGTCACCATCTTGGAAAGTGTCTGTGACACTCACATGCTCAGTGGGCTCTGATTGGCTGTTGAGAAGCTAAGCTTAGGGCTCGTCACTAATTATCCAGCAGAAAATGAGGTTGGTCTGTAATATAAGCTGATTTATTTAAATACACACACGTGTAGAGCTGAATTGTCAGATATACAGATAGAAACAATAGAATTGTATCTGAGGATTCAGCACTAACAATGGTGCCTTCAAAGGTGCCCGATCAAAATTTTCCAAAAAAAGTCTGATAGACGAGTCAACAAGTTTTCTGCCGATATCTGTGATCTCATCTCCCACCATAAATACACTGTTTATCGTATGAAAATTAGTTTCATAGGATATTATCGGTGAGTCTATGGCCACATTTTTGCTGCATATTTTGCACGCAAAGGGCTTTTTAGCTCCTTTTAGCCCATCTCACCTTAACCAGGCTAGGTTCTTTGATCATTTATAGAAATTCTCACAGTCCTGCAGAAATAAGAATACTTCTAAATACTCTCTTCTTACCGAATTCACTATTGAAAAGTCAAAAATGTATTGGCACTATAAGGCATGGAAATATATAGCATTTGGGAAAAGATATGCCTAGAATGCACAGTCATAACAGGAATGCAAACTCTGTGTCCCTCCAGCACTTGGGAAGCGCAGCCATTGGGTGGATGAGGGTGCTGCATTTTTGTGGATTAAACGGCCAGCGACTATTTGTGTTGGAAGGCTCTGCATGGGCCCAATGAATCACAGACTCACAAGGACAAAATGACTAATAAATTCTTTACCTTTAACTCCTCCAAGCCCCAGCAGTATAAACACACACACAGTCTGGCCTTTATCAGCTAAAAGCCATAGGAACAAGCCTTATGTATACTCCTACTTTTCATTATAATTACTCTCTATTTCTGTGAATATTTAAGGAGAAGCAAAGGCTAAAATTAAGTAAGCTTTATCAGAAAGGTCTATATAAATACACCAGTAAACTCTCAAAGAGATGCTTCGGTCAACCGAGTCCTCGGTCAACAGAAACACAGTATTTCTTTCCTTCTATTGTGTACACATGGGCTTCTGTATCAGACTTCCTACTTTCAGCTTAAACCTCCAGGGCTAGGGCTTGAGCATGCTCAGTTTGCTCCTCTCTCCCTCCTGCTGTAATCTGAACCCAGAGCTATGAGAGAGCAGGGAGAAACTCAGGCAGGAAGTAATGTCAAATTAAGCTAATATGGCAGCTGCTATTCTAAACAAACAGAGCGCTTCTACAGCTGTTTACTCAGGTATGGTAAAGCATTCTGCAGAATAAATATAATGTTATAGCTTGCACTATTGTGGCTAAACTGTTTCAGTAGCTTTCCTTCTCCTTTAAGGTACAGGTATGGGATCCGTTATCTCAAAAGCTCAGAATTAGTGAAAAGCGGTCACCCATAGACTCAATTTTATTCAAATAATTTTAGATTTAAAAAAAGTATTTCCTTTTCCTCTATAATAATAAAACATAAGCTTGTACTTGACCCAAACTAAGATATATTGAATCCTTATTGGAAGCAAAACTAGCCTTTTGGGTTTAATTAATGTTTACATGATTTTCTCATAGGCTTAATATATGAATATCCAAATTACAAAGATCTGTTATCCAGAAACCCCAGGCCCTAAGCATTCTTAATAACAGGTTCCATACCCGCAATGGGTTTACTACGGAGATTAATAAGGCTTTTTCTGTTTGCCCCCCACCAAACAAAACACCACCATAGCTCATAATAAAGTTCCAGGTGTATGAATTCATGAATGTTACAGAGATGTTTGACCTTAAAGTTACACTGCTTTGAGCTCTGCTAGGGGAACAGCACCAAAGTTTGTGAAATGTTGAGTTGGGGTATATTGCAAAGAGTCTAATTTAAAGGACATGTAAACCCAAAAAAATAACCTATCTCCAATATACTTTAATTAAAAAATGAACAGCAGGGGGGGCCCCCGCCTTACTTCCCAGCCATGCAGAACTCAAGTAGTTTTGTTTGTTTCCCTTTAGAGCAGTCGGCAACTGTGTAGAGATTTGTATTGGATTTATTTTGGCTTTACAACCCTTTTAGGGCAGAGAAACATGCTGCTATTTCGGGAGATTAGTCGCCCATCGACAAATCTCCCTGAACTGCCTTCCCACCGGCTAGAATGTAAACCGCTGGCTGGATGGCACTTGAATCGCTTCGGCTTACCAAAGTAGCCCGAAGTTTCCTTGTGATGCAACTTCAGGGCGACTTTGGAAAACGAAACGTTCCAAGTATTAAACAATACAAAAACTATAAAATCCACATTAGATCACATGACAACACAGGACCCAGTGTAGTCTGTCTATTCTGTATTGGCTTCTGGCAGATATTAGTTGACTTGTGCTGTTTTGATATTTTATGACGATCCCTAAGCAGCCCAGACCACACTGATCATGTGCACAGTCTTGGTCTTGCAAAGATGTTACAAGATGGTGACGCCCTGTTGCGAACATTGAAAGCATAAATCATTTGTTTGATTAGTCCTGTGGTGCAGTAAGTTCATGTTTATGTTTAGTATACAAAATACAGCATGTCTAGCCAGGGCCGGATTTACATAGCGGACGCCCCTAGGCCCACTGCAATTTGTCGCCCCTGTCCCCTCCCCTTTATTCGTGCAAATTTTCATGGAGATTGTATCTCCTGTGCATCCCCAGTGTTTTTGAACCAATGTGGGTGTGGTTGGGCAGCATGCCGCCCCCCTAAAATCTTGCCACCCTAGGCCCGGGCCTAGGTGGCCTTCCCACAAATCCGGGCAAGTGTCTAGCCTTATTCTTAGACTTTACTTCCCCTTTAAAGGCATATATGTCCTGGAGATGCTTACAAGCTGGCTTCATCTGCCAAGGTGCAATATACAAAGGGGCAGTGTGTTCAGTGGGTAGAAAGCTTGCTTGTAATACAGAGCAATAACCTTTGAAAAAAGCATTTCTCAGGGCGCGGGGAAGACATGGTGCAATGTAACTGGTCCCTGTCAAACATGAACTTATTTGAGAATAAAATATACAGGACAAATCCCCAGGCAAGTACAGAAGATAAGCAAAAACATGGATAGGGTCACTTGTTTAAATTATGGGCTTCAGTGGAAAGAAAACACATAAACAACATCAGATATGATCATGTTGATACAAATTATACCGAGACCCCACAAAAACAAAACAGCAACGAAAAAACAAACAGAACAAAAGTCTTTGGCAAGAGCAGTGATAAGTGAGCCCAGACACCTTGGAACAGACAGAGGATGGGAAGCAAAAAGCCTGGAGCTAAATTGTAACTCAAATAAATACATTATAATTCATAATCCACAGAGCAAAACACTTGGAGGGAGAGACCAGGTTTCCAACACAGAGTGCATATTTCTCCCATAGTCCTGATGCCCATGTTCTCTTAGTAAGATCTGTATCATTGGGCTGGTGTTAAAGGATAACTTAACCCTGTGGCATTGAAAGGCTATTTTAAAGGGGTTTTTCACCTTGTGTTAACTTTTTTTATGACAGGGAATGATATTCTGAGACAATTTGCAATTGGTTTTCATTTTTTTATTATTTACGGTTTTTGAGTTATTTTGCTTTTAATTTTTTTATTTCGCTTTTTTATTCAGCAGCTCCTCTATTTTCCTTCTGAACAATCAAAGGGTCCAATTTACCCTAGCAACCATACATTCATTTGAATAAGAGACTGAAATATGAATAGGAGAGGACCTTACTAGAAAGATGAGAAATAAAAAAAATTAGCAATAACGATAAATTTGTAGCCTTACAGAGCATTTGCTTTTTAGATGGGGTCAGGGTTGCCCATTTGAAAGCTGGAAAGAGGCAAATAATATTAAAAAATTAAAAAAGGAAAACAAATGAAAAGTTTCTTCGAACTGGCCATTCTATCACATACTAAAAGTTTACTTAAAGGTGAACGACCCCTTTAAAGGAAAACTATACCCCCCCCACCAAACAATGTAGGTCTCTATAAAAAGATATTGCATAAAACAGCTCATATGTAAAACCCTGCTTCATGTAAACCATTTTCATAATATTCATAATAATATACTTTTCTAGTAGTATGTGCCATTGGGTAATCATAAATAGAAAATGAAAAGGGGCCGTCAGCTGGGATCGTAGGATTCACTGTGCACACAAACATACCAACAAACCATACTTGTTAGGTCACATGAGCCAATTAACAGACAGTTCTGTCTTTTGCTTCAACACATCTTCCTGTTACAGTTAGAGCTGCAGTATTTCTGGTCAGGTGATCTCTGAGGCAGCACACAGACCATCACGAAATGGTGGTTCAAGGCAAGAGATGTAAAAGGGCGAAATTTACTTAAATATATATATAACAGTTTGGCAAGATTCTTTAATATGCCACTTAATATGATGTAAACTATCTGTTGCTTAAGTGTTCATTTTGGGGTTATAGTTTTCATAGTATCTAGTCATATAATAAAGATTTTTTGCAGCCTTCCTTCTGTAAGCATCACGCTACCACTGGCTGCAAGGTTCATAATCCAAATGCATGCCCTGTACTCATGGGCACCACACCAAATCTGAAATTAACTGTTACTAGGCGTTTATTTAAAGAAGTTGAAAATGGCTATAAATTGTCCCAAATAACTAATTTTAGGAATTTACTTAAAGGTGACATTTTGTGTGAAAAATAAGAATGTGCCAGTGCATTTTACTCAATTAAATATAGAAGAATTGTGCTTAAAAAAGTAGTGTTTCAGGCTGATTTATTGAAAATTTCTGCAAAAGCCTTAAAGGGGTTGTTCACCTTTGAGATAACTTTTAGTATGATGTAGAGAATGATATACTGAGATAATTTTCAATTTGTTTTAATTTTTTATTATTGATGGTTTTTGAGTTATTTCGGTATTTATTCAGCAGCTCTTCAGTTTGCATTTTAAGCCTTCTGGTAACTAGGGTCCAAATTACCCTAGCAAACATGCATTGATTTGAATAAGAGACTGGAACATGAATAGGAGAGAGTCTGAATAGAAGGATCGGTAATAAAAAGTAACAATAACAATACATTTGTAGCCTTACAGAGAGAATCAGAAGAAACAGACAAATAACTATAATACTATAAAAAATAAATAATGAAAACCAATTGAAAAGTTGCTTAGAATTGGCCGTTCTATAACATAATAAAAGTTACTTTAAAGGCGATCCATCCCTTTAATAATCCCTCCCAGGCTGTGCAGGGGAGCCGGCAGCTCTCAGCTCACTGCACTGTAGGACAGGAACCAATCAGCAGCTAGCAGGACCTGATAGGGAACTGAAGACTGTCTTTGCTTGTGTGACTGCAGGGCTGTGATTGGCTGTCCCCCTCCTACTGTGCTCGTAGCAGAGACTGTTAGGACACACCCACCCCTCATTTGAAACACAGACAGGGACCGGTGAACATATATAGGGAGCTCTAATAAAGGAGCTATTTTTAAAGAAAGTATTCATTTTTAGCACCATGTTAAAGCAACGCCATATATTACTCATAATTGCCTACAAAATTAGTTTTTTTTTTTCATTTATCCTATATGTCTCCTTTAAAAGTTGCTATAAACATCCCAAGTCACTAATATTACTCTAGCAACTATAAACAGCAACCAAACAAGACAGATCTGAGATATTTCCTCTATGTCGGTTTTTATCTTTATGAGGTCACAAGGAGAGGCAAAAAGAAGTGGGGCTTTGGGCACTTTCACTTCTTTTTCTTTTCAGCAGCCACAGCTGTGGCATTACAAAAAAAAAAAAAAACAGGTAACCAAAAACTCACTGAAACTCCTTTGGAGAAGCTGCTTCTTCTGAAGATCCATGGCCATACAGGGACAGAAATCAGCCTGCTGAAAAAACAGGCCAATTTTATTCCCTAGAGCAGTAGCCTCCTCTTCTTTTAGTATCCAGAACTGTTGTGTCGGCTCCAGGGCAGACACTAGAGTCCTGCAGCGGGTCGGGGACCCGCGGGTTACCCGCAAAAACCTGTGGTACCCTGCAGGTTGCAGGTAGAAGTTTTGGGAGCGGGTATAGCGGGTATAGACGTGGGTCAGCGGTTCTCCGGTTTTGCGCGTCACGGGTCGGGTCGTGGGTCGTCTCAATAGCGAGTGTTACTCCTTTTTTTTCTGAGCACTTCCTGCTTTACTCCTTTTTTTCTGATCACGCCTACTTCTGATGATGTCACTTCCGGTTTACAATGACAGCACTTATGCAGGTTGCGGGTCTGGGTTGCGGGTCGCGTTTTACAAATTGATTCCACGCAGAACTCTAGCAGACACACTCAGCTGATTTCGACAAAGAAAAACAAGACCTTGCAATTTCGCAACAAAATCATCTGAGTGTGTTTGGGCCAAAGCCAACACAGCTGGATGCAAAAAGAATAGGCGGCTGCTGCATGTGCAGGGGCTGAAATTGGTCCCCATATGGCACTACTGTAATTGAACCCTCATATCCACGTGCATATTTCTCTAAACGTTATTTACTCAGTTGGAGACACCTGCATAGTTCCAAAGCCTGGCAGGCAGAAATAGTCAGTTCTAACTCTGGGTTCGGCAAGTTATGGGATTCACAAAGGCAGGGATTACTCCAAATAATGATCCAATATGGCATGTAATGGGGTGCAAAGTATGATACCTACCAACCCATTAGCAGTTATCCCTAACTTGTCTGTTGTATGAAATGTCTGTAAATACAATGTCCTATAATGTTGCCCTGGTCCAGTAAAACACAGTTTTCCTAGTACAGATATGGGACCGGTTATCCAGAATGCTCGGGACCTGGGGTTTTCCGAATAACAGATCTTTCCGCCTTAAAGGAACAGTTCGGTGTGAAAATAAAAACTGGGCATATAGATAGCCTGTGCAAAATAAAAATGTTTCTAATATAGTTATCCAAAAATTTAATTCATAAACGCTGGAGTGACTAGATATGTAATATAGTAGCTAGAACACTACTTCCTGCTTTTCAGCTCTCTAACTCTGAGTTAGTCAGTGACTTGAAGGGGGGCCACATGGGACATAACTATTCAGTGAGTTTGCAATTGATCCTCGGCATTCAGCTCAGATTCAAAAGCAACAGTTATGACCTATGTGGCCCCCCTCAAGTCTCTGATTGGTTACTGCCTGGTAACCAATCAGTGGAAACCAAGAGAGCTGAAAAGCAGGAAGTAGTGTTCTGGCTATTATGTTACACATCCAGTCACTCCAGCCTTTATACATTACATTTGTGACTAACTATATTAGAAACATTTTTTATCTTGCACAGCCTATTTACCCAGTTTTTATTTTTACACTGAACAATTCCTTTAAGTCTACTAAAAAATCATGGAAACATTAAATAAACCCAATAGGCTGGTTTTGTTTCCAATAAGGATTAATTATATCTTAGTTAGGATCAAGTACAAGGTACCGTTTTATTATTACAAAGAAAAAGGAAATCATTTTCAAAAATTTGGATTATTTGGATAAAATGGAGTCTATGGGAGGTGGCCTTTCCGTAATTCAGAGCTTTCTAGATAACTGGTTTCCAGATAACAGATCCCATACCTGTAATGATCTGGTATTCATTTAAATTAAGCAACAGCAGCATAAAAGCACAACCTGGACTTTATAAGTCACAGAGGAGTAGGTGCTGCCTGTAGCAACCTCATCAGTGGAAAAGTTGGACCCATGGGATTCCAGGGGTAAGAGAAAACAGCAGAGTCAATTAAAAAAACCTACACAGTTAATTTCCTTACATGTGTCCCTATGTACATGACAACTATTAGATTCTAGTGAAGGTTGCAGCAACATTAAATTTTTATTCTGTTTGAAAGCATCTGCATTGTGGGGCATGAACAACCCAAGAACAAAGATGAATAATTTAAGAAAATAAAGAAATTGTCAATTAGGAATGCCCCTGTTAAAGTGTGGCATATCCATGTAATCTTTATACAACTACCCTCCCAGGAGCATAACTGCTGGGAGCCCCAAGAGGTAAGGGTGCCCAGGAGGACACAGACTAAAAAGTGTATACAGGTATGGGATCCAGAAATCTCTGAATTACAGAAAGGCCATTTCCCATAGACTCCATTATAATCAAATAATCCAAATTCTTTAAAATGATTTCCTTTTTCGCTGTAATAATAAAACAGTAGCTTGTACTTGATCCCAACTAAGATATAATCAATCCTTATTGGAAGCAAAACCAGGAAATTGGATTTACAGTATTTTATGTTTACATGATTTTCTAGTAGACTTAAGGTATGAAGATACAAATTACGGAAAGATCGGTTATTCGGACAACCCCAGGATCCGAGCATTCTGGATAACAGGTCCCATACCTGTATTCATAAAAACCACAAACTTTAGTATGTTCTAAAATTATTCTAATTTGTTGCGGGCCTGGTAACATCTAGCTATGCCACTGTACCCGCCCACATGTACGTTGTGCGTAAAAATTTGTGAAATCTTCAAATTTGTCTATATTTTTATATGAATGTGACCTAAAACATCATCTGATTTCGAAACAAATCCTAAAAGTAGATGAAAAATACCTAGTTAAAGAAATTAAACAAAAATTATTATATTTGGTCATGTATTTATTGAAAAAAAATTATCCAATAAGACATCTGTGTGTTGCAAAAGTAATTGAATCCTTAGGATTATCATGTAATTTGAAGGTGAAATCAGAGTCTGGTGGTTTTAGTCAGGGATGGTGTGAGCGAGAGACCCTGTTTTATTTAAAGAATAGGTATCCAGCAAAGCCTGATCACACATACAACACATTAGCAGATTTGTATCACAGCTCAGGAGGTGACCGAGGACCTCAGAAAAAGAGTCGTTGATGCCCATAAAACTGGAAAAGCTTACAATACTATCTATAAACAGTTTGGTCTCTACCATCCAACAGTCCGACAGATTGTGTACAAATGGGAAAAAAAATAAGGGCAGCCCCCTGGGATCATATGATTCATGCTGCACACAAACAAACCAAACAAACTATACTTGTTAGGTCACATGAGCCAATTAACAGACAGTGTTGTGTCTTTTGCTTCCACACTTCTTCCTGTTACAGTTAGAGCTGCAGTATTTCTGGTCAGGTGATCTCTGAGGCAGCACACAGACCATCACGAAATGGTGGTTCAAGGATAGAGATGTAAAATATTTACTTAAATATTTATACCAGTTTGGTAAAATTTGGTAAAATTCTTTAATATGCCACTTAATATGATATAAACTATAAATCTGTTGCTTAAGTATTCATTTTGGGGTTAAAGTTTTCCTTTAAATGAGGAGCATTACATTTGGAGAAAGAAAAACACTACATTTCAGCATTATCCCATCTGTGAAACATGGTGGTAGGAGTGTTCTGGCTTAGACTTGTTTTGCTGCATCTGGACCTGGACGGTTTGCTATCATTGATAGAACAAGGAATTCTGAACTATACCAGAAAATTCAAAAGGAAAATGTCAAGACATCTGTCGGTGAACTGAATATCAAGAGATAGGGGGTCATTCAGCGAGACAACGATCCTAAACAAGTCGTTCTACCAAAGAATGGTTGAAGAAGAATAAAGTGAATGTTCTGGAATGGCCAAGTCAAAGGCCTTAATCCAATTGAAATGTTGTGGAAAGACCTAAAGCGAAGAAACCCTCTAAGATCCAAGAGCTGAAGCTGTTCTATACGGAGGAATAGGCTTAAATTCATCCAAGTCGATATGCAGGACTGATCAACAGTTCCCGCAAACGTTTAATTGCAGTTATTAGTGCACAAGGGGGTCACATCAAGTACTGAGAGCACCATTCACTTACTTTTGCCACAAGCAGATATGTAATTGGATAATTTCTTTCAATAAATACATCACCAAATATAATCAGTTTTGAAGAAAAGTTTTCTTCAATTCCTTTAGGTCACATTCATATTCTATAAAAATGTGGAAGATTTTAAAGGGTTCACAAACACACACTTGGATGTAGGTTGCTGTGAGCAAGCATGGAGGCCTCAGCAGATGATCTACATCAGGGGTGCCCAAAAGGTAGATCGGGATCTACCTGTAGACTTGTCTAAATCACCCTTCTGTTTTATTTTTTTCATTCAGATATTTATCATAATAATATAATAATACATTATAAATGATTAAATTCTTAAATACTGCAATATAACTTTCCCATAAGTCAATATAGTATTTAAGTAATACAAAATGCTAACAATGCTATTATGGATGTAGATCATAATGGGACAACAACGCTAAAAGTAGACCTCGCATTAGTAAAGTATGGGCACTCCTGATCTACCTTGAAGCCGCACCCAGGTCAAGATGAATGAGACTGCCTACAACAAAATTATCATCCATATCAGTCTACCACTAAAGTCCCGGCAGTGGCCCTATAGTAAGGAGAATTGGAGTGCAGAATTGTCCTAGCAGCAACAACCAAGCATTGCTGGACTAATAAGCACCACAATGTACTCAAATTAAGTGTTTCAGCTACAAAAAAGCAGAAGTAGCCTCCTTGTCAATGTATAGAACATGTGGTTAAACATTACTCATAGGAATGGAAAGGAAACGGCTGTACTTGATAAAAAAAAAAAAAAAAAAAGCTGGCACTCTACTCCACACACAAGAGTAAGTAACACATTTGGAGAAGTGTGTTCAATAAAGCTAACTACATTGTCACATAACAAATAATGATACAGGTATTGGACCTATTATCCGGAATCATCGGGACCAGGGGCTTTCCGGATAACGGGTCTTTCTGTAATTTGGATCTTCACACCTTAAGACTACTAGAAAATCAATTAAACATTAAATAAACCCAATAGGCTGGTTTTACTTCCAATAAGGATTAATTATATCTTAGTTGGGATCAAGTACAAGCAACTGTTTTCTTTCTACAGAGAAAAAGGAAATCATTTTAAAATTTTGGATTATTTTATTATAATGGAGTCTATGGGAGACGGCCTTTCCATAATTCGGAACTTTCTGGATAACGGGTTTCCGGATAATGGATCCCATACCTGTACTGGCAACTCCATATTGACTTTCCAATTAGGGATGCACCGAATCCAGGATACGGTCAGGTTTCTGCAGGATTCGCATTGGCTGAATCCTTCTACCTGGCCAAACGAATTCTAATTTGCATATACAAATTAGGGGCGGAAGGGAAATTGCATGACTTTGTCACAAAACAAGGAAATAAAAAATGTTTTTCCACTTCCCATCCCTGATTTGCATATGTAAATTTGGATTCGGTACGGTATTCAGACAAATCTCTTGCAAAGGATTCGGGGGTTTGGCCGAATCCAAAATAGTGGATTCGGTGATTCCCTGTTTCCAAATACTGCAGGAATGTTACCCTTGGAGCGGATATTCTTGGGTGGCACTTACTAATGTTGTATTTTCAAAGTTGCATCAGCACAAGTAGCAGCAACATACTACTGTAGGTCCAACAACACAGGTATTTAACCAGAACTAAGTGCCACTCCCAGGCACAGAATGGAACTACGCTATCCTTTAATAAAAAAAAGTATCACCCTTATCTTCCATTCTGTTAAAGGCCGGACCAAAGATCATATACATATAACATATTTCTGTCTGCTCCATAAAAACTCACCACTTCCCAAGCAGGAGCAAAGTCTCTATGCTAAAGCCCGACTCATATACCAGGATTTTATTTCTACTCCACACAGCCAGGAGCGACTAAAGATCAAGCCAGCACTTATTAAGGGAAAGTAATGCTACACTAGAACGTAAGAAGCAGACATACATTTAAAGGGATCCTGTCATCGGAAAACATGTTTTTTTCCAAACACATCAGTTAATTCTACTCCAGCAGAATTCTGCACTGAAATCCATTTCTCAAAAGAGATTTTTGTATATTCAATTTTGAAATCTGACATGGGGCTAGACATTTTGTCAATTTCCCAGCTGCCCCTGGTCATGTGACTTGTGCCTGCACTTTAGGAGAGAAATGCTTTCTGGCAGGCTGCTGTTTTTCCTTCTCAATGTAACTGAATGTGTCTCAGTGGGACATGGGTTTTTACTATTGAGTGTTGTTTTTAGATCTACCAGGAAGCTGTTATCTTGTGTTAGGGAGCTGTTATCTGGTTACCTTCCCATTGTTCTTTTGTTTGGCTGCTGGGGGGGGGAGGGAGGGAGGTGATATCACTCCAACTTGCAGTACAGCAGTAAAGAGTGATTGAAGTTTATCAGAGCACAAGTCACATGACTTGGGGCAGCTGGGAAATTCACAATATGTCTAGCCCCATGTCAGATTTAAAAATTGAATATAAAAAAATCTGTTTGCTCTTTTGAGAAATGGATTTCAGTGCAGAATTCTGCTGGAGCAGCACTATTAACTGATTCATTTTGAAAAAAAAAAAAAATTTCCCATGACAGTATGCCTTTAAATATAAATGATTAAGGTAGGCACTTGGGCTCTACTAGGGCCATTGGTTAACTTAAGTCCTATAAGCTACCATTAAACGTATCTGTGTCTTAAAATCATTTAAGATTTAATTTAATGTTTTAGAAAAATACATCTAGAAATGCTGTATTTCACATGCTGAACTCGCTTTACCAGCCCAGAGGTTCAGCAGGTCTGTAACAGTAATGATCCATGGCTTCAAATTTGCCCACAGCAAACCGCCATCTTGGATCTGATATAGAATGCCAGTGACACTGCACATGCTCAGTGTGCTCTGGGTTGCTGCTGAGAAACTAAGCTTAGGGGTCGTTGGAAATCGACAAGCAGGAAAATGAGGTTCTGGAGGAGATTAAGAAAGACAAAGTGTCCCATCTGCCACTATCAAGGGTAGAGATTACTGTGTATGAAAAGTTAGTTCAAAGCAAATCTACAATAATACCATATACCCAATGTACTGAGAGTTATGTACAATGGCATTTGTGCTACAAAGGTAATGGATTGCGGTAGCGTTCCTCTAATTGAAAATTTAAAAAAAAAACGTAAGACTGTGAATAGAACCATTAAGGGAAAAAAAGGAGGAGGCAGAGATAAATGAGAGGTTAAAGTGCGGTCCAACCGGATAGACAGGAAGGAAACAAATGTGCCCCTTTCCTGTTCCACTAGCCATGATTACAGGTGTAACATCTGCTCCCTGCGCCCGTAGGGCTCATGCACTCCAGCAATCTCAGCACTTTCCACATTCTCAGGGATTACTGTGAGCACCATGGGCCTCAGACATGTATGGCTTGAATATTGCCAGCTCTGGGGTATTTATCCATTTAAAGGGGTTCTGTCATTATTTTTATGATGTTGTTTTTATTTCTAAATTACACTGTTTACACTGCAAATAATTCACTCTACAATATAAAATATCATTCCTGAACCAGCAAGTGTATTTAGTTGTAATATTGGTGTGTAGGTGCATCTCAGGTCATTTTGCCTGGTCATGTGCTTTCAGAAAGAGCCAGCACTTTAGGATGGAACTGCTTTCTGGCAGGCTGTTGTTTCTTGTACTCAATGTAACTGAATGTGTTGCACTGGGACCTGGATTTTACTATTAAATGCTGTTCTTAGATCTACCAGGCAGCTTTTATCATGTGTTAGTGAGCTGCTATCTGGTTACCATTGTATTGTTGTTCAACTGCTGGGGGGTGATATCAATTCAACATGCAGTGCAGCAGTAAAGAGTGATTGAAGTTTATCAGAGCACAAGTCAAGTGACTGGGGGCAGCTGGGAAACTGACAATATGTCTAGCCCCATGTCAGATTTCAAAATTAAATATAAAAATATCTGTTTGCTCTTTTGTGAAACAGATTTCAGTGCAGAATTCTGCTGGAGCAACACTATTAACTGATGCGTTTTGGAGAAAAAAAAAAAAAATTCCCATAATAGTATCCTTTTAAGATTGCCACCTTTTCTGGAAAAAAAATATGCCAGCCTTCATATATTTTTTCTCTCTCTATAAATAACATTAATACAGGTTTGGGATCTGTTATCCCCAAACCCGTAATCCAGAAAGTGCGGAATTAGGGAAAGTCGGTCTCCCACAGACTACATTTTATACAAATAATCCAAATTTTTAAATATGATTTCCTTTTAATCTGTAATAATAAAACAGTAGCTTGTACGTGATCCAATCTAAGATATAATTAATCCTTATTAACCAGCCTATTGGGTTTATGTAATGTTTACACAATACTTAAGGTATGGAGAACCTAATTACAGAAATATCCATTATCTGGAAAACCCCAGGTCCTGAGCATTCTGGATACAGGCCAGGTGGCAACCCCTCATAACTATGAGAGGAGGATAGGGAACACCCCAACCAAAATGCAGTCAAAATGCCCTGTGTGCAATAGGCATAAGACTAATAAGACTAACAAGCAAACTGAGATAAGAAAGCTTAGCATAGCAAAGGAAACAACTCAAAAGCAGTTCTGCAATGTCATTTTATGGATATATTTAGAATTAAAGTAGCCCAGCTGGAATTGCACATAATAAGAATAGAAATGCTGAAAAGAAGGGAAACGTGTGCATGATTGCATCTCTATAAAGGCAAAAACAACAGTTACAGTTCAGCAGGAACATAACACCTTTTCTGACAAGCAAAACCCCTAGCAGTTCCCCTGGAAGGCAGCCAAACAGCCCCAGTCGCCTTCAATGACAAGTAAAAGGACCTTTTACATAAAAGCAACTTGTTTCCAGACATTAAGTAGCCTGTCAGGACAAGCGAGACCCCAGATAAAGTGTATTTGTACAGCCGCTCCACCCCAAATGCAGCGTGGATAAGGAAGAATGGGGCTGTTGTGGAATCCTGGTGTTCTCAGACAGAGCCCACTGTCTACCTCCCAGGGACATTTTTGGCTCAGGCGTGGCTTCTTCCTGCTATTTCCCCGAGCCAGAGAGACAGGAGCCCAGTCATGCCTTCCCGGTCCTCATCAGCTGCTACACCAATTTCCTCCTCTCTCTTACTATAACCGGAATTCTGCTGACTTGGCCTTTTTTAGCCATCTACTGCAACGACTTTTCCTTAAAAATGGATTTTCTCTGCATTTAGCCGCAGTTAGAATCACACTCTATTCGTTTGGAACAGTTCCGTGTAAAAGTGAAAACTGGGTAAATAGATAGGCTGTGCAAAATAAAAAATGTTTCTAATATAGTTAGTTATTCAAAAATGTAATGTATAAAGGCTGGAGTGACTGAATGTCTAACATAATAGCCAGAACACTACTTCCTGCTTTTTAGCTCTTTAACTCTGAGTTAGTCAGTGACTTTAAAGAGATTATGTCATGATATTTATGGTGTCGTTTTTATTTCTAAATGACACTGTTTACGCTGCAAATAATTCACTCTACAATATATGATTTCATTCCTGAACCAGCAAGTGTATTTTTTTTCAGATGTAATATTGGTGTGTAGGTGCATCTCAGATCATTTTGCCTGGTCATGTGCTTTCAGAAAAAGCCAGCACTTTAGTTACAATGTAACTGAATGTGTCGCAGTGGGACCTGGATTTTACTATTGAGTGTTGTTCTTAGATCTACAAGGCAGCTGTAATATTGTGTTAGGGATCTGCTATCTGGTTACCTTCCCATTGTTGTTGTTAAACTGCTGGGGAGGGAGGGGGCAATATCACTCCAACTTGCAGTACAGCAGTAAAGAGTGAATGACTGGGGGCAGCTGGAAAACTGCTAATATGTCTCATGTCAGATTTAAAAATTAAATATAAAAACATTTGTTTGCTCTTTTGAGAAATGGATTTCAGTGCATAATTCTGCTGGAGCAGCACTATTAACTGATGTGTTTCTTAAAAAAACATGTTTTCCCATGACAGTATCTCTTTAAAGTGGGCCACATGGGACATAAATGTTCAGTGAGTTTGCAATTGATCCTCAGCATTCAGCTCAGATTCAAAAGCAACAGTTATGGCAGATATGCCCCCCCTCAAGTCACTGATTGGTTATTGCCTGGTAACCAATCAGTGTAAACCAAGAGAGCTGAAAAGCAGGAAGTAGTGTTCTGGCAATTATGTTAGATATCCAGTCACTCCAGTCTTTGTACATTACATTTTTAGCCTAAATTAGAACTTTTTACCTAGTTTTTATTCTTATACTTAAGAATTCCTTTAAAGGGGCCCGTAATCATACAGGCGTATGTAAGCAAGAACACATGTAGAACATAGCATGTTGCGTTTCATCCGTGTACGGTGCTTACATGTGCCTGTGTAAGTACATGCCTAGGAAAGCTGCATTTCTTCCTGTGCTCCCCTGAGGCTGAATGCATTAAAACTGAATGCAAGGGAGCACAGGGAAACCCTCTTGTCTGTACAAGTCCTTACTCTACACACACTTTCAGCTCCCTGCCTTTTCATGCATGCTAATTTACGCAGCATATCTAGTGATTTAGGGCTTTTACAGACGAGCGTTTCTACCTGCGTTCCGGTTTCATGCGTTCAGCCGCAGGAGTAGACGCACTGAATTCTTTTCAATGTGGCTGTACTCACACAGACGCATGTAAGCGCCGAACACAGTTTGGGACGCAGCATGTTGCATTTTACTTGCGTTCGGCGCTTACATGCGTCTGTGTGAGTACAGCCACATTGAAAAGAATTCAGTTCGTCGACTCCTGCGGCTGAACGCATGAAACCGGAGCGCAGGTAAAAACGCTCGTCTGTTACAGCCCTTAGCCAGGCAAGAATTTGGAGTCAGGTGCCACAGGCCAATAAATAAAATCATCAAAAGTGCATGCACATAAACCCACAGCTCAAGGAGACGTCACTCACACCAACGTGCTGAACAATCACAAGTCATTAGCTCGCTGCCAATAAGACTCTTAATAAGTTAATTATGGAGCTGTAAATACTAATAGAGATAAGAATTAGTAGCTGATCTGCTTGGATCAACACAAATCAGCTCCTAACAAGACAATGATCCGAGCATTTGACTTTTGTCGGGTATGAATATGCTAGCCCTTTAAGGTCTTAGGACACAACCACATAGACGTAGTCCAGGTATGGGATCCATTATCCAGAAACCCATTATCCAGAAAGCTCTGAATTACAGAAATGCCGTCTTACATAAACTCCATTTTATCCAAATAATCCAAAAATGATTTCCTTTTTCTCTGTAGTACAGTAGCTTGTACTTGATCAAAACTTATAATTCATCGTTACTGGAAGCAGAACCAGCCTATTTGGGTTCTTTTAATGTTTACATGATTTTCAAGTAGAAGGTAGGAAGATCCAAATTACGGAAAGATCCATTATCCACAACAAAAAAAACCAGGTCCCGAACATTCTAGATAAAAGGTTCCATCCTTGTATAAAGTCTTCTATTGTAGATTAAATTAAATATCTGTGACCACAGCACTTTAATGCCATACTTGTTTTTTTTTCTAAAACAGAATAATAAATTTCAAACATAAATGACTCAGGGATATGAGAAAAAAACAACAAATATAACATGGCAACTTTGCCTTTAGATGCCGCAGAGGCTCTACAGCCTGGTGCATAGCTAGCACAGGATTCCAATGCATTTTACAGAAAACAGCAGCCCCGACAGGAAGAAAATTCCCAGAAATGTATGGAATTACACAAACAATTTAGAATGTGCTGAGGAGGAGGAGGAGGAAAGTGGGAAACTAAAGGAATCGGCACAGTTCTCAAACTATGGTAGACTTGCAATCATTAAAGGCATGATGAATGACTATGTCACTCCCAGTGCAATCTGTATCATGAGTAATCCAACGGCTGCTAATGTACCATAGGAACAGTCGATTCCCTTTAAATACTAGCTGGGAGGGATTAAAAGAAGACCACCACTGGGGCATTACAGTAACTACAAGCATTTTAGTTCATTTTCCATTCACATTTGGTAGGACTGCATTTCCCCCTTTAAATTAATTTGTTATAGAGCTTCTGCCTTGCAGCGTTGGGGTCCTGAGTTCAATTCTGACCTGGGAGATTATTTAGTTATTTAATCCACTGTAAAGGTGGCCATACACGGGCAGATTAAAGCTGCCAATATCAGTCCTTTAGACACTGCCCATGTGTGGGGGTGCCCGACGGGTCTCCCCAATCAATCTTGGCCTGATATTGATCGGGCAGGTTTGATTTTTCCTGCTAACGAGGACCACATCAGATAGTTGATACTGTCCTTTGACCCATCACCGCCCATTTCCTTTGTATAATCCGAACTTTTAGCCCTAGGGCCAAACGTTCGGATTAACCCGATATCGCCCTGCCGTTGGTGGGCATATAGATCCGCTCGTTGGGTGACATCGCCAAACAAGCGGATCTTATCGTGTATGGCCACCTTAAGACTGGGATGGAGACCTTAAACTGGCCATACAATGAGGTCACCAAAAGAGTGGATCTTTCCCTAGTTGGGTAGTTAGGCCTGTCGGAGGGCACTGGCAAATTAGCTGCTGACTTGGATTGAAGGTGCTGAACCGGAAACTAAAATCTGCCCATGTATGGCCACCTTTAGACCTACACTGAGCAGGGGCTGGCGTGAATGATGTATAATTTGCACTAAATGATCATTTTAAAGTGAATTATCCCTTTAAATCAGACCAATTTACATCAAGGGTAATGGCATGTATTTATTTTGTATAGGAGATCAGGCAGCGGCAATTCAAAACACCCCATGAAACACTGATCTTTGAGTGAAAGTATGGAGACTGGTGCACTTGCATGTTGACAACATAACATCTTCCTCTACAAAGCATACATGCAAATATTCATCTTCAGGCCAATTAAATATGTCCTGACCCGGTGATATCCCACGCAGGAAAGCTACACCGCAGCCTACTTGTCACTAAGGCGCATTTTCAATTAAATATAGACCAATACCAAGTGCCCTGGCTTGGCGGGTGAACCCTATCCTTGCTCATGCCATGTTTAGTCACATAAAACAGCAGTAAGGAGCCAATAATCACAACATCATCAGATGCATGGGTTCCCAGGAATCCCTCACAGTTCATCTTCCCTCAGTTTTCATGCGACACGTGGCAGAACATTTCTGTGCATTGCTGCGTGGGTGCATTAGGCCTATATTAACAAAGAAAGGTCAGTTTATGAGAGCAGGAAAACTAGAAAGGCAACATTACAGAGAGGTAAGTACTTACTCCTCCCACTAAATACTACACTACCCAGGGCCCCAACGTCAAACATTTATGCTGCACACTATGATTCCTCCCATCTTAAAGGGGTTGATCGCCTTCAAACACTTTTTTCAGTTGGTTTCAGACAGTTCACCAGAAACAAATACTTTTTCCAATTACTTTTTATTTTCTGTTAGTGACCATTTTTCTTATATTAGAAGTGTAAAGTTTCATTTTTCAGCTTCTAAAGCAGCTCTGGGAGGGGGGGGGGTCGCTGACTCTATAAATGTTCTAAATTGATACATTTAGTTGATACATCTGTTATCTTTGTCCTTGCTGAGCAGAATCCCTGAGTTTCATTACAGGCAGCTGTTAGAATTGATACAATAGTTGCTAATACTACAGAGATGCTGCTGAGAAATGTATCAACTAAATGTATCAACTAAATGTATCAACTAAATGTTTCAACTAAATGGAGCAAATTGTAACAGTTCAGAATCTGCTCTGCTGGATCACTGAGCTGCCAGACAGAGACACTAGAGACACCAACTTTCAACTTTAAACTTACATTTCGGAAAAAACGGTAAAAAATAAAAGATGGAAAGCAATTGAAAAAAGTCTTTGTTTATGGTGAACAATCTGAAAACCACTGAACTGGAAAAAAGTTTATGGAAGGAGAACAACCCATTTAAGGAGTTTCTATTCCATAAACAGTGTTACATAACTTCACGCAATACCTGCACAGAATCTGCCATCTCAATTACGCAGCACACACTCTTCTTTACCATTTGGATTATACACCAGGCAATTTATATTACATCCTTTATAAGTCAACAGGTTGTAAGTCAATAAAGAAAAAAGGAACCAACTATCAGTTAGCCATCTTTATTATTGTAAGAAACTGACCCATCCAATCTGACCTTCGTCAATATCAGGATTAATGGGAGAAGGCCTGAATTGAACAAATAACCATTATGAAACATATATCTAGGCCCATGTTTAAAACAAAAACACAACAAAGAATTAAGCTAGAAAACTAGAAATGTTCCGCCTTATGCTTCGGGATTCTGTAGCAGCCCATGGCCACCACAACCCATTAGCAGTGCCGATAATAAAACAATTAGACATGGGATCTGTTATCCAGAATGCTACAGACCTTAGGTTTTACCGATAAAGGGTTTTTCTGTACTTAGGTTTAAAGGAGAAGGAAAGTTCTGAAGCAGTTAATAGAATAGCCACAATACTGCAAGCTATAACACTATATTTATTCTGCAGAATGCTTTATCATACCGGATTAAACAGCTCTAAAATCTCTCTATTTGTTTAGGATAGCAGCTGCAGTATTAGCTTGGTGAGACATCACTTTCTGCCTGAGTCTCTCACTGCTCACTCATAGCTCTGGGCTCAGAATACAGCAGGGAGGGGCGGAGGGAGGGGAAGAGAGAAGCAAACTGAGCATGCTCAAGCCCTAGCCCTGGAGGTTTAAGGTGAAACAGGAAGTCTGATACAGAAGCCCATGAGTACACAATAGAAGGAAAGAAATGCTGCATTTCTTTTGACAGAGGACTCAGAGCAGCATTACTTTGAGGGTTTACTGGTGTATTTATATAGACATTAAACTTTCCTTCTCCTTTAACATGCTTGCCTACTAAAAAAAAATTAAAATGTAAACATTGAACCCAACCGGATTGTTTTTCCTTGAATAAGGGTTGATTAGAACTTACAAAGTACTGTTTTATTATTAAAGTTTATTATTACAGAGAAAAGGGGGATAGGTTTTAAAAAAAAAAAATAATTATTGGATTAAAATGGGAGATAAATGCCCTGATTTTGCCTAGTCATAACCATGACTGTATCATAGTACAGGTATGGGACCTGTTATCCAGAATGCTCGGGACCTGGGGCATTCCGGATAATGGATCTTTCCGTAATTTGGATCTTCATACCTCAAGTCTACTAGAAAATAATGTAAACATAGGCATAAACAATAGTCTGGTTTTGCTTCCAATAAGAATTAATTATATCTCAGTTGGGATCAAGTACAAGCTACTGTTTTATTATTACAGAGAAAAAGGAAGTCATTTTTTGAAATTATATATTTTAAAATAGGGTCTATAGGAGATGGCCTTTCCGTAATTCTGAGCTTTCTGGATAACGGGTTTCCGGATAACAGATCCCATACCTGTACTGGCTAAGACTTATGTTAACTCAAAGTCTGTGAATAGTTGTGCTGCAGGGAAAAAGCTTGATCAGAAACCCTATTCCAGATATACAGTAGAATAGGTGTGTATGTCTCATATATAAAAAAGGCAGAACCGCAGGCAGATAAGAAGTGAATTAATCTATACGAAAGCAAATTGATTAAAGAAAGCCCAAGTGGATACATCTCTGGCATAGCCCTGATAATATGAGGCCTTTGGGCACTGTAGACAGGAACGCTGGCCAAATAAGGCTAAATGGTGCCAAGAGCCCATATAAAAACACTGTTTTCCCTAATATACCTGAGATATCAAGCATAGTAGAAGGCCCGAAAACAAAACTAAGTATAACTATCTAAAAAATAAAAACCGAGGTCTCACAGTAAATCTGCTGTTTGGTTGCAGAGGTCAGTGACCCCCAACAACCAGACAGCATTTTTAGGGTGGAAATAGACAGCATAAGGAAATCAAACACATACAAAATAATGAAAAAAATAAACATATAGAACAATGAAAAAATATCAGACTGAAGGGGGACACACCGCTCACACACCACACCTAAGGTGTGAAAATCCAAATTACAGAGATATCCATTATCCAGAAAGCCCCAGGTCCCAAGTATTCTGTATAACAGATCCCATACCTGTACTGATTTCTCCCGCCACCCCATGGCACTCACTGTGGCCCTTGTAAAAGGCCCAGTCTCAGCCGATCCCAAGCATCAGAAGTGACGTCCTCTTCCAGATGAACAAGGGAAATAAACAAGCAGCCAAGTCAATAGCTGATGTGACTGTGACTAAACTGTCATCTAGCTGTGCAGAGGGAAGGAAAAAGCATGGGAAACTGCATGATCGCTCTGCAGTCCAGAGGCAAAGGAAGTTGGCTCATTTCTTCTGAAACCGACACAATCTTGGCAGTGTAACTCCTCTGCTGTGGGAGAACATGGAACCTTTTCCCTGGGCAATGGAAAGATGAGCATTTGCGCTTTTAGACATACAGATGCGTACCAAAGTAATGTGCCAGCAGCTTTTAGCATGGGGAGGGGGGGGTTGTCACATGTCTGCTTAGGAAGTGTATGAGACTATAATTCTGTATAAAATCACACACACACACACACGATATAAAGTATAAGAGTTTGATGGGAAATGTAACCTATAAACCTCTACTGTACTATAGTCATCATCTCTCCCTACTACTGTATACCTGCTATCCCACAGCCACACACACTCCCTTCCCAGAGACTATTATCCACTGTTACTATAGACACCATCTCTCCCTACTATACCTGCTATCCCACAGTCACACTCCCTTCCCAGAGACTATTATCCCACTGTTACTATAGGCACCATCTCTCCCTACTATACCTGCTATCCCACAGTCACACTCCCTTCCCAGAGACTATTATCCACTGTTACTATAGGCACCATCTCTCCCTACTATACCTGCTATCCCACAGTCACACTCCCTTCCCAGAGACTATTATCCCACTGTTACTATAGACACCATCTCTCCCTACTATACCTGCTATCTCACAGTCACACTCCCTTCCCAGAGACTATTATCCCAGTGTTACTATAGGCACCATCTCTCCCTACTATACCTGCTATCCCACAGCCACACTCCCTTCCCAGAGACTATTATCCACTGTTACTATAGACACCATCTCTCCCTACTATACCTGCTATCCCACAGCCACACTCCCTTCCCAGAGACTATTATCCCACTGTTACTATAGGCACCATCTCTCCCTACTATACCTGCTATCCCACAGCCACACTCCCTTCCCAGAGACTATTATCCCACTGTTACTATAGGCACCATCTCTCCCTACTATACCTGCTATCCCACAGTCACACTCCCTTCCCAGAGACTATTATCCCACTGTTACTATAGGCACCATCTCTCCCTACTATACCTGCTATCCCACAGTCACACTCCCTTCCCAGAGACTATTATCTCACTGTTACTATAGGCACCATCTCTCCCTACTATACCTGCTATCCCACAGTCACACTCCCTTCCCAGAGACTATTATGCCACTGTTACTATAGGCATCATCTCTCCCTACTATACCTGCTATCCCACAGCCACACTCCCTTCCCAGAGACTATTATCCCACTGTTACTATAGGCACCATCTCTCCCTACTATACCTGCTATCCCACAGCCCCTTCCCAGAGACTAGTAGCCACTGCTACTATAGGAACCATCTCCTCCTACTATACCCCTATCCACAGCACACCACTGCTACTATTGGAGCTGCCAACATAGTAAGAACATGAATGTGTTGTGTGTTATTGTAGTTTACCAAGCTCTAACTACCTAAAACTGCTGGCCTGTTGACACACAGTAAATGAGGGGGTAGTTTGTCCTACTTGCCTCACTACACAGCTCGGACACTGTTTCTGACCCTGAATGGATACAGCAGTTCAGTCATGCTCTGCATATGCATCCCACAGATTCCTTGTACTCATGAATGAGTGCAGAACAGCTGCAATGGGAGTTAGAATAAAAATTAAGGAAATTAAAATACTCGCATATTGGCTGATTAAGTGACACCTCAGTATATCACTGTGAAGCATGCTATTGCCAACTGACTGGAAATACAATGTTTTTTTGGGCATGTGGTTATGGGCCCGACATGGGCACTGATGTGTACCAGCCTTACAGAGAAAATACACCCGAATTATAAATAGTGAATTCCTTATATAGTTATGAATGAGAACATAGCTCAGGGCTTATTAACAAAACATTCCTCTTTGGCATATTTATACATTAGAGTAGGTGCTGCCATACCACTCGCCTAGGCAAGGCCAGCCTTCAGCAAAACAGGATTGGGTTTCTTTATTTTTTCCTCTATCTATTCTACCTTTTTATAAACTGTTACAATGTCAGGCTTCATTTGTATCATTTTATCGTTAGTATTTTATTTTTATAAGTAAAAGTTTGCTTGCTGGAGTATTTCCCATTTCTTTAGTAAAAAAAAAATAAATAAAAAGGGTTAGCATTTGTTCATACAGTCTATTGAGCCCTTACTTTCATAAGGATGCAAAATCACATTACAAGTAGGGGGCTAATGTTGAACTCAAGGGAATGTGCCCCTTGTCAACCTACACACATCAGCCCCAAAAATAAACATTATGCTGCCTGCATTGCATCACATCCCAATACAAGGTAAATAGCAGCCTAATGCATCACCCTGCAGGCCCATTAAATAAACAATATACTGAATTCTTTGCTGAGAAAGGACCACCACTAGCAGCTAGCCCCCTCAGTGGCCCTGCAGAAATTTAGTTTGGCCTTTGGGACAGTTTTCTTGTTAAGGAGCAGAACAAGAAATTGACTTGTCGGTGCATTAGAAAACCACATCATAGAGGTGTTGAGGCTTTAATGCTGGACTACATCTCCCAGCATCCTTTATCAGGCTCAAGCTAAGGCTCAGCATAAGGAAAGGGGACAAGTCATTAACCCTTGTGCTGCTTAACTGCTGCAAACCAAGGACATCAACTTAGACAATACACACATTGCAGCTTGTAAACACAGACATGCCGGCAGTCTCTCGTTTGATACTAAAGTGCCCACTTACCAACAAGCCCTCGACATTGATAGGGGAGCGGGGGTCTCGTAGAATGGCTTCCAGCGTCTGCCACCGGGTGCCCATGTACTCGTCCTGCGGGGGAGACATTTCTGCTCTGGGGTACAATAATCCTTGGCTTGTTTTCAAGGGTAACAGGCTTTTTATCCTTCAGCCTCTTCTCGCCACTTCTTTATCTCCAGGTGCAAAAGGTCTGTATCCCATGTGATGTCCCCCTTGCCTGCCCCCGATACTGAGCTGATCTAAGGGTAAGTCCTGTAGGATATCGAGTCAGTGTAGGGATGTGGGGGGTGTATGGGGCCACTTTGATATGGCTAAACTTTAGGGCCCCTAAAGTGGTACAGCAGCTTTCCATAAACAAAGTAGCCCTTCTAGCTATGAGTGTGCAGGGATAGGAGTGAGTGTGGGAGTAAGGACAGAGGTGAGTCTATCTGGGGTAGAGAAAAGCAATAGTGTGTGTATGTGGGATAGAGAATAGCAATAGTGTGTGTGTATAGGGAGTTCAGGATGTTCTGGAGGAGTAGTGGTTACAGGGACAGGTCCCTACCCCCTGAGAAGGCGTGGGCAGCTAAAGGGGGTCCCCATGTGTATGTTAGTGAGAAGAGGGGGCCACTGCCCCCCGTGCCTGCTCTCTCTTTCTCTCTCCCTCTCTGTCTCACAGACACAACTATCCGGGGAGGCTGATAGGTCCTTCCCTCCAGGTAACTTGTACATCCACAGGTCTCGCGCCAGGAGAAAGGGAAGTTCCGGCAGTGGGTCCGGCCAATGTGAGCTCCCGGCAGGGGTGGCTGCTGCTTCACCAAAGTATCCGCTGTTCCAGGCGGCTTTTCCCCTATCCGCCAAACAATTCCTCTTGCCGTGTGAATGCGCTGCTCCCGCACTGGCCCGTCTCCTTCCTCTCACACTGCTGCCCCCTCCTCTTCCTCCGGGGGCTGGAACTGCCTCCCCCTCCCGCCCTGTGCGCGATCCCTGCCCCTCCTTCCTCCTGCTGCAGCTGCCTGTCCTTTCTCTCTCTCACTCTGTTCCCTCTCTCTCTCTCTCCCCCACTCTCTCTCTCTCTCTAACCACTCTTTCTCTCTCTTTGCCCACTCTCTGCCCATTCTCTCTCTGCTTACTTCTTCTTTGCCCACTTTCTCTCTCTCTCTCTCTCTGCCCTCGCTCTCTCTCTGCACACTCTCTCTCTCTCTCTCTCTTTGCCCATTCTCTCTCTCTGCCCACTCTCTCTCTCTTTGCCCATTCTCTCTCTAACCACTCTCTTTTTCTCTCTTTGTCCACTCTCTCTCTAACTATTCTCTCTCTTTGCCCTCTCTCTCTGCCCACTCTCTCTCTCTTTGCCCATTCTCTCTCTAACCACTCTCTTTTTCTCTCTTTGTCCACTCTCTCTCTAACTATTCTCTCTCTTTGCCCACTCTCTCTCTCTTTGCCCACTCTCTCTCTGCCCACCCTCTCTAACCACTCTCTCTCTAACCACTATCTCTTTCTCTTTGCCGACTCTCTCTCTAACCACTCTCTCTTTCTCTCTGCCCACTCTCTCTCTAACCACTCTCTCTCTAACCACTCTCTCTCTAACCACTCTCTCTCTCTCTGCCCACTCTCTCTCTCTAATCACTCTCTCCGTCTCTCTTTGCCCACTCACTCTCTCTCTGCCCACCCTCTCTCTCTGCCCGCTCTCTCTAACCACTCTCTCTCTCTTTGCCCACACTCTCTCTAACCACTCTCTCTTTCTCTCTGTCCACTCTCTCTCTAACCACTATCTCTCTCTCTTTGCCCACTCTCTCTCTCTCTGTCCACTCTCTCTCTGCCCACTCTCTCTCTAACCACTCTCTTTCTCTCTGCCCACTCTCTCTTTCTCTCTGCCGGCTCTCTCTCTAAGCTCTCTCTCTCTCTGCCCACGCTCTCTCTTTGCCCACTCTCTCTCTGCCCACCCTCTCTCTCTTTCTCTCTGCCCGCTCTCTATAACCACTCTCTCTCTTTGCCCACTCTCTCTCTCTCTGCCCACTCTCTCTCTCCCCACTCTCTCTCCTGCTGCCCTCCGTACCGATACATTTTTTTTAACCTTGCCAATCAATTTTCTGACAAATGTTGAACGAAAAATCGTAAATGCGTATCTTGGCTAGTTTGTACTTTCAGAGACATGTTTGAACTTTGTTTAGGAAACCATTAAAAATGATACACAAAGTTTTACATATGCATAATCCAAAGCCATGTATAGAACATGATCAGAGATTAGTGATGTCAGATCATCAGTTAAAGGGGTGGTTCACCTTTAAGTTCACTTTTAGTATGTTATAGAATGGTCAATTCTAGGCAACTTTTCAGCTGGCCATCATTTTTTCTTTTTTTATAGTTTTTGAAATATTTGCCTTCTTCTGACTATTTCCAGCTTTCAGATCTATCTAAGAAAAGGATGCTATGTAAGGGTAAGGGCACGCACCGCTATTTTGGGAGATTAGTCGCCAGCAACAAATCGCTTCTTCTTTGGAAATCTAAATTGCCGGCGGGATGGCACTCAGAATACTTTGTTTTTCGAAGTTGCCCGCCATTGTCTCACGAGGAAACTTCGGACGACTTCGGAAAGCTGAAGTGATCCAACTGTCATCCCGCCAGCGATTTACATTGTAGCTGGCAGGAAGGTGCATATTATTCCTTGTACATTCCAGCGGATCTCTGTCTCACCAATGACAACCAGTGGGAGGTTAAAGGGGCGATTCATCTTTAAGTTAACTTTTAGTATGTTATAGAATGGCTAATTCCAAGAAACCTTTCAATTGGTATACCTTTTTTATTATTTGCCTTCTTCTTCTGATTCTTTCCAGCTTTCAAATGGAGGTCACTAACCCCATCTAAAAAACAAATGCTCTGTAAGGCTACAAATGTATTGATATCGCTACTTTTTATTACTCGTCTTTCTATTCAGGCCTCTCCTATTCATATTCCAGTCTCTTATTCAAATCAGTGCATGGTCGCTAGGGTTACATGGGCCATAGCAACCAGATTGCTGAAATTGCAAACTGGGAAGCTGCTGGATAAAGATAAATAACTAAAAAAAACACAAATAATAAACCAATTGCAAATTGTCTCAGAATACCACTATCTACATCATATTAAAAGTTAATTTAAAGGTGAACATCCCCTTTAGGGTGCGCACTTACCTGTGGGTCTCCTGGTATGATGAATGGAAGGAGTAGATGCCATTTGCACCTGATGACTCATTACTAAGAGAACAGAATTCCAACTGCAGTGAAGTCATTTAACAGCCAGGAGTTGTAAGCCTCATACACATCGTCATCTCCAAAAATAACTGCTGGAAGCCACGCAGATCACTCAGTCCCATTTGGCATACGGGGTTGAGTTAAATAAATGAAACGTCCAATTGAAATGCCATAAGGCACTGTCAGGAGGGAGTGTTACTATGGAAATATAATTGCTGTTGGCTAATAAATATTGTTGTTGGCCATGGTCAGTGAGTGGGGGGCATCCCTAGAAAGTCTTTAGGGAAACTGAGAGGGCATTGGCATGTATCAGGGATATCCAGCCTGAAGCTCTTCAGCTGTTCATGGACTTCATGTTCCAATATCCCCTGAGCTGATGCTGGGGCCCAATCTGCCCTATAACTGACCTGTCCACGTCATATTTCCATGCAGTGTTGCCCAGTATTCCATACTTTAAAAGGGAACTATTGTGAAAATGAAAATTAAGTATAAGCTTCATCATAATGATATAAGAAACATTCTAAATACAACTAATTATAAATTCTGTAATGTTTCTCAAATAATCAAGTTTATCTTCACTATTCCTCTCTCAGCGTCTGTTTCTCTTCATTCTGTCTTCATGCAGCAGTTGGGTGTCAGATAATCATTGACAGTTAGATCCAATATATCTTATAGGGGGGCTCCTTTTGCCTAGAAGATGTATTAGAGCTCACTCTATTAAAATCACCAGACATCATGTCTCTCTACATGCAGACTTTGTGCAAAAGGCAGTTATTTTGTTATTTGAATGAGCTCTAATTCATCTGCTAGGAAAGGAAGCCCCCCTATTAGACATATTTGATCTAACTGTCAATGAATATCTGACACCCAACTCCTGCATGAGAATGAAGAGAAACGGATGCTGAGAAAGGAACAGTGAAAATAAACTTGATTATTTCAGAAATGATGCAGAATATTTAATTGATTGTATTTACAAAGTTTCTTATTTCAACATGATGACGCTTATATTAAATTTTAATTTTAGCGATAGTTCCCCTTTAAACACCACTCGATTGTATGGCAGTTATTTTTGAACAATGTCTGCTATGCACATACTGTACAAGTATCTTTAAATAAACAATATGTGATATACTATATACTGTGTTTGATATTGCATGCAAGAAAACAATATTCTTAATTGGAACAAGAAAATCCCAGTTTAAATACAGGATTAGGGCACAGGGCTGCGTACCAATTCCTGTGGCCAGTAGCCAGTATTTATAATAAGCCTCATCCCTATTCATATAGACAGACAGAAAGACAGGTGGATGTTAGATACATACATACATAATTAAATGGGTTATTCATCTTTAAATTAACTTTAAGTATGATGTAGACAATGATATTTTAAGACCATTTGCAATTACTCTTCATTTTTTATTCTTTATGGTTTTTAAGTTATTTCGCTTTTTGTTCAGCAGCTCTCCAGTTTGCAATTTCAGCAGCTATCTGGTTGCTAGGGTCTTATTTATCCTAGCAATTATGCAGTGGTTTGAATGAGAGATAGGAATATGAATAGGAGCGGGCCTGCATTGAACAGTAAGTAATAAAAAGTAACAATAGCAATAAAATTGTAGCGTGATGGGGCAATAATTCTTGGCTTATTTGAAAGCCGGAAAGAGTCAAGTCAGGAGAGGAGGGCAAATAATTCATACTATAACTGTAGAAAATAAATAATGAAAGCCAACTGCATTGTAACTAGGAACAGGCCATTCTATAACATACTAAAAGTTAACTTTAAGGTGAACCACCCCTTTAACAAGTTATGGGCTTGTTGTTTTACAAAATCTATTGTAAATTGACTGGGCTTACATTAATAGCTGCACTACACTGCTGATGTTTTGTTGCCAAAAAATATAATTATCAGACATTTTTAAACTGAGAAGCACTCCATGCCTCTATAGAGTTAAGCAGCAATATTATAACTCCTAGCATGCCCATTCCATTGTGCGTATAAATTGTAACTCAGGTACAAGTCCACAGTGCTTTGGGTGCACCTACTACTGGCCGAGAGTTAAGTACAGAATTGCCTTCCTGATCTTTTTTGTTTAACAGCATCTGAAATGGGACATTAAAAAGCATATTTGCACTGGTGTCATTTATGCTCAACTACAAAGAGGCACAACATTTTTGCATTAGAAATAAACACTGCATTGGGGGGATAAATGGAAAATTGAGCTGATTTTTGCACCTTACTGCACCCTCAGTGTCTCACTGCACAGGGAATTCAGTCTTGGCTTGGGGAGCAAATACTTGTATTCAGTATCAGTAGCAGGGGTAACATGCAAATGGCACACAAATCTAATTCTATGGGGTATATAGTATAAATATCTCAAGATAACACCTCTTCAGGTGAATGTCCTGAGTTTTACCCACACGCAATGACACAATGGACACTCTAGAAAAGAACATATAAAGTGCATTATTTGGCATTTTGCATTCCAGTTCATATCAGTAACAGTAAAAATACTCAGATATTTGCACAGTATTTACCTTATTTCAGTACTGTGTCGTTTTTTACAGCATCCCACCTTGGCTGCTGACCCTGTCACCCTGCTATGGAGAGTTCCATTGGTGGCCTGTTCATTTTACCACAAAATCAACATTGTCAGACAAAACTCCATGGAGTTCTAAGCCATACCAATTTTTGGCTTCTTTCTAGGACATGATAGTCAAGCCACATTTGAAGATTACTCATAGTATTGTGAGTGGAGAACTAATGCCTACAAATTAATGTGGTTAAAAATGTTGGTTATTATATACAGAACTTATTGCAGCAGCCTAAAGTTTCAGCTTGTCAATAGCAGCAATGATCCAGGACTTCAAACTTGTTACAGGGGGTCACCATCTTGGAAAGTGTCTGTGACACTCACATGCTCAGTGGGCTCTGATTGGCTGTTGAGAAGCTAAGCTTAGGGCTCGTCACTAATTATCCAGCAGAAAATGAGCTTCCCCTGTAATATAAGCTGATGCTACAGGGCTGATTATTAAATTCTGATGCTAATTGCACTGGTTTCTGTGCTGCCATGTAGTAATTATCTGTATTAATTACTAATCAGCCTTATATTGTGACATTTCTATTCTATGTGTACTGTATATTGTGAGTGGCTCCCTAAGCTCAGTAAGTGACAGCAGCACAGAGCATGTGCAGAGTGAATCAGCAGAAAAGAAGATGGGGAGCTACTGGGGCATCTTTGGAGACACAGATCTTTACTGCTAATGGGCTGTGGGTTGCCTTGGGCTGGTACAACATTTCTAGCTTCTTTTTTAGTTACACTTTAGTTCTCCTTTAAGGGCCAGGGTGAGTGCTTGTATCCTCAGAAGCAGCTGATTTCCCTACAGATCTCCCTATCTTAACATGGCAATCAAACAAACCTAAAGAGAACATTTTCAGTTCCGTATATACTCGAGTATAAGACGAGTTTTTCAGCATCCAAAATGTGCTGAAAAAATCTACCTCAGCTTATGCTCAAGTCAGCGGGCAGTAGCTGAGATTGCAGTCACTTTTAATCATTCCTATACCAACAGTTCGCTTGGGGAGAGACTGCAATATCACACAGCACCCTCTGTTGATTATATGAAAGAATAACAGTGCGCTCTCTGTTGGTTATATGAAAGAATAACAGTGACTGCAATATCACACAGCGCCATCTGTTGGTTATATGAAAGAATAACAGTGACTGCAATATCACACAGCGCCCTCTGTTGGTTATACGAAAGATTAACAGTGATGGCAATATCACACAGCGCCCTCTGTTGGTTATATGAAGGATTAACAGTGTTGGCAATATCACACAGCACCCTCTGTTGGTTATACGAAAGATTAACAGTGATGGCAATATCACACAGCACCCTCCAGAGAATCCGTTTGGCAATTCTCTGTCACCATCAACTTTGCAAAGAAGTCCGGTTGATCGATGGGGGGGTCGTTTTGGCGGAATGTGCGCTGCTGGGAGACAGGGCTGTAGTTGTGTCTAGGCTTATACTAGAGTCAATAAGTTTTCCCAGTTTTCGTAGGAAAATTAGGTACCTCGGCTTATACTTGGGTCGGCTTATACTCGAGTATATACGGTATGTCAAAGAAGGTAACAAAATCTAGATTGTAAGCTTTATGATTAAGTAGTCATTCTGCCTTAATAAAGACTGCACAGTGCTGGATTCAATTTCCCAATGTAAAACTTTACCAGATCCATCGATAACAATCCTGAGTTCCATTCTGTGCTCTTTACCAGAGGTAATTCCATTAATATGCTGTTATGTATAAGGGCAAACTCGTCACATTATCGGTACTTGTGTAATGATGCGTGGACTTTACAAAGTCATGTTTTGTTCTGCAATAACACCAAAAAATGTAGTGTCACACCTCATTACATCCCATTGGACATTCCACAGACAACAGAGATAACTGATAACACTTGGCCTTATGTCTGCTGAATCCCTGTTGGGGAATACACACTATGAAATGTTTCACTTTAAATTCTGAAAACATGCAGCATTCCAATCAAGGAGACAGGCCATAAAGGCAGATAGATGTATGTATTAAACAGAACTACCAATATGAAAATGATGACTTTGACCTGGCATGCTGTTCATTTCTACGCTGTATATGTTAGGAGGTAGAAGTCCTGTTTTTATTGCAGTGTGTTTATAATTAGCTCTGCTGTGTTCAGCCATATTTATCCGTTGTCTAAACAAAACCACACCCAGTCGGTTGTGTTCAGTGGAACTTTAGATAACATATTCATTGATTAACTGCACCCAAACTCCCTACCAGTAAAACTACCATTTATTCTTTTCAGACTTGCAGAATAAGTAGACAATATCTGCAAAATATTATATGTCACTTTAATTTATTTGTGTTATTTGCCCTTTTTTAATTTATTTGCCCTTTTTTAATTTATTTGTGTTATTTGCCCTTTTTTAATTTATTTGTGTTATTTGCCCTCAGGAGCCCTGGTGTTTGCTATCAGCCCTGAGGTGCTCAGCCATCTTATATGCTGTCATTTTTTTTTGTCCAATTAAACAGTTAAAACACACAGATAAAAAGTAAATAGCAATTGCAAATTGTCATACAAACCCATTTCTGCCACTAGGTGGAGCTGCTAATGAAATCTAACAGCAGAGAAAAAGTATTTGCTAAAATCCTTGAAATATGGCATTACTGAAAAAGCATTCATCTGACACACTGATTCATCTGACACACTGCCTCTGATTTGTTCCAAAAGACCTAGTGGGGCTCATTTATAAACACGGGACAAATTTGCACCTGGGCAGTAACCCATAGCAACCGATCAGAGGATTGCTTTAGCGTTCTCCATGCAGCTGACTGTAAAAAGCTAATCAGTGATTGGTTGCTACGGGTTACTGCCCAGGTGCAAATTTGCCCAGTGTTTATAAATGAGCCCCAATGTGTCAACTAACACAGCTCTAGCTATTAGGCTAATAAGCCTCTAACTGTCCTACTGGGTGCATCAAGGTCCTGTACTCAACTTAAAACTACTCGTCAGGCTCAAGGTTCCAGTGCTTTGGGTCACCTACCACTGTCCAGGAATAGGTACAGAATTGCCTATCTGCTACTTTATTTTATTTATTTTTTATAGCATCTAAAATGGGGCATTAAAAAGCCTCAAAAATGCCCATAACATCCATATTTGCAGTGGCATAATTTATGCTCAACTGCATAGAGGCACTAAATGTGTAATTGTTTGACCCTAACATTAAAGGAAAACTATACCTCCGAACAATGTAGGTCTCTATAAAAATATATTGAATAAAACAGCTCATAGGTAAAACCCTGCTTCATGTAAATAAACCATTTATTAATAATAATATAGTTTCTTTAGTAGTATGTACCATTGGGGAATCCTAAATAGAAAATTGCCATTTTAAAAAATAAGGGCCACCCCCTGGGATCCTATGATTCACAGTGCACACAAACAAACCATACATGTTAGGTCACATGAGCCAATTAACAGACAGAGTTCTGTCTATTGCTCCCACACTTCTTCCTGTTACAGTTAGGGCTAGTCCACACAAGGAGATTCGGGGAGATTTTGTTGCCTAGCGACTAATCGCCTCGTCTTCTGAGCGATAATCTCCCCAAACTGCCTCAGCGTGTTTTCCCATAGGCTACAATGACACAGAGGCAAGTTCGGGGTGACTATTGAAAACGCATCGCCGCGTGTGCATTAGCGCAGGTGACTTTTCATTGTAGCCTATGGGAAAACAAGCTGAGGTCATTCGGGGAGATTGTCGCTCAGAAGACGAGGTGATTAGTTGCCAGGCGACAAAATCTCCCTGAATTTCCTTGTGTGGCCTTACCCTTAGAGCTGCAGTATTTCTGGTCAGGTGATCTCTGAGGCAGCACACATAATAGGGGTTCAAGGCAAAATATGTAAAAGGGCAATATTTACTTCAATATATATTACAGTTTGGCAAGATTCTTTAATATGCCACTTCATTTGATATAAACTATATTTAAGTATTCATTTTGGGTGTATAGTTCTCCTTTAAGCTAATGAAGCTGGAGAAAAAAAAACTGCATTGGAGGGGGAGATGGGTCATTGAGCTGATTTCTGTACCTTGCTGTACCCTCGGTGCCTCAAGGCACATGGATTTTACTCTAGGCTCAGGAAGTAAATAGTGGTTGCCCTAGTTGACTATTGAGTAATTGGAGTCAGTAGCAAGAGTAACACACATATTGGCTCTTGGGTATCATGCTCCTTTGATTTGTTCCAGAAGAGCCAATGTGTCAACTAATAAGCCTCTAAGCAATCTGAAATGGTAACTGCCCTACTGGGTGCCTCAAGGTCCTGCTAGAAGTACTTGTCAGTCTTGGAATCCGCAATGCACATGTTTCTAATTCCACCGCAGCCCCACTGAAGGATATATTCATTAGGATTGGCATCATAGTCTGGCCAGCCACATACGATACTACTACAGACTGGATTTAATTAAACCATAAAATTCAGTGCCACGTAGAGGGCCACCTGAGCAATGTGCAGTATATTAAAGGGCTTATATTGAATCCAAATAATACCAAGAAGTCTTGGAAACCCGTGGTCAGGCTGAAGGCCATTTACATGCCATGGAAAGTTGCATCAAGTCGGTGGATCTGTGCAAGAGCGACGCAGCAGTTTTGTGATAATGCACCAGGCAACCAACATATCAACCAACCCTCCTGTGTATAAATACACCATGGACACAATAAACTGCATAGTCATACTGTAGGAAAAACATGGATGATAATATTGGCGTGTTCTTATTACATTAACTCTATACTCTCTTCTATGAAGTCTGATTTCTACATCATTATACTTAGTGGAGCAATTAAACTAGATACAGTAACAAATAAGGTTTATCTTTATCTCCAAGCCATGGGTTTTAGCACATACTTTTTCTCCAGACCTTTGATCCTGAAAGAGCACCTGGATACTTCCTATTCTCCAACAGACCAATGATCTCTATACCCAGCCTGTCTATGTAGAGCTCTTATCTGCCCATAAACACAGCCCTCACAATCCCGCAGCCATAAAACTGTGCTGTTCAAACCTGTTTTTTCTCCTTATACTTTCAAAGGGCAGCACATAGTCATATGACTTATGCGAGATATTTGCTTCATATGTTTGTTTTGCCTGAGCATGCGATAAAATGGCAATATATATGTAGTGATTGCAGTCAATATTTATTTTGTGGCCTGGACAGAGGCTGTTATGCAGTTTGACATCCTACGAGTGATAAATTGGTTAAACAAAAAAAATATTGAGGGATTGGAGTTCATGGCAGCCATCTTCTGGGTCTTTGTTAGGGTTGCCACCTTTCAAAAAGATTTCCACTGGCCGTGGTGCAGGCAGGAGGGGGCGTGTTGTGACGTCAAAGGGGTGTGCTGTGATGTCAAAGGGGGTGGAGCCACGACACACAATTGGACAGACGCCGGAAAAAAGGTGAGTTTTCAGCAGATTGGGGCAGGCCAAGGGCTTTTTTTTCCCACAACGCATCAGTTAATAGTGCTGCTCCAGTAGAATTCTGCACAGAAGTCGATTTTTCAAAAGAGCAAACAGATTTTTTTATATTCAATTTCGAAATCTAACATGGGGCTAGACATATTGTCAGTTTCCCAGCTGCCCCCAGTCATGTGACTTGTGCTCTGATAAACTTCAATCACTCTTTACTGCTGTACTGCAAGTTGGAGTGATATCACCCCCTCCCTTTTCCCCCCCAGCAGCCAAACAAAAGAACAATGGGAAGGTAACCAGATAGCAGCTCCCTAACACAAGATAACAGCTCCCTGGTAGATCAACTGAAAAGAACAACTGATAAAGTATCCCTTTAATAAGGGCTTTGTTTCTCCTTAAAAGTCACTGACTAACTCCAAGTTAGAGAGCTGAAAAGCAGGAAGTTGTGTTCTGTTTAGCCATGTTAAAGGAACAGTTCAGTGTAAAAATAAAAACTGGGTAAATCGATAGGCTGTGCAAAATAAAAAATGTTTCTAATATAGTTAGTTAGCCAAAAATGTAATGTATAAAGGCTGGAGTGACTGGATGTGTAACATAACAGACCCACGTCAACCAATTGAAGTCACTGATTGGTTAATGCCTGGTAATCAATCAGTGGAAACCAAGAGAGCTGCAAAGCAGGAAGTGGTGTTCTGGCTATTATGTTACACATCCGGTTACTCCAGCCTTTATACATTACATTTTTGGCGAACTATGGGCATTACAATGCCTTTGCAACCACCCTTTTCTAACGGAGATGCATCATTTTGCACTCAGCACACTGACATGAAGGAAGATAAAGTGAAATGATGTGAAGCCACAGTGCAGGAAATACAGTAGGTAGATGAGAGAACGCCCTTGTGTTTAGAGAAAACAGATGCTGATAAAGTGAGAAAAACCTGTGTAACTCATTAGGTAAAGGGGATTAAAGTCCGCGCTAGCTAGGATGGGGGGATTACAGCTGCACCAAAATTATGGATCCACTAATCCACATATAAATAATCGTAAATCTGAGTGAGGTGCGCTATATTTTAGAATGACATATACCTAGAAAAGAAGAAAAACCTCGATAGTGTATTAACCTTTAAGTTAAGGGTAATATGCGCTGAGAACTACTCACAGGCGGTTCGTAGAGTATCTGACAGTTTGGAAACCGTCATCGCTTCAGTGTTCTGTCGGAGTTGGTCTCATCAGCTGTGTACCTAGCGGGGAAAATCTCAGGATAGTGCAGAACAGTCGGCTAGCGTGCGGGGGAGGACAGAAAGATTTAGGCTTATCCTCTGCTGGTAGCGGTCCGATAGTGCAGTCCGATAGAGCAGACTGGCTAATCAACCTAGGAGGACTGCACTATTGGACCGCTACCAGCAGAGGATAAACCTCGTTTGACTACCTTCGTCCGGTAAGCCTAAATCTTTCTGTCCTCCCCCGCACGCTACACAGCAGATGAGACCAACTCCGACAGAACACTGAAGCGATCACGGTTTCCAAACTGTCAGATACTCTACGAACCGCCTGTGAGTAGTTCTCAGCGCATATTACCCTTAAGGTGGCCATACACGGATAGATCCGCTCGTTTGGCGATGTCGCCAAACGAGCGGATCTCCCTCCGATATGCCCACCTTGAGGTGGGCAATATCGGGCTGATCCGATCGTGGGCCCTAGGGCCCAACGATCGGATCCTTCACGTTCGCAAACGGGCGGTCGGATCGCGGGACCGCATCAACGAATAGATGCGGCCGCGATCCGACGGGATTTTTAACCCCATCCGATCGAGATCTGGCCGCCATACACGGGCCAATAAGCTGCCGACTCGGTCTGTCGGCAGCTTTTATCGGCCCGTGTATGGCCACCTTAACTGTGTAACTCATATTGGTCCTTCCAGAATTGTCACAGTTGGAGTACGGTACCAATATAGCAACTGGCCCTCAATATTAATCATTATTATTAAAACTAAGCAACTGGCCTTCATTATTAATTTGTTATATATTTTTTTACTTATTTGCCTTTTTCTCACTCTTCCCATCTTTCAAATGGGGGTCACTGACCCCATCTAAAAAACAAATGCTCTGCAAGGCTACACTATTTTTGTTATTGCTATTTTTTATTACTAATCTTACAATTCAGACATCTCCTAATCATATTCTCATTTTCAAATCAATGTATGGGTGATTGGATAATTTGGACCCAAATTGCTTGAATTGTAAACTGGAGAGCTGCTGAATAAAAAGCTGAATAACTCAAAAACCACAAATAATAAAAAATGAAAAACAATTGCTAATTCGCTTAGAATATCACTCCCTACATACTCTTAAATGTGAACTCAAAGGTTAACAAACCCTTTATCACCCTTTACAATGAACGCATATTTATGTCAGTTTTCACCATCTTGAAAAATCATTCTTGACATTTTACATATGGGATATTGTGTTGTGAAAGGTGGTGTGAAGTTAAATTACAGCTTCTAGAATTTGGTGTTCACAGGGTTTTGTAGTTCTCAGGAACTAGAGTTTGCTGTGCATGGGATTTGTAGTTCACTTCCAGCCTGGGTTCTAGGATTTGTTATGCAATGTATTTGTAGTTTAGTTATAGGTTGAGGACTAGAGTTTGATATGCATGTGATTTATTGTTCAGTTAAAGCCTGAGCACTAGTTTGGTGTGCTTGGGATTTGTAGCTTCAGTATCCAAAGGAATCCTCTTTATGGACCTGTAAAGCAGGGGTATCTGCAGATATGATTTCCAGTTTGAACAGACAAGTTGTCACCTCCTCGAAGGCCTGCCCAGTTGGTTAGGCAGTAATTCAATGAAGAAGTGGATAAGTGGCCCAGTGGGCCCAGGTGTCAGTGGGCCTCTTGCTTCTAAACATTTAGCATTTTTCATGGTCATTCCTTATTTCTTTATGGGGAAAAAATGCATAATAATGGAAGACTATAGTAAGTAGATATAAAAGACTAGGAGAATAAAGAGGTTGAGTGAGGAGAGGAGGAATAATAGTTGGAAAGTTGGGCCACGGTGTAAGGTTTTCTGGTGGGCCCCTGGCATCCCAGTCCAATACTGCCCATACCCAGGGTTGGACTGGCCTGTCGGGGTACTGGGTAAAAACCTGGTGGGCGCCGGCATTGGTGGCGCAGTACATCTTGTGCCAGAGCCAGCTGCTGCGTGAGTACCAGTGGTCCACTGGCTCCCTGCCCACCCAACCGCCTGCTTGACAGCCAGTCTGTCCACCTTCACTCTGCACACAGCCTGGCAAGTGATAGTGGAGGGGACCCTGTCATTCTAACATGACTACTGGCTGGCTCTTGTGGTGTGTGCTGCGTGTGCACGTAGGGTCGGACTGGGACGGCACCCTATGGCTCCTCTTCCTGCCACGACCGGCCCGAGGCCCGTAGAACACAGTACGCATGCATGCGCATATCGCGTCACAGCAGTGGGGGACCCAGCCCTGCCCATACCACCATTATTTCCACAATAATCCATGGTTTCCCCTATACACACTTGTGTCTGATTTGGAGTAAGTTAGGCATTCTGTAGAAAGACCATCACCCTTTATATCCTCTAACATCTCATTCATCATAACAGGGAGAAGGCCATGCAGCGCAACTAAAGGGAAACGGCCCCATATACAGCCGCATTTGCCTAAAAACACAGTGGTGCGCGAGCTGCTGGGGGGCCCTAAGGGGGTGCGGGCCCTGGCCCAATCGCACCCCCTGCTCCCCCGGTAGTTACGCCACTGGCCATGGATATAACATTATTCCATTAACACAAAGCCATTTAACCACACTAGTTGGCTACAGTGAATCAATACACTTCAGAGCTAATATATGAAATGGGAATCTATCAATCATGCTTAGGAACAGTGCGGCTCCCTCGCTGGTTTTTGTGGTCTTCCATTTCCAACTCGCTGCCTGTTAAATGCTCTGCTAGCGATTATTCTGCAATGAAAAGCATTTACAGCAAGAGAGAGGGATCCTCATAGGGCTACTTACTGTATGATGCCACACGCTGCTATATCTGCATAGTCACTTTGTGCCCTCTGTAGATTCTGGCTAATGCTGCTGTAAAATGACATATTTATTGGGCCGGTAGGCTTTTCTTGGGCCTCTGTGTATTTGGAATGCCAGGGTCGATTTTCAGTCTCAGTCTGGCCCTGCTGCACAGTGTTGGACTGGCCCATTGGGATACCAGGAAAAGTCCCGGTGGGCCCAGGTGTCAGTGGTCCCTCCTGCTTCTAAACATTTGGCCTATTTCATGGCCATTCCCTATTTCTATGAGAATAAAGTGGCTAAATAGATGGAATAATAGATTATAGTATGTAAAGAAAAGAGAATAGCAGAATAGAGGTTGAGTAAGGAGAAGAAAAATAATACTGAGGGTGGGCCCCTGGTGTCCCTGTCTGACACTGTGCCACTACACAATCTAGTTAGAGTAAGTCAGTCCTGGAAGCTGGATGAAAAAGCATCTTATTCTTGTCAATAACAGGGGTCCCATACCTGTTATCCTGAATGCTCAGGACCTGGGGTTTCCGGATAAGGGGTCTTTCTGTAATTTGGATCTTCATAACCTTATGTCTCCTCCAAAATCATTTAAACATTTGTTAAAACCAACAGAAATGTTTGCCTCCAATAAGGATTAATTATATCTTAATTTGGATCAAGGTAGTGTCTTTTTATTACAGGTAAAATAAGTAAGAAATAATTAAAAAAAAAACATTAATTATGTGATTAAAATTGAGTCTATGGGAGATGGCCTTCTACTAATTCTGAGCTTTCTGGATAATGGGATTCCAGATAATGGATCCCATACCTGTACTATTAGTGGCAGCACAGGTACAAGTCTAGGGTCCCAGCACCCTCCACCGCTGCACCCCAGGCACATGCCTCCCCCTGGTTCCCATTCCAAGTAATGCTGAATAACTGAGCATTATTTCAGGGCGGATAAAAAAAGATTTCCCCTTGATCTTGCCCAATTGGTGACTGTAGGAGTGTGAGGTTACACTTGTCTCCCAGCCGACTGAAAAACATTTTTGTAATGTCACTCACTCACATTTACTTTGCGGGTGACTGACTGTTGCCTTACCATTCTCCAACAGCTCAGATTTAAAGGAACACTGCAGAGAAGAGCGAAATTTGTGAAAAAGATGCCCATAGACTTCAATGGGTGAAAAAATTGTCACATGTAAAAAAAAAAAAAGTTGCCTATAGACAAATGCATTTGGCATATTTTTGGTAAAGTGAAATGGGTCAGATTTGGCCTTTACTAAACAGTACAGCAAAATGCTTGCAAGCTCACAGGTATCAATGTAAGAGTGTCTGGATTGCAGCTTTTCATTTTAGCTTGGGGGGCTTTTCTCTTTAGGGTAAGGGCACACCTGGCTATTCAGGGAGACTGGAGACTGGAGACTAATCACCTCTTCTTTGGGGCGACTAATCTCCCTGGACGCCTTCCCCCGGTCTTGCGCCGGCTGTAATAAAAAGTCGCCTGCGGCATGGCACACGCGGCACTTCGTATTCCGAAGTTGCCTCACGAGGAAACTTCGGGCGACTTCGGAATACGAATATTATAATATAATAATATATTAGTCGCCACAAAGAAGAAGCGATTAGTTCCGAGACTAAATCTCCCCGAATCACCAGGTGTGCCCTTACCCTTATGGGCTGAGTAGTAATTAGTTCTGCATTGCATAGAGAAACCACTGCAGCCTCCATTAGTATTAGTACTCAGTTCTGGAGTGGTGCTTTTTACATATATAAAGGGGTGTTTAACAAGCAGAGATTAGTACTGTTTGATCTAACTTGCAATCTATAAACCAGGGGGGTGCCTGACTGCAATACCCCTGTACCCCTCTTGTCCTGGTTGTAGGCATAATATACTCCTCTAGTTCTGCTTGTAGGCATAATATACTCCTGTAGTCCTGGTTGTAGGCATAATATACTCTTCTAGTTCTGCTTGGCATAATATACTCCTCTAGTTCTGCTTATAGGCATAATATACTCCTCTAGTCCTGCTTGTAGGCATAATATACTCCTCTAGTTCTGCTTGTAGGCATAATATACTCCTCTAGTCCTGCTTGTAGGCATAATATACTCCTCTAGTCCTGCTTGTAGGCATAATATACTCCTCTAGTTCTGCTTGGCATAATATACTCCTCTAGTCCTGCTTGTAGGCATAATATACTCCTCTAGTTCTGCTTGTAGGCATAATATACTCCTCTAGTTCTGCTTGTAGGCATAATATACTCCTGTAGCCCTGCTTGTAGGCATAATATACTCCTCTAGTTCTGCTTGTAGGCATAATATACTCCTCTAGTCCTGCTTGTAGGCATAATATACTCCTCTAGTCCTGCTTGTAGGCATAATATACTCCTCTAGTCCTGCTTGTAGGCATAATATACTCCTCTAGTCCTGCTTGTAGGCATAATATACTCCTCTAGTCCTGCTTGTAGGCATCATATACTCCTCTAGTCCTGCTTGTAGGCATAATATACTCCTCTACTCCTGCTTGTAGGCATAATATACTCCTCTAGTTCTGCTTGTAGGCATAATATACCATGGTTACAGCACCTTCTCCTAACAGCACCATCTGGCCTAACTATTTACTAGCACACTACTCCATAGTTACAGCCCTTCGCTATTGTTCAGTACTAAAGAGACTGTTGCAAGCCATTCCCATAAAAGGAGGTTCAAAAATAAGTTTTTCCTCATTTTCCTTCTGTGGGAGAAACAAGGCCTTATTTTCCTGCTTATATATTATATATATATATATATAATAGAACGACAGGCTATTTCCAGGACTTTCAGCACAAAGAGCTGTTCTTATGGCCTGAAATCCAGGGAAGAAATGGTATAAATCTGTGTGACTGGGGAGAATGTGCAGCAGTAGTAATGTGAGTGCTGTACAGCAGCCCAGAGATGGGGGTGAGTCTGAGATACAATACTAAGGGGGTAATGTAATAAAAGGCACTACGTTTGCCCATGGGCAGTAACACATAGCAACCAATCAGCAGGCAGCATTTACTGGTCACCTGTTTAAAAGCAACTATATTATTGGTTGTTATGGGTTACTGCCCCTGGGCAAACTTAAAGCCTTTTATTACATTAGGGGGTAATAGTATTATACTATGTGTGGGTCTCGGCACATTGAGTAGACAGAGACCTCTGCCCTCGTATCTGTTTCCTATCCCAGGTGTGGAGAGATTGGGCCGGCTCTATTTTTAGCCCAAGCATTCTTTTCCTCTTATTCAAGGGAGGAACCCTCGTCAGTCAGCTCCCCACTGAGCAGCAGGGCCACTGAACTAGGGCCCAGAGCTGAGATCCAATTACTTCTCCATTCATTTTGCATTTAAATTAAATGACACAGCGCCACCTGTGGGCTGGAGATACTATAGCAGCACATGTACTTTGCTCCCAGTTTTAGGAACAACTGAGCTGCAGCCAATGCACATCATTGAGAATTAGTGACGGGCGAATTTATTCGCCATGGGGCGAACTCGCAACAAATTTCCGCGTTTCTCCGCCATCGAATAAATTCGCAAAATTGCAGCTAAAAAGTTTTTAGACACCAGTGACAGTTCCGATGCCCGCAACAATATCATCACCGCCGACAACTAAACGCACTCCCATTGACTTTAGTGCAATTGAACAAAATAGACGCTAGTCAAAGTTTTTTTCTTTTTGGTTGAATAGTTCCGTTTTCTATCGAATAGGTCCATATTCCGCCGAATTTGAATCGTACGAATAGCGCATTTGATCGAATTCGATTTGAAGTTTTTCCCCCAAAAAAACTTAGATTTTTCAAAGCCCACCAATTGACTCCAAATGGGTTCTAGGAGGTCCCCCATACGCTAAAACTGCAATTCAGCGGGTTTTAGATGGCGAAAGTCGAATTTTTAAAGAGACAGTACGGGGCATATTGATCAAGAGTCAAACTTCGAATTGAAAAAACTGCGAAATTCGAATTCAAAAAGGCCAACCGAAATTAAGTCTTACTTTTTTTTGTCGAATAGGTTAGTTTTCGCCCGAATTAGAATTTAGTATACAAAAAATAGCTTGAAATTCAAATTTTTTTCATTCGAAAATTCACCTCGACCTTTGATAAATCTGCCCCTTAATATTTAGTTAATAATTCATTAAAAAAAACAAAAATATTAAAACAAAACCAATTTTAAATTGACTCAGTATAACACTGGCTATATTAAGGGGCAGATTTATCAAGGGTCGAATTGAAAATTGGAATTTTCGAGTTTTTTTTTAAGGTCAAAACATTCACATTCGACTAGGGAGTTATTCAAATAAGAGTTTTTCAAAAAAATTTGAATTTGATTTTCGAGATTTATCATACCCTTACCCTTTATGAACTCGAATTTGACTATTCGCTACCTAAAACCTGCCGAATTGCTGTTTAAGTCAATGGAATAGGTCCAGGGATCAGTTTAGAGTTGTTTGAAGCCTTCTTGACATTGACGATTTTTTTCTGATGCCCATAGACTTTAATTCTTCTCCTAGGAACATAACTAATTTGGGATCTGACAATCGGCCGAGTACAGACCCTGTTCTCTGTACTGAACACTTGTAGAAGCCAAGGAAGGTCTGACAATTTTTGAAGGAAAGGAGTGTGAAGCAAACTTAATATATGTTGTAGATCATTGAGTTTAGGTGGGTTGGATCATACGGACTACTGTGGGTAACAGAGCATGCTACAGGAACCTGTGGAAAAGGCATAGGGGTATATTTATCAAAGAGTGAAGTTAGAGATCACCACAGTCCTCTACCATGAAATTCCACCACTCTCCATTCATTTCTATGGGATTTTGAAGGGCATATTTATCAAAGGACAAACTTTAACGGTCTTTTTTAATTAATTATTATCATTAACAATTTTTGAGGTTTTAGCAACTTTTTTTTTTACATAGGTTTGTTTATATGAGGAGGTGAAAGAAGAGACAGAAGAAGAAGAGGGAGAAGAAGAAGAATGCGAACTTTCCCTCATTGATAAATACTCTTTTAAAAATCCAATAGAAATGAATGGAGAGTGGCGGAATTTCACTCTAGAGCAGGGGTGTCCAAACTACGGCCCGCGGGCCAACTGCGGCCCGCGACTCATTTTTAATTGGCCCGCAGGCAGCAGCATTTCACACCACCCCCCTCCCCAGTCGGTGCAGTGGAAGTGGCCAGCGGTGAACAGGAAGTCTGCTGCAGTGCCAGAGAGGGAGCTGGAAGAGGAGCAGAACGTCGCAGCAGCACGTCACACGCGCACCTGCTGCACTTGAGAAAACTGCTGCCGACTGGGATTCCACCTCTCCTTACATGCCACAGCACAGGCACACCAACCCGCCTCCCCATTCCCACTGCAGCAGCCAGCAGCCTCCGTGAGTTTTTAAAGCTCTGTTCTCTCTCCGTTACATAAACACTAAACTTCTGTCACTCCCCCTCCCTCTCAGAAACTAAAGGTGGACTGGACTCCTTGACTGTGACTTACTTCCCTGCAGCTGCTGCACATTCATTTCTATGTGATCACTGAGACACGTGAGAAGTGAATGTGCTGCTGCAGCTTGATCCTGCTTATCTAACAAGTGTCTCAGTGATCACATAGAAATGAATGTGCAGCAGCTGCAGGGAAGACAGTCAAGGAGTCCAGTCCACCTTTAGTTTCTGAGAGGGAGGGGGGAGCTGGCAGCTCCAGAAGGAGAGGAGCTTGTGAGTAACGGAGACCGGAGTTGTAAAACTATCGAGGAGGGGGGGGGGGAGGTTTGAGTCAGGGGATAGAAAGGGTTTTTTAGTAGTGTAGCTTTTTTTTCATGCCTGGTTTCTGAGAGGGAGGGGGAGTTACAGAAGGTGAGTGTGTAACGGAGAGAGAATGAACAGTTGAATAAAAAATTACAAGATTACAGAGGCTGGATTCGGGGGTGGGTGGGGGCTGGCTATCAGGCCTGGACTGGGAGTCAAAATAGGCCCTGCCATTCCAAGTACACAGAGGCCCAAACAGCCCCCTACCAGCCCACTCTATGGTAACTTTCAATGGAACCATACAGCAGCCCCTCTGGCATTTGCAGAACCCATAGATTGCCAGCCCGGGCCTGCTGGCTATGGGGAAAGAAGGAGATCAGTGCAGTAGGGCACTAACATTTCATAGTAGCTTCACATTTAATTTTGCCTGGATCCAGCAGCCCAGCAGCTTCATGAAAATAAACTTAATGGTTCGAGTCAAAGAATGTCAGGCTAAAATGGTCGGCCCCCGCACATTTTCACCCCATCAAATCTGGCCCTCGTTGTTAAAAGTTTGGACACCCCTGCTCTAGAGGACTGTGGTGATCTCTTCACTTCACTCTTTGATAAATATACCCCATAGAGGCAGATTCGGTCACCAGCGACCACTTCACACCCATCACAACACTTTGCCAGATGAAAAATTCGCCAAGACAACGCTAATTCACTGGCATGCCGAGTTTCGTCCTGGGAGCTGAACGCTGGTGAATTTTATCGAAATTTATTGAAAAAAAAATAAAAATATCAAGTTTTTGATGAAACTTGATGAATGTAATAGACCCGAAAACTTGAATCGAATTCAAATTAGATTTGAATTTTTAAAACCTAAACGGTTTTAGGTGGCGAATAGTCAAATTCCAGTTTTTAAAGGGCCAGTGTATGATAAATCTTGAAAATCATATTTTCGGAAACACTCGAATCGAATTTGTGTAACTCCCCAGTAGGGTTGCCACCTTTTATGGAAAAAAAATACCGGCCTTCCTATATTCATGCCGTTTTTCTCTATTAATAACATTGGCATCAAGCATAATTTTTTAAATTACCGGCCAGGTGGCAACCCTACTCTCTAGTATAATTTGACAGTTTTGACCATAAAAAACCTCCAACATTCAAATTTCGACCCTTGATAAATGTGCCCCTTAATGCAATGAAAGCTAATTGTCAATTCAGTGGTCCAGCTCCTCTTTCAAGCTTTCAGATGGGGGTCACTGACCCAAGCACCCAGGAGGGTTATTGTGTGACTACGAGGCTACAATTTTATTGTTATAATCAAGCATATTTTTCAGGAGCAGCTGGCAGTTGCACCTATAGGCAGTCTGGGCATTGATCTCTATGTTAATGGACTCACAGGGATCTGGCAGAACAGATTATTGGCTGTAACACATAAAATACATTAATATTCATTAAACTATCACTTATACTGTTCCATAGAGGCACATTTATCAAAGGTCAAGTTTCAAAATCATGCCAGTTTTTTAAGACTAAGCTCCCATAAATTTGAAATTTATTGAAAAAAAAAAAAATCTAATTTTTTTCAATTCAGATGAATGTAATCGACCTGAAAACTTCAATCGAATTCAAATTATGTCAGGAAGGCTGCAAAGAACTCCAAATTGATCCCTGGATGTCGCCCATTGAGTTAAACAATTCGGCAGGTTTAAGGTGGCCAATAGTGAAATTCCAGTTCTTAAAGAGCCAGTGTAGGATAAATTGTGAAAATGAAATTTTTTGAAAAAAATTTGAATTGAATTTGTCTAATGTGACAGTTTTGCCAATAAAAAAAAAGGCAGAATTTCAAGCTAAATGTCAATTCGGTTTTCCAGCTCCTCTTGCCCTGCCTCTTTCAAGCTTTCAGATGGGGTCACTGACCCAAGCACTCAGCAGAGTTATTGTTACTGCAAGGCTACAGTTGTATTGTTATAATCAAGAATATTTTTCAGGAGCAGCTGGCAGTTGCACCTGTAGGCAGTCTGGGCATTGATCTCTTGCTGGACTCTATGTTAATGGACCCACAGGAATCTGGCAGATTGGATTATTGGTTGTAACACAAACTATACATTTATTACATTAAATATTGATTAAACTGTCACTTATACTGTTACATTGTGTCTAAGATCCAATCGCCAGTCTTCTCCTCTGGTTACATTTCTGATTCAACTTATGATCTGAAAATCGAATATCTAAATATTTACTGTTTTCTCAGGGAATCCATCATGTACGTGGGGTAGAGGGTGAAAAACAAACCAACAAGGCAGGTTTCTGGAAAGAATAGTTTAATAACAAAATACAAAAAGCTGTACAGAGGCATTGAAAGTTACCGTGTGCAACTGCCAGCACATGAAACTAAATAACATCAAATAGGACCACTAGAGAGATTTCCGCTTGTTTAACTACAGCTCCCAGCATATGCCCCAGAACTCTAGTAATGCAACTGCCACAGGTTAGAGACCAGTAGTAACAGTATCAAGCGCATGTCTGCAGCTGCTGAGGATGCTGGGAGCTGTAGTACAGACAGTGAAGCTACCGGAAAGTGATTGGACAAAGATAAACAGAGCATAGGGATGTCCAATCAGTACTTTTTATTGGTTGCCGGTAGTTGCCTGCATTTTGGGATACATAAAGGGCTATAAAGGGGGAACTCCCTCCCATGAAGCGAATTGTAGCAGAAGGCATATTTTTTCCCCAATGTATTATTATAATAAGCTCCCGTTCAGTTAAAGACATTTAAAGGGGTGGTTCACCTTTACAGTAACATTTAGTGTTAGAGAATGGCTAATTCTAAGCAACTTTTAATTTTTTTCTTTTTGTTATAGTTTTAGAATTATTTGCCTTCTTCTTCCGACTCTTTCCAGCTTTCAAATGGGGGTCACTGACCCCATCTTAAAAAAAAAAAAAAATGCTTTGTAAGGCTACAAATGTATTGTTATTGCTACTTTGTATTACTCATCTTTCTATTCAGACCTCTCCTATTCATATTCCAGTCTCGTATTCAAATCAGTGCATGGTTGCTAGGGGTATTTGGACCCTAGCCACCAGACTGATGAAATTGCTGGAGAGCTGATGAATAAAAAGCTAAAATAATAAAAAAATTAAACCAAATGCAAATTGTCTCAGAATATCCCTCTACATCATACTAACAGTTCATGTAAAGGACTTAAAGGGGAACTCCAGTTTCCAAACCAAAATTTGATAAAGAGGCCACATAACACATACACCCCTAATATACCCATCACTGTTACCTGTTTCTTCAGAAAGTATAAATAAATGTCATTTTCTATGCTGAAATCCAGCTGTGTAACAGTTCTTCTCTTTCTGCATCATTTGAAATCCTGGCAGGGAAGGAGGGACTAAACACTGATGTTACAAATTGTAACAACTTCTCCACAGCTTGGAGCAGAGACAGACGCTCAGATTCGGGGAGATTAGTCGCCCAGCGACAAATCTCTTTTTCGGGTGACTCATCTCCCGACACTGCCTTCCCGCTGGCTAGAATGTAAATCGCCGGGATGGCACTCTGATCGCTTCGTTTTCCCGAAGTCGCCTCACGAGGAAACTTAGGGCAAAGTCAGAAAACAAAGCCATTCCGCTGGCGATATACATTCTAGCCGGCGGCAAGGCAGTTCGGGGAGATTAGTTGCCCGAAGAAGAGACTATTAATTGGCAGGCGACTAAATCTCCTCGAATCTGATCGTATGTCTCTGCCCTTACAGATAGAATGCAGGAACTACATAACCCACAATGCATTGCACTGTGATGTTCCTTTCCTTATTGAAATCACGTGTGCAGGGAATTGTGGGGTTTGGAGGATGTAGATGGCTGTTGATACAAAGTAACAGTAGTCAGCCAGCTTAGCAAAGTAGTCCGACAGATCAACAGGAGATCAGAGGCTAGGCTGTCAGAAACCATTAAAAATCATGAAAAGTCTGCATATTTTTTTTAATTCATGTATATTGCAAAGTTGCTTGAAATTATGTTTACTTTTCAAAAAGCTCAAGTTATATTTGTGCGGAGTTCCCCTTTAAGATAATTAAAAAGACAGATATTCCCTGTAAGATGGATAGAAGAGTCTCCAAGCTCTGCCATTGGACATCACAAGCCAGACAGAGATGCTAATATCCACTTACATTGAGCAGCTGCTAGAATGAATGCTGAGAGTTGTAGTTGGCCACATGCTGGTTAACATTCAATGCTGTGCCGCCTGCACAGCATTGAATGTTAACCAGCATGTGGCCAACTACAACTCTCAGCATTCATTCTAGCAGCTATAGATAACATATAGAAACCCACCAATTGCCCAATATATATTCAAATCTAAATTACAAAAAAAAAAAATATATAAAAAAAAAAAAAAGTTTTCAGAGCAAATGTACAGCAGATTTGTATACAAATACATTGGCCAGTTTGTACTGAAGCCGCGGGAATCATAAGCCAAAAACATGATTATAATCTCTACTGCTCCATCTACAATTTATACACATATATACAGTCATTTTCTGCCTTACTTCCAGAGCTGCACTTAATCATACCCACTTCTGACTGTGCGATTTGTAAATACTTTCACGGATACCAGATTGGGGTGCTGCTTCTAAATAAAGAGAAGACTATTATATCCAGTTTTAGAGCCTCCACATAATAAACAAGGTACAATAATCGATCCTTCTAACAGTGTCAGGCTCAATATATGCACTGGCAAATCAAGGCAAACTAAATCTAGTGCCAATTCCAAACCTCAATTTAAAGGAAAACTTTACCCTCAAAATGAACACAAGTGACAGATAGTTTGGAAAAACGCGGTGCTCCAGGATAAATTGTAAGTGTCTCACCAAATAGTAAATGTGGTCCGGGTGCTCCAGACCCCCAGCTTTAGGGAGCGGTACAGCATAGGATATGTAGAAGAGACAGGGTCGACCGGCACTTAGACGGATCCACAGGACCAGAGAAAACCGTTTAAAATAATATTTTTATTAGTACAAAGTTTAGAAAATGTATATTTGCATCTCCATCCACGCTACGCGTTTCGCACCCACTCAGGGCACTTAGTCATGGGCTAGGGCGGATGGAGATGCAAATATATATTTTATAAACTTTGTACTAATAAAAATATTATTTTAAACTATTTTCTCTGGTCCTGTGGATCTGTCTGAGTGACAGTCGACCCTGTCTCTTCTACATATCCTGAACAGATTTATATCCTATTAAGTGGCATGTTAAAGAATCTTACCCAAAGGGAAAACATATTTAAGTAAATATTGACCTTTTAGTTATTTCCCCTGAGCCTCCATTTTATGATATTCTCGGTGTTGCCTCAGATCACCTGACCAGAAATACTAACTGGAACAGGAAGAAGTGTGGGAAGCAAAAGACACAACTCTGTCTGTTAATTGGCTCATGTGACCTAACATGGATAGTTTGTTTGGGTGCACCGTGAATCCCACAATCCCAAGGGGCAGCCTTTATATTTTTAAAGTGTGAAGATCTGGATCATTGCTGCTATTGACAAGCTGAAACTTTAGGCTGGTGCAATAACTTCAGTATTTAAGATATGGCATTTTTAGCCACATTCATTTTTAGGGTTTAGTTCTCCTTTAACAAACAATAGCAAGACAAGTTGGACAAACCATGGTCGTCTAACAACGTTTAGTATCCTCTGCCTACAGCTGGAGGGTCGTTGCGAGGACTGTGTCCCACCATTCCAGGCTATGAGCGCTTTCTTCCCAAATCCAGATAATGCCATTCTCTCATTTAAAGGATCTTGGATCAATGGATTCTGATTGGGGAGACTGAAGTTAGGGTGGCACTAATTCCAGAATGCCAATAGGATTCTCCGTAATGGAAAAGAACCGGAAACTAAAGTGTCTGTGCAAAAGTCGTCTGCATTGAAAATCAGTCACATTGTCCAGTGAGGAACAGAAAACTCAGGAAGATCAGTCTGAAATATAGCAGAAAACAACATGTTAAATACAATGGAATATATACAATGCACCTGGATATTTAATGGACAAGGTAAGCTAGATCACGTTTTTGCTTTTCAAACAGAGTGTTTATTCAGCTCTCTTGTAGCATAAAACCCTCAGAGGTCTCACATTATAGTATAGTTTTATTTAATATAGTGCCATTCATGAAAAGCGAATAGTGAGTGGCAATGTTAGGCACGCCCTAGTGACGAAATTGTTACCGGGCAGAACAGCTAGCCAGTTGGAGGGCCTTGGGGTCAGCGGTTATTTTTCAGCCCAGGGTATTTTCCTTCAGAGAGCCGCACCACTATTTTATACACACTTCCAGGTTAACTTTATGCTGACCTGCATGGCTGAATGAGCAATACATGTTTTTGTTTTTTGCAGGATTTTAATCTGCTGTGAGAAAGGACAAAAGGGCAGCACATTGCTCTGAAGGAGAGTACCCCAGGCTGGTGTGTTTCTTTAAAATTTCAGTGTAGTGACTAGATGTGTAAAATAATAGCCAGAACACTACTTCCTGCTTTCCAGCTCTCTAACTCTGAGTTAGTCAGTGACTATAAGGGGGGCCACATGGGACATAACAGTCCAGTGACTTTGCAATTGATCCTCCGCATTCAGCTCAGATTCAAAAGCAACAGTTATGACCCATGTGCCCCCCTCAAGTCACTGATTGTTTATTTCCTGGTAACCAATCAGTAGGGTTGCCACCTTTTTAAATTTTTTTTACCGGCTGCTGGGGGGCGGGGACACAAAGGGGTGGGCCATGACGTCAAAAGGGGACGGGGCCACGCCACAGACGCTTGAAGAAGTAAACAAAAGGTAAGTTCCAGGGGATTGGGGGCTGGCCGAGGGCTCCTTTTAATTGTATTACAAATTTACCGGCAGCTACATTGCCGGTAAATTTGTAATACCGGCCCCGGCAGGTATTTTACCGGCTAGGCCGGTAAAATAACGGCCGGGTGGCAACCCTACCAATCAGTGGTAAACAAGAGAGCTGAAAAGCAGGAAGTAGTGTTCTGGCTACTATGTTACACTCACTCCAGCCTTTATACATTACATTTTTGCCAAACTATTTAGAAACATTTTTTAATTTTGCACAGCCTATTTACCCAGTTTTTATACTCAATACTTCCTTTAAATTAAAAGCAAAGTCTGCCAGGGTAAAAATGATTTCACCCTGACCACATAGCTCAAGTGTTAAAATATGACACTCAGAAAGTGACATTTACATTGCAATTTTTTAGGGATGCACCCAATCCAGGATTCGGCCTTTCAGCAGGATTCGTATCCGGCCGAACTGAATCTGCATACGCGAATTAGGGGGCGGGGAGGGAAATCGCGTCACTTTTTGTCACAAAACAAGGAAGTAAAGAATGTTTTCCCCTTCCCACCAGTAATTTGCACATGCAGATTAGGATTCGGTTCAGTATTCGGCCGAATCGTTCGTGAAGGATTTGGCCAAATCCAAAATAGTGGATTCGGTGCATCCCTACAATTCTTCACTTCTTTTCACAAATATTTGGCAAAGCAAAACAGGACAGATTCACCCATCACTACTCCCAATCCTTCTTACCATCATCAATCAGAATCGGCTCCGGTTCCAACTTGAGTGTCTTGGTCAAGCGTTCAAAAGACTTCTTCGCAGTGATCTCCTGTTCCACTTCACACAAGTACACGTCGATGGGTCCCTTAGTGCTTTTGATATGGATTTCTATACAATCCTGCCAAATACGGTAACTCATTAAAACTTTCAGGAAGGAAAAAGTGCTAAGTTAATTCGACATTGAAACAGGATTTGTTTAATATACATCTTTACACCTAAAACAGCGGTAGTTTGTGGCATATCAATTACCAGAAAAAAGAATTGCACCGATATAGTGACACTTGACTTCTGCCTCCCCACAGAATTAAATTTAGTGACAAATAAAAGCTGAAGTTTCCTGGAAGCACTATTCAATAAAGGGAACAGTTTGTAAATGCTCAAAGTACACATGGGTATAAGCCAGGGGCTTGCATATTGTGTGATTAGTCCCTTAGGAGGGATATGTCTGATGGCTTGTTAGAATGAGATTGGGGGATTTGCCTATTTATATGGTTCCATTAGTATAAGAGTGGAAACTTTTTTGCTGCTCTAGATATTTTGAACTCCGTTTACTGAATGACCTACACAGTAGTGCTATAAAGACTTTCATTCGTCCAGGTCATTATATAATAGCAGTGTGTTTAAAAGAAAAAATGAATAAAGCTCAAAATCCTTATAATCGCTTTTATTTCCATACTCTCAAATGCATTGGGAACACTGCACATTCTATTCCAAATCAAAAAACACGAAGAAAAATTTATCAAATCTGTGTAATTCCATTAGAGCAAGTGAAAAAAGGGAATTTTAGGCTGTTCCAAAAAAATATCAGTGTCTGCATTCTTCTTTACAAACTCATTCACTGTATAGACTGACAAATGTTTCAAGATTTTGCTTTCCTTTGAATGACTGAACTAATATTGAGTTGTATAATCAGTGTTTCTGCTGCACATCTGTGTTAAATGGAGTCCACCAACTTCTGGCACCTGTTACATTCCACAATTCTTCTACATTTATTGCTTTTGCCTCACAATCAGCATTTTTGATGTCACCCACAAGTTTTCTATTGGATTAAGGTCCAGGGATTGTGCTGGTCACTCCATAACATCAATCTTGTTGGTGTTTAACCAAGAAGTTACTCATTTACTGGTGTGTTTGGGGTCGTTGTCTTGTTAAAACCCACATTTCAAGGGCATTTTCTCTTTGGCATAAGGCAACATGACCTCTTCAAGTATTTTGATGTATTGAAACTGATCCATGATCCCTGGTATGAGATAAATAGTCCCAACACCATAGTATGAGAAACATCCCCATATCATGATGCTTGTGCCACCAGCTTCACAGTGTAAATTCAGGTTTTTGTTTGCTATTCTTGTTATTCTATACATTCGAATGGCAGTTTTTCGTTGTCTTCCATGTCTTTCAGGTTTTGGTTGCCATTTTAAAGCATTTGAGATCATTTTAGCTGAGCAGCCAATCTTTTTTTAAACTTCTCATGTTTTCCCCATTCCAATCAACTTTTTAATTAAAGAATGCTGTTCTTCTGAACAATGTCTGGAACTAGCAATTTTACTTGTATTTCCAGAGAGAAATGCACTGTTAGGGAGCTGTTATCTGGTCACCTTCCCATTGTTCTTTTGTTAGGCTGCTGAGGGGGGGGGAAAGAGAGGGGGTGATATCACTCCAACTTGCAGTACAGCTAGGGTTGCCACCTGACCGGCATTTTACAGGCCTGGCTGGTAAAAATGATGGTTGATCCCAATATTAATAATAGGGAAAAAAAGATAAATATATAGGAAGACCGGTATTTTTTTTTCCAGAAAAGGTGGCAACCCTAAGTACAGCAGTAAAGAGTGATTGAAGTTTATCAGAGCACAAGTCACATGACTGGGGGCAGCTGGGAAACTGGCAATATGTCTAGCCCCATGTCAGATTTCAAAATTGAATATAAAAAAAATCTGTTTGCTCTTTTGAGAAATGGATTTCAGTGCAGACTTCTGCTGGAGTAGCACTATTAACTGATGTGTTTTGAAAAAAAACCAAAACATTATCCTTTTAAATAAGGGCCATTATTTACACTTTTTATTTTCCGAGAACGAATAAGCTCACTAATTGAAAACCACACTACAAACTATTATTTTGAACAAGCCCCAATTAATGACACAGAATCAGTAGCATGTCATGACTGCTGGTTTCTATTACTCTACTACACCTACTAGTAAATTATTTGCATGTAGAAATATAATTTCTACCAAATACAGTATCTAGTAGAATTAAGTTTAAAGTAACGCACATTCAAGTGGTTTCTTCAGTTCAAACATGTGATAGGGAGTTTCCCTACAATTAAAGCTTTAAGAGTTGCCCAGTATCCGTTAGCGAAGGGGGAACCCAGATCAAATGCCGGACCTCAAAAAGGTCTTGAGTAACAAAAAAAAAAAAAAAAAAAAAAAAAGTCAGAAAACCTTGATATAAAGAAGCATTAATAATTCACTGAAGTATCCGTTTATCTCTATTGACTCACCTCTTTGGGCGCTGGCACTTCCAGTTTTGTTTCTTCAGGGGATTTCACTGCAATCACTATCTGCTCATGATATTCCTCAATGCTGTGTATATCCTGATAAGTTACATACGCCAGCGTTGACTTATTAAGGGGAATAGTTGGTGAGCATACATATTTGCAGCTAATGATAATTATATAGTGTGTAAGCAACTAAATCTGCAAATCTATTAGACAGAACCTGTTCCTCTGGGGGACCTAGGTTGCTGCAGTTCAGCTTTCACTACTGGCATTACAATAAAAAGGATATTTTTTGTTGGTACGATCCTCTGTTAGTTTGAACAACTGATGCGCACAGTCCTTGATTAAATCATCCAGTGCCTCTTCCATAGCGGCGAGATCACTAATGTCGTTGCGCAGTTGCTGTTCTTCAGGGATCTTTGTTCCGGAGTGATTCAGGTCAGTACCCCTATAATAATACATGTACCATATTACAAGAAGTAGAAGGTAGATTGGCTGTACCTTTAGATCAGTATACAATATTAAAGGAGAGCAACTTTCTCTTTGTGCCAAGGCATTATACACGGGGCAAATCTCTAAATAAAATAAAGAGGTCACAATGCAGTAACAGCGGTCAATGCAGCAGCAATAAGTCTGCTGATGGGGGTCTATTTCTTAAAGGAGAATAAAGCTTAACTAAAGAAGTAGCTAGAAATGTTGTACATTATGTTTTGTGCTTCTGTACCAGCCCAAGGCAACCACAGCCCTTTAGCAATAAAGATCTGTGTCTCCAAAGATGCCCCAGTAGCTCCCCATCTTCTTTTCTGCTGATTCACTGCACATGCTCTGTGCTGCTGTCACTTACTGAGCTTAGGGAGCCACTCACAATATACAGTACACATAGAATAGAAATGTCACAATATAAGGCTGATTAGTAATTAATACAGATAATTACTACATGGCAGCACAGAAACCAGTGCAATTAGCATCAGAATTTAATAATCAGCCCTGAAGCATCAGCTTATACTACAGGGGAACCTCATTTTCTGCTGGATAATTAGTGACGACCCCTAAGCTTAGCTTCTCAACAGCTGCTCAGAGCCCACAGACACTTTCCAAGATGGTGACCCCCTGTGACAAGTTTGAAGTCCTGGATCATTGCTGCTATTGACAAGCTGAAACTTTAGGCTGGTGCAATAAATTCAGTATATAAAATAAGGCATTTTCAGTCATTAATTTTTATGGTTTAGTTCTCCTTTAAGTGAGCTATAAGATATGTGCAGGTGGGCTTAGACGAGCTGCCTATTATAGTGTAGGTTGAGAAGACTATTATAGCATGCCTTATTTCACTACAACATGCATATTGAAGGGACACAGGCACACGTTGTGTATCATTTACGGGGGAAAATTGCTAGAGGGTCATTTCAGGGGCACAACAGGGAAGCCCTTAAAGGGGTTGTTCACCTTTAAATGAACTTTTAGTATGATGTAGAGTGTGATATTCTGAGGCAATTTGCAATTGTTTTTCATTTTTAATTTTCATTGTGTTTTTTTTTTTTTATGTGGCTTTTTATTCAGAAGCTCTCCAGTTTACAATTTCTGCAATCTGTTTGCTAGGGTAAAAAATTACCCTAGCGGCAGTGCACGGATTTAATTAAACTGAAATGTGAATAGGAGAGGGTCTGAGTAATAAAAAGTAGCAATTACAATACATTTGTAGATTTAGGGCCAGGGCATACGCTGATGTTTTAGGAGATTAGTTGCCCAGCGACAAATCGCTTCTTCTTCGGGTGACTGATCTCACCGAACTGCCTTCCCGCCGCCTATAATGTAAATCGCTGGCAGGATGGCAGTCAGAGCGCTTAGGCTTTTTGCAATTGGTTTTCATTTTTTTTATGATTTGTGGTTTTTATTATTTCACTTTTTATTCAGCAGCTCCGCGGTTTGCAATTTTCGCAGTCTGGTTGCTAGAGTTCAAATGACCCTAGCAACCACGCATTGATTTGAATAGGAGACTGGAATATGAATAGGAGAGGCCTGAATAGAAAGATGAGGAATAAAAAATAGCAATAACAATAAATGTGTAGCCTTACAGAGCATTTGTTTTTTAGATGGGGTCAGTGATCCCCATTTGAAAGCTGGAAAGAATCAGAGGAAAAGGGCAAATAATTAAAAGCCTATAAAAAAAATGACTAATTGAAAAGTTGCTTAGAATTAGCCATTCTATAATATACTAAAAGTAAACTTGAAGGAGAACCACCCCTTTAATGCTTACTTAACAAGCATTCGCATCCAGCATTTCACTCTATTCCTGGCAGGACAGGGGTTGAAACCCAAGTGCCTCCTACCACCCGTCCTCCCCAATTCAGCTCTGACTAATGCAGGTAGCGCTGTATTTGTGAGGTAAGCGCAGGTGTTGTGTTCCAAAATTAATTGGGTCTTTTAACTTGTAAAAGCAGTTAAAAAATTGGTGAAGAGTTTTATGCAGCCATCACTTTAAAGGATCAGTAATACATTTAAAAAAAAAACAAAAAAAAAAAAAAACACACAAAGACAAATAAAACTTTTAAATCGCTAAGTCTTTATTAAGAAATAACTTCCCGAAACTCCGCTTGCGCTCCTCTTCATAAAAGGCGATCCATCATGCAGCGATCGATTCCTCCTCCCTGGCTATCTCCTATAAGGAAGGCAGGGAAGAGAAATCGAGCGCCGCACGATGGATCACAGGATCGTCTTTTCTGAAGAGGAGCACAAGTGGAGTTTCGGTAAGTTATTTCTTAATAAAGACTTAGCGATTTAAAAGTTTCATTTGTCTTTGTTTGTTTTTTTTTCGTTCTATATGAACAATTTTTAAAAAAAAAAAAAAAAATTGTTACTGGTCCTTTAATGACCTTGATCATTCACTTACATCCACTGGACTTGGTTTTTCGACCTCTTCTGAATTAGGTTGATCCCATCAAGTACATTGGTAATGTCATATACTCTCCTTTTCCGCACCCCCAACATACTAGCGACGTCATTTAGATCCACAATTCCGTCCGGAGCAGCTTTGATTATGTCCATGAACTTCCGAGTCAAGTAGAACAAGGAGACGTCGAAGCGAGGCCGCGGCAATTTCAGCGACTCTGCAGAATGCAAAAGGAGAGGATTTAAAGGACCAGTTACATCAAGAAATTTAATTGTTTTTAAGCAATAACAATATAATGCAGTGTTGCCCTGCACTGGTAAAACTGGTGTGTTTGCTTGAGAAACACTACTATAGTTTATATAAATAAGCTGCTGTGTAGCAATGGGGGCAGCCATTCAAAGGAGAAAAGGCTCAGGTTACACAGCAGATAAACTCTGTAGAACATAATGGTGTTATCTGTTATCCATTATTTATCCTGTGGCATATAGACTTTATTAAATTTCTGCCATTGCTACACAGCAGCTTGTTTATATACCGGTAAACTATAGTAGTGTTTCTGAAGCAAAACGAAGCAAACACGTCAGTTTTACTAGTCCAGGGCAACAGTCCATGATATTTTAATTACTTTAAAAAAAAAAAACCAATGTCAAGAAGCCAATGTCATAGGAATTCCTTTGGTTTTGGAAGGAGATGTTGGGCAGGCAAGCAAGCGTCCACACACCCATATAGTGTATCTTATATAAAATGAGGACCTCTGTTCATGAGAAGTAAAATAATGAATTCACTTCAAAACCTTTTTAAACCATTGAGATACCATCACAGAAAAACCAGTGGAAGTTACTTGAAACCACTGAGCTCCCACTTGCAATTCATTTACAGTGGTTGTTCACCTTTGCATTTACTTTTAGTAGGATGTAGAGAGTGATATTCTGAGACTACTTGCAATTGGTTTTCATTTTTTATTATTTGTGGTTTAGGAGTTATTTAGCTTTTTATTCAGCAGTTTGCAATTTCAGCCATCTGGTTGCTAGGGTCCAAATTCCCCTAGCAACCATGAATTGATTTGATTTAGCCATTCTAGAACATACTAAAAGTTAATTTAAAAGTGAACCACCCCTTTAACGAATTCAATTAAAGTTTCAGTGTCCCTGTTACAGCACTGCAGATCACCTCTATCCAATAAATCTTTTTAGAACAATGCCGTGACATTGATGAGAAGGCAACTGCCCAGAGATAATTCTAAAGAAGGCATTCATATGACGCAAGCTGGATTTATTTGTTATGCCCCTTGTCACTCTTATCTAGTTGCTTGGAACAGAGCAGAAGCCATTGCACTCAACAACACTTATCCCTGATGTTCTGGACACTGATCTGGCTGATTTAGTGGCATCTGTATAGTGTCAAATAGGCTGTAATAGAATTATGGGACTACAGCCATGGTGCTGGAATTGTATGCTTTTAAATTAGACACTGGTTTCATCATTAATCCTTATTGGAAGCAAACCCAACCTATTGGGTTTATTTAAGGTTTACATGATTTTCTAGTAGACGTAAAGTTTTAGTTCGCCTTTAAAGACAAACTACCCCAGTAACTAAAGAAGTAGCTAGAAAAGTTGTACATTATGTTTGTGCTTCTGTACCAGCCCAAGGCAACCACAGCCCTTTAGCAGTAAAGATCTGTGTCTCCAAAGATGCCCCAGTAGCTCCCCATCTTCTTTTCTGCTGATTCACTGCACATGCTCTGTGCTGCTGTCACTTACTGAGCTTAGGGACCCACTCACAATATACAGTACACATAGAATAGAAATGTCACAATATAAGGCTGATTAGTAATTAATACAGATAATTACTACATGGCAGCACAGAAACCAGTGCAATTAGCATCAGAATTTAATAATCAGCAAACCTGTAGCATCAGCTTATATTATAGACCAACCTCATTTTCTGCTGGATAATTAGTGACGAGCCCTAAGCTTAGCTTCTCAACAGCTGCTCAGAGCAAGGTGAACAACCCCTTTAAGGTATGAAGATCCAAATTACACAAAGATCGGTTACCTGGAAAACCCCAGGTCCTGAGCATTCTGGATAACAGGTCCCATACCTGTATAAAAAGTGTAATGCTTTATATGCTTTTCATTTTTCACATCTCAATTTGAATGAAGCTTGTTTTATAGGACATTAACCGGTGTCTTAGATCTTTTCAGGGCTCACAATTAGGGATGGGCAAATTTTTTTCGCTGAAAAAATTACACCCATAGACTTGTATGGCGTTGTGTGTCAAAATAAAAAGACGAGCGTCAAAAAATTTCGCCGCGTGACAATTTTTTTTTTTTAACGCCCACAGACTTTAATTGGCGTTGGCAACATTTCGCCCGCGGCGAATTTTTGGCGAAACGGGTCAAATTCGCCCATCCCTACTCACAATCAAGGACATTTGTCAGTAGAATATATTCTTTACTTGAAGAAAAGCTGGATAAACATGCCCAAGTTTGATCAAGAAGTTTAGCCAAGTTGACTATACTGTCTGTCAGAGCATATTGGTCAGTTTGAAGGTTTGCAGTGGCTGTGGCTTGTCACAATATACTGTATATAAAGAAAAGTCATGACCCAAAGTGGATTAGTAATTAATTCTCATTACAGGACAGCACAGAAACCATTTGAATCAGAATTTAAATTATAATCAGCCCCGTGTCATCATCTTCTATGAAGGATAACCCTAATTTTCAGCTTGATGATTTGTGAGGTTTCGCTTAGCTTTGAAAAGCTGTTCGGAGCACACTGAGCCTGTGCAGAGTCACTGGCAATCCTAATAAAATGCAAGATGGGGAGCTCCTTAATGCAAAATTGAAGGCTTGGATAATTACGGTTGTACATATGCTGAAACTTTAGGCTAAGTTCGCTATATAAAATACCAAATTTGTATCCATATTTGTTTTTATGGTTTAGTTCTCCTTTAAAGGGGAACTACAGCTTCCAAACCAAAATGTGATAAAGAGGCCCACATAACACAGACACCCCTAATATACCCATAACAATTACCCGTTTCTTTAAAAAGTACAAATAAATGCCGTTTTCTATGTTGAAATCCAGCGGTTCTTCTCTTTCTGCATCATTTGAAATCCTGGCAGGGAAGGAGGGACTAAACACTGATGTTACAAATTATAACAACCTCTCCACAGCTTACAGACAGAATGCAGGAACTACATAACCCATAATGCATTGCACTGTGATGTTCTGTTCCTTATTGAAATCACGTGTGCAGGGAATTGTGGGGTTTGGAGGAGGCAGGCTGAGGACAGCTGGCTGTTGATACAAAGTAACAGTAGTCAGACAGCTCAGCAAAGTAGTCAGACAGATCAGCAGGAGAGCAGGGGGCTAGGCTTAGGTAACTGTTCGAAACCATTAAAAATCATGAAAAGTCTGCATATTTTTTAGTTGATGTATATTGCAATGGTGCTTGAAATTATGTTTACCTTTAAAAAAAGCTCAAGTTGTGTTTGTGTGGAGTTCCCCTTTAAATATTAAACTTTAACAGCTACTAGGACAGGACAGAAGAAAATGCCACTTGTTGAATCTCACCTTTAAAAACCTCTGTCCCAAATATGCGGTCTCATTAAAATGTAGTTTAAGCTGTAGTTTCTCACTTTTATTACAGTGTATACAGTGTAACCTATTCCAGGCATCTGGTCTTTTGTTATAGTTTTTATAATATATAATAATAAATGTAACCAGTTTCTGGCTAAGGTCACCAACTGAAACGCTCGCTGCCTGCAACACTAGGATTTTATGATTACTTCCTGGCTGCAGGGATCAGTAACCAAGTGCTGCCCTACACCATAAAGGGACAACAGGTGGGCTAAAAAAAAAGTAAAATTAACATACTTTTAGTCGGTATCTTTATTGCTTCAAGTTGTATTTCTGTCTTTATCTGCAAAACAAATCAACATAATTAAGTAAGTTTTCTTTGGGCCTGTGTCCTGCATTGCTTCCTTGGCCTTAAAGGAGAAGGAAAGGATAAAATAAAGTTAATCTCTAAGTGTTGACCATGAAAAACAAATACCCTTACCACCATGCATTCCCTCAATTTTTTACATCAATCTTTGTGCTGCAATTTTTTTTTTTTTTTTTACAAAAGTTTAAACATGTATATAAAGACATAGCTATGCTGCAGTCAAGAAATCTTGCTCAATAGGGCACCTGCATGCGCAGTACTTCTCTGCCGTGCCCTGCGCAGGCGCACTAGGCTCCTGTGTGTTCCCTGCGAATCGATGACGTTGAGGTCGTGTAATACCTCCATTCGTTATCGCTGTCCTCTATGCCCCCACCTCATTTATTCAGACACCAATCGCGCTCCTGCTTGTTGCTTGGAGACACAGGGAAGCTTTGAAGCTCCTGCGCTCGCTCTGGATTTACAGTTTTTGTCAGCGAGCGCAGGAGCTGAGCAAAAATATAAATCAAACAATCCAACGTATGTGTGGGTCTGTAGTAATGCATTATTAAATAAGGAAAAGACACATGCCTTTATTTTTAATATATACTTCGTATATACTTTTCTTTTGTGATTTTTGAATTATTTTGGGTTTTGTTTAGCAGCTCGGGACTGAAATAGAATGAGAAATAATAGAATTCTAACCTCAAAGAGCAATTATTTTTAGGCTTCTAGGGTCAGCGACCACCTGAAGGCAGAAGAGGAAGGCAAATAACTCAGAAATTAAGATCAAATAAAATGCTGCAGAGAATAGGCTATTCCATCGTAGAAGTTACGTAAAGGGGAAATAATTGAAAAAATGAAGCTTTGTCATACAGAAATAAGATTTTTTTTAAAATATAATTAATTAATAAATCTGACCTGTTTTTTAAATGATCCAGTTACTCTTCAATATAGCATCGGTCTTCATTCTATCTTCATGCAGGAATGACAGATCCAATATATCTCTTGGGGAGGAGGCTCCTTTTGCCTAAAAGGTGTATAGAGCTCATTCTTTCGAACACACTAGAAATCATGTCCATGCAGGGTTTGTGCCAAAATTAGTTATTTTGTTATACAGGTATGGTACATGTTATCCAGAATGATCGGGAATTGGGGTTTTTCAGATAAGGGTTCATTCTGTAATTTGGATCTTCATTCTTTAAGTGTACTTAAAAACATGTAAACATTAAATAAACCCAATAGGCTGGCTTTGCTCCCAATAAGGATTAATTATATCTAACTTTGGATCATATACAACATACTGGTTTATTATTACAGAGAAAAAAGGAATCATGCGAGATAGTCATCCCCTAATTCGGAGCTTTCTAGATAACAGGTTTCCAGATAACGGATCCCATACCTGTACATATTTTTTTTTTGGTGCTATTATCAGTAACACATCTGCTAGGAAAGAGAGTCCTCGTCCCCAGAAAAATATATAATGGATCAAATCGTCAATGAATATCTGACACCCAATCCTGCATGAAGAGAAAAAGATGCGGAGAGAGGAACAGCCAAGTTAAACTTGATTATTTCAGAAACGGTAGAACAATTTTTAATGGCAGAACCTTCCGGGTGGTGCTTCAGTGTTTGGGAGGCGTGCTTTCAGGGAGGCGTGCCCAGATGGGCTCTTCGTTTTAGTCCTAAACTCCCCCCCCCCTGCAGTTTGAGTTAGTCACAATGTAGTGCCAGGGGCTCCGCCGCTTCGGTAAAGGAGTGGAAATAGTAAGCCTGCTTTGTGCTGGAATGGAACTGTGTGTCTGTGAGTAACGTTACTCCTTCCTGCGTGGGAGTGGGGGTGGATTTGGGGAGGAGGATGCCGTGCAACTTAGAGAGAGCTCTTCTGTGTGCGTGAGTTACTGCGACACGTGTGTGAGTTACTGCATTACTTATCTTTTATAGTCACACATGAAACAAACCCAATCAGCCCAAATAAAAACAGGTTCTGAAGCACATAAGGGGGGGGGAGGGAGAGAGAGAGAGAGATGGCTGCAAAGGGACGGGTCGCGACAATTAAGGGGGTGGATTCATGGTGCATGACTATTTATACTATTAATTCATTTGTACATTTTAGATAAGGAGGTCCCTAGGGAAAAGTTAGACTCACAGCTTAAAGGGCAATTCACCTTCATTAGCAAAACTGTAATAGCAAAGAAAAACACAGAAATATGTTCAAACTTTAATAACCTGACAAATTCAGTAAAATGAATATGGTAATCAGGGGGTGTGTCCAAAAAAGGGGCATGGACGCAAACATTTCGCAGCACTTTATTTGTCCCTCTTTTTATTTCCAAAATGTTGGGAGATATGATGCAGGGTGGAGGCTCATGAGAATATCTCTCTCTCTCTCTCTCTCTCTCTCTCTATATATATCTATATATAAGAGCTGCCCACCCAGCTGTAAGAGTCTGACAAGAAAGGGAAGTAATAGAAACACAGAGATCTGTGACAAACACAACTGACATTAAAGACTAGTAAATGGCTAAATCCTTTCCCATAGCCGGACTGGCTGAGAGCGGCAGCTGTAAATCAGCGAGAGATCACGGTTCTTACCTTTACCGCCTCCTCGGCTTCTACCAGGTCACTCGTCGTGGCTTTGGGCAGCAGGGTGAACAGTTCCGGCGTCGTGGAAGACATGTTAAACATAAACCCGCAGGAATCTCCTACACACACGGAGAAGAGTGGGCCACTCACGTTCTGCGTCGCTCAATCATGGCGACACGAGTGTCCGCCCAATCAGCGGCTGCGGGCGAGTGTTTATGACGTCACGAGGTTGGGTTGGCGATTTCTATTGGTTCTTGTAGTGCGCGCTGAAACTTGTACTTGTGTTGGTGGGACTGAAGCAAGGTTGCCATGCCGGGTTGGCGCGGTTCCAGCCAAATTGGGCTACTAATTTAAAGCACAGGCTGGTTTTGAAAGTACACACTAGCCAAGGTACGGGTTTGGGCTACTTTTTGGGCCTGTGGCTGGTTTGTACTTTGGAAACCAGCCAAAGTTCTCTGTTGCCGAACCCTGTGTCTCCCAATGCATGCTGGGTAATGTAGTTTTTATGTCGGTGAGTGATGAGCGAATCCGTCCTGTTTTAGTTCGCCAAAAAAATAAATAAACGCATGGGTAAATAACCATCAAAATGTTTTTCGAGCAGAACAATTTTTTCTCACTTCAAATGCATAAATGTCAATGGGCGTTTTTTTTTTTTGTGGCATCTTTTTTGACCAAAGGCATTAAATTTAATGAGCATTTTTTTTCATATGGTGACTTTTTTGTCTAAGCAACAATTTGGTCTTGGTGATTTTTTTTATTGTGAATCCATCGCTAGTGGCGTACATTTAAAGGACCAGTAACATCAAATTTTTTTTAAACAAAATTCGTTAGTAAACATCAAAAAATAAACACCAAGACAAATAAAATTTTAAAATTGCAAAGCCTTTATTAAGAAATAACTTACCGAAACTCCACTTCCTGTCCTCTACAGAAAAGGTGACACGGCGACCATCCATGGTGCGGCGCTGGATTTCTCCTCCTTGGCTCTGTCTCATGCTGTATTGACAGCATGTGAAGCGGCTGCTGCATCAGGGAGCGTGGTTTCCATAATCGAGGATTGCTGGCTCATCGGCGCATCTGTAGAGTGGGGAAGCTGCTAAGAGAGGAGCTGGGCCACATCGTGGATGTTTGTAATTCCAGGCTGATCGGAGTTCCCAGTCACGTAGCCACTCTCAACATGCGCTGCTTTCCATATCGAGCGCTTTTTACCGACCCGAATTCAATGCGCTGCTTTCTGTGCTAACCCGCACTGTGTGTCCGCTTGCAGTTTAGCGCTCGATAGCACGCAGCCACTCTCAGATGCGCTGCTTTCTGTGCACACGTGTTTAAGAAAGCAGCGCATTGAATTCAGGTCGGTAAGAAGCGCTCGATACGGAAAGCAGCGCATGTTGAGAGTGGCTACGTGACTGGGAACTCCGATCAGCCTGGAATTACAAACATCCACGATGTGGCCCAGCTCCTCTCTTAACAGCTTCCCCACTCTACAGATGCGCCGATGAGCCAGCAATCCTCGGTTAATGAAACCACGCTCCCTGATGCAGCAGCCGCTTCACATGCTGTCAATACAGCATGAGACAGAGCCAAGGAGGAGAAATCCAGCGCCGCACCATGGATGGTCGCCTTTTCTGTAGAGGACAGGAAGTGCATTTTCGGTAAGTTATTTCTTAATAAAGGCTTTGCAATTTTAAAATTTTATTTGTCTTGGTGTTTATTTTTTGATGTTTACTAACGAATTTTTTTTTAAAAAAATTTGATGTTACTGGTCCTTTAATGCAACTGACTGGCCGTGTGTAAGAGCCCTTAGAGTTGCATAGAAATTTGTTAGTATTATACTTCTGTCTAGGCTGTAGAATGTCACTAGTTGGCAGGATAGCCATTTGTAAAATGAAACAAAAAGTTGTTTAAACGCAACATTTCTGTATCCTGAACAATATTATCTCATATCTATGGCACACAGAATATTTAATGATTGCTACTCCCCATCAGAAGAGTAAACAATGAGAATTGCCACAGGTATTTTCCATTGCACGATCAGCATATAAAAGAGCAAAAATGCTTTCCATGTTTTGGCCAATAGCAGCAGATTATTTGGCACATGTACAGATATTGTTGCTTGGAATTTTGGAACATGTGTATGTAGAAGGAACCGACAAACAGGCAAGTCACAACCCTGCACTTTGAATAAACTATAAACCATAAATGTAAAATCTATAGTGCTGCTACTCTGAAACATGTCAGAGCTCAAGATTTTACTGTATACAGTACATCAATGGTTAATCATATATCTGTGTGTGTGGCCAAATCTACTCTATGCAGTGGAAAAGTGATCTATGGCCTTTTAGTGCAGCTTCTTTCCCAGTCAAATAAGACTCACCGGGGCTTATTTATAACCACTGGGCAAATTTGCATCCGGGCAGTAACCCATAGCACCCAATCAGTGATGAGCTTTTTTCAGCCAGCTGTAGGTTGAACAGTGAAAGCAACATCTGATTGGTTTCCATGGGTTACTGCCCATGTGCAAATTTGCCCAGTATTTATAAATGAGCCCTACCATCTTCCATAGTACTGGCAATTTTATTATAGTACTTTAAAACATACTGGCAAGTTCCTTTGGATTTTCAAAGGAAAGTGTCAGTATTTAGTTAGCGAGCAGTGGAAAGTCTTGTGATATTTGTGAAAATTTTCAGAGCAGAGCAACATCTCAACTTTATTCTTTCACTCTCAAATTTTCTAATGACTGAAATACCCAGCAGGTGGCACTGTGGTTTCAATTCATTATAGTATATTATACTATGTTTTTAGCTTTCAAGAAAAAATATCTTAAAGCTGAAAACATGCACTCTGAGCAGTTGTATATCATTTGTTTTGAGGGTTTACGTTTCCTTTTTTACATTATAAAACCACAACTTACTGGTTCCTTTTACTGAAAGCTTAGAAGCAAGGAATGAATATATTATAAACCTGCTCAAGGACAAACTGTTCAGCAGATCCATTGTGTTTTTGACTGGACCAATCAAGGATATGCGAATTAGGAATATAGCATACCTCCCAACATTTTGGAAGTAAAAAGAGGGACAAAAAATTTTTTTCCGCATGTAGCGGAGCAATTTTTTGACCACACCCCCTAATTACCATGTTTGTTTTACAAAATTTGGCAGATTATGAAAGTTTAAAAATATTTCTCCTTATCTAAACTGTGTTTTTGTGTCTCAAAATTGTTACAAAGTATCTTATTTGCACCTGTTAGCTATTCTGGGCTCTCTGCTAAAAGCCAATTACCGTATATACTCGAGTATAAGCCGATCCGAGTATAAGCCGAGGTACCTAATTTTACCTACGAAAACTGGGAAAACTTATTGACTCTAGTATAAGCCTAGACACAACTACAGCCCTGTCTCCCAGCAGCGCACCTTCCGCCAAAGAGACTCCCCCAGCGATCGACCGGACTTCTTTGCAAAGTTGATGGTGACAGAGAATTGTGCAGAGAGTGCTGTGTGTCATAAAACCATCACTGATCTTTCGTATAACCAACAGATGGCGCTGTGTGATATTGCCATCACTGTTAATCCTTTATTCAACCAACAGATGGCGCTGTGTGATATTGCAGTTACTGTTATTCTTTGATATAACCAACAGATGGCGCTGTGTGATATTGCAGTCACTGTTATTCTTTGATATAACCAACAGAGGGCGCTGTGTGATATTGCAGTCACTGTTATTCTTTCATATAACCAACAGATGGCGCTGTGTGATATTGCAGTCACTGTTATTCTTTGATACAACCAACAGATGGCGCTGTGTGATATTGCAGTCACTGTTATTCTTTGATACAACCAACAGATGGCGCTGTGTGATATTGCAGTCACTGTTATTCTTTGATACAACCAACAGATGGCGCTGTGTGTTATTGCAGTTTGGCGCACTGTTATTCTTTCATAAAACCAACAGAGGGCATTGTGGGATATTGCAGTCTCTCCCCAAGTGAACTGTTGGTATAGGAATGATTAAAAGTGACTGCAATATCGGCAACTGCCCGCTGACCCGAGTATAAGCCGAGGTAGACTTTTTCAGCACATTTTGGATGCTGAAAAACTCGGCTTATACTCGAGTATATACGGTAAGTGAGAAGCTTTGTTTCTTTTTCTGGCTGTTCAGTGCAGAGAAAAGAGGGACTTTCCACTACAAATGAGGGACTGCGGGTTGAGCTGTCAAAAGAGGGACTGTCCCTCCGAAAAAGGGACAGTTGGGAGGTATGAAAATAGGAATCAATTAACATAAAATGAAGTTTGTGCCATGGTACATTGATAGGGCATACATACCAACTAGATGAACAAGCAGTCTGCTGGTGAGAGATACATATTACTGGAGAGGAGAGACCCACTGCTAGGGGAACAGGCATACTGCTCCAAGGATTAATAAACTGCTGTGTAGAGACTTTGAAAAAAAGGGCACATACTCTTAGAGAGAGAGCAAGAACGGGGTACAGTTTAGAGCCCTGCAGGTTACCTGTAAAAAAAAAATGGATACCCCGTTGATTGCAGGTAGGACTATTGGAAGTTGCAAGGCTTATCTATATTTCTTATCTTATATTATCTATATTTTACACCTTTAAAAAATGTTTAGAATGTTTTTTTTCTACCCATCCACTTCTGATGATGTCACTTCTGGTTTACAGCAACAGCATTTACTTTTTAATGGTGGTCAGCAAGTTGTGGATAAAGCTCTTACAAGCTGGGACGTATCTGAAAGGTTAGTGGGTCCAATATATTTCAAATATTTGTTCCGTGCAGGACTCTAGAATACTTATACAAAGATATACTGCTCAAGGATCAGACATGCTGCTGGAGGGAATGATGTGTTAAAGAGACATGTGGTGGATGATACTGTACATAATCCAAAAAAAGCTCCTACTGTATATAGTAATAATGTAGCTCTGAGGCCTAAATTTAGGGTTGCCACCTTTGCTGATAACTAAACCCGAACACGGGGGATGGGGAAGATAACATTGGGGGTGGGGCAGTGATGTAGGAAGAGGCATGATGACATCAGAGGTAGGCATGATGACATCAGAGGTGGGCACAATGATGCTGGTGCAGTTATGACACCAGGACAAGGTTATTGCATCACTTAGATACAACTGGCTGGATTTCTATCCAATGTGTTGATGCCCAGTTCAAAACCACGCAGGTGGCAACCCTATATTCTGCTTGAGGATTAAGCCCAATTCTTTAGTTACAGGTATGAGATATCTATTATACAGAAATCAGTTATCCAGAAAAGTCTGAAATACAGCAATGCTAATTTAGAAAAAAAAACCCACTTATTTTTGATTGATTTGCTTTTTTTTTGTCTCTGTAATAATAAAAATGAACTGTACTTGTTAGTAACTAAGCCATGTTGAGATGAGTATCTTAGTATTTAAATGCTTTTCATGAATTGGCCAGATTATTGTTTGGGTTTCATAAGGCTGAAAACCGAATAGAAAGGCAACCCTACCTAAAGTGTTTCTTTCAGCCTAGTATTTGGGCTAAAGAAACGATTCAGGAGAGTTGAGGCTTAGGAGTGAAAAGATACAAGTAGAACTTGGACTGGAATATTTTTTAAAGCCAAGGCTAGGAAGGTACGTCATTTAGGCAGACTTGGTGCCAGTTAAGGAAAGAGACAATTCAGAGCAGGGCAAGGACTGGACACTTTAACTTACTGTTTTTGCAAGTTCAGTGCCAACATGTTGAGGGTGATGACTGGAGTGAATAGTGTACAAAGTATTTCTTTTATTCCGTAACTGTCCCCTGATTATATGAAAAATACTGGCTAGCATCTCCCACCGTATTAACCTTAGTAAAGGATCCCATTTAAAGGGGAACTCCATAAAAACATAACTTAAGCTTTTTTAAAAGTAAACATGATTTCAAGCAACTTTGCAAAAAATATGCAGACTTTTCATGATTTTTAATGGTTTCTGAGAGTTCCCTACGCCTGTTACTTTGTATCAACAGCCTGCATCCTCCAAACCCCACAATTCCCTGCACACGTGATATCAGTAAGGAACAGAAGATCACAGTGCAATGCATTGTTTTTTTTATGTAGTTCCTGCAAGCTGTCTGTAAGTAGGGTTGCCACCTGCCCAATATTTGACGGGCGTAGCCGGATGTAGTTGCAGCTAATTTGTAATACCCTTAAAAAAAGCCCTTGGCCCGCCCCAATTTGGTCAAAACTTACCTTTTTTTCAGCTTTCTTGCCATCGCGCAATGCTGCTCCACCCCCTTTTGTTTCTGCCCCTCCACCAGCGGGTAAAAATTTTCAGAAAAGGTGGCAACCCTATCTGTAGCTGTGGAGACGTTGCAGTGGGACCTGGATTTTACTATTGAGTGCTGTTCTTAGATCTACCAGGCAGCTGTTATCTTGTGTTAGGGACCTGTTATTTGTTTACCTTCCCATTGTTCTTTTGTTTGGCTGCTGGGGGGGAAAAGGAGGGAGTGATATCACTCCAACTTGCAATAAAGAGTGACTGATGTTTATCAGAGCACAAGTCACATGACTGGGGCAGCTGCGAAACTGACAATATGTCTAGCCCCATGTCAGATTATAAAATTAAACATAAAAAAATCTGTTTGCTCTTTTGAGAAATGGATTTCAGAGCAGAATTCTGCTGGAGCAGTACTATTATATGATGCGTTTTGAAAAAAACATGTTTTCTGATGACAGTATCCCTTTAATACTAAAAAGAAAATGTATATATCTGGTAGCTTAGAAAAACCCTTCAAACAAGGGCTATAGTGGTCATCATATGATGTGATCTCTGGCTCGGGGGCCGAGGATTTTCATGTGTATTTCCAGCTTTTCTTTTTCACCATCTTGTTGCCTTGTTTTACTTCCTACTCTTTCCACAACAGCTGCTGTGCTGGACTCAGGATAACTGCCCCTATTTGCACCCCATGAAAGGCAGCTCTGAATAGGAAAGTGATGCACAGCCCCAAGGTAATGCTTAGCTTGCACAGAAGTGATGTGATCAGTATGAAGCGTCTGTTCCCTAGCAGTGGGGGGCCAGGTGGTCACTCTATATACCATCTTTTTAATGACAAGACCCCTATGGCTTCCTAATGGTGGGAATGGCTGAATGTCTCTGGCTGGGCTATTGTCACAGTGTGTGAGAGAGTGATGGGACTGTAGGAATCTGTCAGAATTCTCCTGACCTCTGGCTGTAAGGTCCCCCTCCAGCAGCTCTGCTCCCTTTTATGCCCTCTTAACACCTATTCTCTCCTCAAGTGATACCCAGCCCCCTTTCTCATGCACTCCTCTGGAGAACTGCTGTCTCTTAAAAAGCAAACAGGCTGTTGGCTTTGGAGGGGGAGCCCATTGCAAGGAGGGGATGTGTCTGCAGGAGCAACAGGGCAGGGGGAGGGGAGCAACACAGCAAAAGGAGAGCAAAAGCCTCAAGTGAGCAGACAGCTCTCATCCCCTACACTGCCTCCTGCAGCTTTTCCAACTCTCTCCTAAGGGATCCATCCGGCCGGGGCACCCAGAGGTGAGGTAAGTTGCACCACCCTTCCTTCTGACCTGCAGGGTGGGTGAAAGGGATTTGATGTAGGCAATAAGGCACTTTCCATGGAGACCTGAGTTCAGGATGATGGCATGTGTCAGTCACCACATGATGGATACAAATATATCTATAGGATCCAACAGTTCTGCACTGAGCTGTTTGCACACATGCTAGATTAGAAGCTCTTCAGGGCAGCTTTCATTCATTATTTTGCCATTCACTTTCATATATATATATATATATATATATATATCTATATATATATATATATCTATCTATATATATATATATATATATATATATATATATATATCTATATATCTATATATCTATATATATATATATATATCTATATATAAATATATATATCTATATATATATATATCTATATATATATATATATATCTATATATATATATATATATATATATATCTATATATATATATATATATGCGCTCTGGAGAGCTTAGGCACACACTTATAAATTCAGAAAAAATACATGTTCATAGAAAAATGCTGCTCACCAGGATTTTGCAAAAAATAACTTATTTATTGGATCAACGTTTCGGTCCTCACAGGGACATATATATATCTATATAAATAAACATATACATACCTCCCAACTGTCCTGTTTTTAAGAGGGACAGTCCCTCTTTTGGCAGCTCAACCTGCAGTCCCTCATTTGTACTGGTCCAGTTTTTCTCTGCACTGAACAGCCACAAAAAGAAACAATGTTTCTAACTTAATTGGCTTTTGGCAGAGAGCCCAGAACAGCCACAGCTACTTATAAGATACTTTTATAACAATTTCAAGATAAGGAGATAAGTAATTGTAACAATATAAGATAACAGGCCCCTTGGGAAAAGTTAGACTCACAGCTTAAAGGGCAATTCACCTTCATTAGCAAATATGAAAAAAAAAATATTTTCAAACTTTCATAACCTGCCAAATTTTGTAAAATGAACATGGTAATTAGGGGGTCTGGCCACAAAATGGGTGTGGTCGGAAAAATTCACCGTGCTACATGCACCAACTTTTTTGACCTCTTTTGATTTACAAAATGTTAGGAGGTATGATATTTATATCAGTATTGTTATTAAAGCATGCATTATTATTAAAGCATGCATGCATTATTAATATATATCACCAACATATACCACAGTCCTTACCCCAGTGGAGCTAACAATCTAATCTCCAGGTCATGCAGGTGGATTGACATTAGGGGGCAGATTTATCAAGGGTCGAATTGAAAATTCGAAATTAAAATTTTAGAATTTTTTTTATGGTTAAAACTGTCACATTTGACTAGTTCAAGATTTTTAAAAAAATTTGAATTTGAATGATTTATCATACTCTGGCTCTTTAACAACTCGAATTTGACTATTCGCCACCTAAAACCTGCCGAATTCCTGTTTAAGTCAATAGGAGATGTCCAGGGATCAATTTGGAGTTGTTTGCAGCCTTCCTGACATTCCTGGTAGAAAAAAAATCGCATCGAGTTTTTAAAATTCAAATCAAATTAGATTCCATTTTATCGGGTCGATTCAATTTATCCGAGTTGTAAAAATAGTTTTACAGGGTTTATGTGAGTTTGACGTTATCTTAAGGTGGCCATAGATGCACTGATAATATACAAAACTAATTTTCATACAATATTCGCTGCATGAATGGTAGGAGTCGAGCCGACCGATATCTGCAGAAGACTTGGATATCGGTTGGCTTGTCATTGGCCGGAAAATATTGTTCGGGGCACCTTTGAAGGCACCTGAACATCAGCCATTGTTAGTGCTGAATCGTCAGATACAGGTAGAATTGTATTGTTTCTACCTATATATGTGACGATCTTCCGGCAAAGATTGTGATCTTTACGTCTATGGCCACCTTTACTATAGTATTTCACTTCGATAAACATTCCGTTCCAAATCATTCTGCATCAGCATTATTAGTCACCGAAGAATTATGTGATCTGTATAAAAGCTTGTGCTTTTATATGGACACATAACTCCTCGGTGACTAATAATATCTTTATAAATTACACTAGGGGGTACATTATCCACTATCTCATGTACCTAAGTTCAGCAGTTTGTGCCCTGTTAAATACATTGGTTCCGTTTAGTCATCAGTCTGGTCTGCACTGATTATTCCACCTCAGCTTGTACTTACAGATCAGCGAAGGATTATTTGCAGTATAAACAGTGTAATTAAAAAAAAAATGAATGTACTTTAAGGTTATCTTCACCCCAGCGATGCCTGGGACACTGGAACCATATGGTGGAGCAGCAGACAACAGATATGAATGAAGACAACTACTGGCCCGAGTTTCAAAATTGTGACTAGAATCACTGGAGATTCCTTACTAGGGGCTTGTAGCTTTCATTTTACTTTAAAGGACAACTAAAGCTTAACAAAGAAGTAGGGTAGAAATGCTGCAGATGTTTTGGGCTTCTGTAGCAGCCCAAGGCAACCATAGTACTGTGGTTTTTGCAGCTTTGCTTTAGTTATATTCCTTCATATGCAATATTCTATCTAGGCTTCAGATTCTTAAACCATTGTTGTCCAACTTGTGTGTAGGGCTGATTACCTGCTTTACTGCATGCTTGTGACTCTGCCCTACAATTTGTGCTTTTGAACAGTTGCCCATGCTTGCGCCATCATTAGTATGACTGTGATTAGACTAAAACATCCGTAAGGCAAAGACTCGTGATGTTCTTATTTACCAACACTTTGCAATGTTGGACCTGGGCTGTATCCCATAGCAACCAATCAACAATGAGCTTTGTTGAGCAGAACAATGGTAGCAAAAATGTTATTGGTTGCCTTGCCCGGTGTAAATTTGCCCAATGTTGGAAAATAAGCTCAATATACAAACTATATACATCACTCCATAATATGTTTATTATATAAATACAATAACAATGCCTGCCCAACATAAATGCACCCCCCAAGACTGCAGGTCCCTTGTTTATGTATAAATGAGCATTCCAGGATGCAGACATGCTATTAAAATGCAGAAGTAAACATGGAAGCTGCATTGTAATTCCCAGACAGAAGGGCCTGGGGTCTATTCATCCTTCTCCTCCCACGTCCTGCTAATCACTATCCCAACTTTAGGAAGAGTACTGAAGGGCTGCAGAAAGGTGCTGAACTTCTAACTAACACGTCCCTTTATAACTCCCCTCTCTCTCTATTTCTCAGTAGCTTTAGGACCCTGATAACTGGAATGGTACATTGGGGGGTGTCTTGGGTACTGAAGGGCACATGGCTCATTTACAAATTACCAAGCCTGTTGATATATATTTATATAGAGACAAACTAGCAGCTCACTTTTACAGCTCACATTGGTTAAAGGAAAATTATATACACCTCTATAAAAAGAGAAAAAAAAAGCTCATGTGTAAAACCCTGTTTTATGTAAATAAACCATTTTTATAATAATATACTTTTTTAGTAGAATGTGCCATTGAGTAATCATAAATAGAAAACTGCCGTTTTAAAAAATAAGGCCCGCCCCCTGGGATCGTATGATTCACGGTGCACACAAACATACCAAACAAACTATACTTGTTAGGTCACATGAGCCAATTAACAGACAGAGTTCTGTCTTATCTTCCACACTTCTTCCTGTTACAGTTAGAGCTGCAGTATTTCTGGTCAGGTGATACAGCACACAGACCATCACTAAATGGTGGTTCATGGCAAGAGTGTAAAAAGGGCAATATTTATATAAATATATATTCCAGTTTGGTAAGATTCTTTAATATGCAACTTTATTTGATACAAAGTATCTGTTGCTTAAGTGTTCATTTTGGGTGTATAGTTTTCCTTTAAGACAGGATAACCTAAACACCACTCTTCTACCACCTGTTGACATGGATGTATTTGCCATATGGGGTGGCAGGAGTTACTGTGGATTTTTACATATCATATTAAGATAGATTTGAGATTTTATGGTAGATCAGTAATGGGAGACTTGTGCGGAGTTTGAATATATTGATGGCGTATTATCGCAAAAGCTAAGGGGGTTCCCATCTTCTGTAGTGGCCTTGGAAAAAGCAACCACTACATGTACTGCTATCCACAGACTGACTGTATTTTGACTGCATAGGTTATGACGCTGGAGCACTAAGGGGCACAAAAGCACTCTCCTTAGTTCGTTCTAAAAGCATTTGCGTCTGGAGCATCACTGCAGTCTGCATCTTGCACAGTGGTGTAACTATAGAGGAAGCAGACCCTGCAGTTGCAGGGGGGGCCTGGACTGTGGGATCTGCTTCCTCTATAGCTAATAAGAAAACCCCCTCCTCCCCAGCCACTCTCTTACCGGCAAGAAAGGCGACGCAAGTTGGGGCAGGACATGGGCGGAGTAGGGGCAGGCGTGGGGTAGGCGTGTCTGCTTCCTCTATAGCAGGGGTCCCCACCCGCCGGGCCGCGGACACTCTCATACTGGGCTGCTGAGCCCAGTGCGCAAAAACCTTGGCACGCCGGTGTCTGAATTGGACACCGGCACGCCAAAATTGGACACTGGCGCATCCAAATTTGCTGCCAATCCCGCTGACCCTCGCCGACCCTTCCCCCGACCTCAAACCGACCCTGCTGACCCCATCCCCGACCCCACCCCCTGGTTCTCACAGGAAAAAAAATTTGGCATCGGTCCCCGGTCCAAAAAAGGTTGGGGATCCCTGCTCTATAGCTAATAAGAAAACCACCTCCTCCCCAGCCACTCTCTTACTGGAAAAAAAAGTCGACGCAACTTGGGGCGGGACATGGGCGGAGTTCGGGGCAGGCATGGGTGGGTGTGGACGGGAAGTGGGTGGGAGGATGGGGATAGGACTGCGCCAGGTCCATCTGAAGGTTCGCACGCTAGTTACGCCACTGATTTTGCACATACAGTACTGTACATTCTGCCTGTCCACATGTATGTAATGCTGCTGAACACAGGCAGCTCTGTAATCATGGGGGGTTAACACAGTCCTGCGGAAATTTAGACATGTGCATTGCATGGAGCAATGACTGAAAAACATTGCAGATTGTGCCCCTGTTTTGCACTTTGCATCCGGCCCTGCACTTAGTAAATAATTCATTATGGCTTTTGATGAGAGAAGGCAAAATTGCTCTTTCCAATGGCTGAATGTTGCTTTCAAAGTGTCAGTTTCTGACTAATACTCCCTTTGCATTGGCAGCATACAGAATTTCCCTTCCCTGCTCATTTGCCATTAGCCCCCAGCACCTAGGGTAATGATTTTAAAGAACCAATGGCATACTATATTGTATATTTGTAGTGTTATCCAACTTGTGGCCTGTTCTATCCATAAAAAAGTAACAGGCTACTAAGTAAAGCAGAGGCTTTATAAAGACTCTCCATGCAAAGTCATAGCAGTCTCTTCTCCACAATAAACCTGAGCGAAACTTTCCGTATCTGCCATGAGAGCAGAATAAAACTGGTGACTTTTTATTGATTTCTGCTTTTAGCCTTTGTTAATGAAATTCAGATTTGAAGCTTGCCTTTTGTTAGCTTGGTCGATCGCTACCATTTTCCCAAAAGATCCATCTTTCTGTGCTGGCCAGACTGGAGAGGACCTCTGACACTGTGGGCGCTGGAGAAGAAGTTTGTGCGAGAGACTAGAGGTCGCCCTAGAGAAATCTCTGCATATTGGAAAGATTGGTGAGAATAATGGGAGTGTTCCCAATTCATCTATTGTCTGCGGGGGTCACTTGTCATGCCTGATGCTTGCACACATTATTTCTTTGTATGAAGTCGTACAAGTCCTAAAATACATGTATAAGGCAACACACTTATTTTTCATGCATGCATTGCATTAAACATATACCCCCATATGTAATATAACTCACTAAGTTTGCCCCAGAGCAGTTACCCATAACAACCAAAGAGATGTTTGCATTTAAACAGGTGACTGGTAAACTCCACCAGCTGATTGGTTGCTATGGGTTACTGCCCCGGGCAAACTTAATGCCGTTTATTACATTTTATAACCCCTATAGCATATTTATGCAATCTACTGCATCCCTCCCACTGGACAGTCCCGATTTTGACAGCTCAACCCACAGTCCCGGATTGTTACAGAAATGTCACGACTTTCTCCTGCAGTGAACAGGAGCTGGGACCAAATGACTAATTGGAGCAGTATTTGGGCTGCACGGGGGCTCATTGTTGACATTTGGTAAATAGAAAGAGGAATAAAAAGATTTGCCGCACGCAGCATGGTGACATTTATTTTGACCACACACATATTTGTGGTCACACCCCCTAATTGCCATGATCATTTTACAAAATGTGAAAGTTTGAACACATTTCGGTATTTATATGTGTTATTACAGTTTTGCTAATGAAGGTGAATTGCCCTTTAACCTGCAAGTCACAGTTTACCCAAGAGACCTGCATATATTAAATTGTTACAATTGTTTCTTTGCTTATCTTAAATTGTAACAAATGTATTGACGTGCACCTGCCAATTAATTTTTTTATGGGTGTTAAAGGGGTGGTTCACCTTCAGGTTAACTTTCAGTATGTTATAGAATGGCCAATTCTAAGCAACTTTTCACCCGGTCTTCATTATTTATTTTTTATAGTTTATGAATTATTTGCCTTCTTGTCCTGACTCTTTCCAGCTTTCACAAGGGGGTCACTGACCCCATCTAAAAACAAATGCTCCATAAAGCTAGAATTTTTTTTGTTACTACTTTTTACTACTCAACTTTCTGTTCCAACCCTCCCATATTAATATTCCATATTCTTATTCAGATCAATGCATGATTGCTTGGGTAATTTGGACCCTAGCAACCAGATTGCTGACACTGCAAACTGGAGAGCAAAACAAAAAGTTAAATAACTCAAAAACCACAAATAAAAAATTAAAAGCAATTGTAAATTGTCTCAGGGTATCACTCTCTGCATCATACTAAGGGGCACATTTACTATGGGTCGAATATCGAGGGTTAATTCGACTTCGAATATCAAAGTCAAAGGATTTACCGCATTTCGAAGGAAAAATCATATATCGAACGATTAAATCCTTCGGATCGAACGATTCAAAGGATTTTAATCCATCGATCGAACGATTTTCCTTCGATCAGAAATTACTTAGAAAGCCTATGGGGACCTTCCCCATAGGCTAACATTGATGCTCGGTAGGTTTTAGGTGGCGAAGTAGGTGGTCAAAGTTTTTTTTAAAGAGACAGTACTTCGACTATCGAATGGTCGAATATTCGAACGATTTTTAGTTTGAATCGTTCGATTCAAAGTCGTAGTCAAAGGTCAAACTAGCCAATTCGATGGTCAAAGTAGCCAAAAAAATACTTCGAAATTCAAAGTATTTTTCATTCTAATCCTTCACTCGAGCTAAGTAAATGTGCCCCTAAAAGTTAACTCAAAGGTAAACAACCCCTTTAAGTGCAGGAGATCAAAGATAAATGATCTGGAAACCCATTATCCAGAAAGTTTCGAAATACAGAAAGACTGTCTCCCATAGACTCCATTTTATCCAAATTTTTAAAAATTATTACCTTTTTCTCTATTTTAATAAAACAGTCGCTTGTACTTGATCCACACTAAGATATAATTAATCCTTATTGAACGCAGAACCAGCCCATTGGGTTTATTTAATGTTTACATGATTTTCTAGTAGACTTAAGGTATGAAGATCCAAATTATGGTAAGATCCGTTATCCGGAAAGCCCCAGGTCCCGAGAATTCTGGATAACAGGTCCCATACCTGTACTTGATCCAAACTAAGATACAATTAATCCTTATTGAACGCAGAACCAGCCCATTGGGTTTATTTAATGTTTATATAATTTTCTAACGGACTCAAGGTATGAAGATAAAAACTACGGAAAGATCCATTATCTGGAAAGCTCCAGGTCCCGGGCATTCTGAATAACAGGTCCCAAACCTGTACTGAAACTTCTTATAAGTCAGTCCCCTCCTATATTCCTGGGTCCCCCCAGCAGTCACATGACTCTTCTTCTTTAGTTATCCCCATTACATTGATAATTTATTTGTTAGGGAGGGTCATCAATCTGATACTCATATTAACCAGAGCAAATAGCACTGACTTTCTAATGCTAGCCTTCCCTAGTGACTTATTATACAGAGTATTCTGCTAGCAGTGACATTAGAAGATCAACTCTCCGGGGTCAGGTCTATGTGGACGCCTGGCTGAGACCTTGCTGCTTTTCTCATGCTAATGCTCAGCTTCATTTTGTTTGGGATAAATTCTCCAGGCCAAGGGGCTCAGATTTCAAGTGGAAGGGGTCTAGCATGTTTTTTTCAAAATGCATCAGTTAATAGTGCTGCTCCAGCAAAATTCTGCACTGAAAACCAATTCTCAAAAGAGTAAACTGATTTTTTTATATTCAATTTTGAAATCTGACATGGGGCTAGACATATTGTCAGTTTCCCAGCTGCTCCCAGTCATGTGGCTGCGCAAGTGCACACACACGCTTGAGTCTGGAATTCCCATCATGCGCGCGCACACACTTGAGAAGAGGGCTACGTAGTCAGCTGGGTTGCCTTGGGCGCCCGGCTGACTTGGCCCAGCACTGTCTAGCCCTATGTCAGATTTCACAATTGAACATAAAAAAATCTGTTTGCTCTTTTGAAAAATGGATTTCAGTGCAGAATTCTGCTGGAGCAGCACTATTAACTGATGCGTTTTGAAAAAAACATGTTTTCCCATGACAGTATCCCTTTAATTAGAGCCCCGCAGTCTGCTCCTATTCTCCCTGTGTTGTTCCAGGGTTAGAGTGACCCTTCCCTTGCCTCAGGGTCAGCTGTTGTGTTCCAAAACTGAACGTGATAAGTGATCTAATGCTCCATGGAACAAATCTGTCCTTTCTGGTTTGGATTGATAGAAACCACACAGCCCTGGATATTTACCACTCAAACCTGCTCAGTCTGACAATTATTAGTTATGTAGTCATTAGTTTTTTAAGGTCCTTATCACATTCCCACACTCTCTATGCTCATTTGATCATATATCCCCTTCAACGCACACGGACAGATTCGGGGAGATTAGTCGCCCGGTGACAAATCTCCTCTTCTTCGGGTGACTAATCTCCCCGAACTGCCTCCCGCTGGCTAGAATGTAAATCGCCAACGGGATGGAACTCGGAGCGATTTGTTTTCCTAAGTCGCCCGAAGTTTCCTTGTAAGTGACTCCAGAAATTGAATCGCTTCGAGTGCCATCCCGCCGGCGATTTACATTCTAGCTGCCGGAGGCAGTTCGGGGAGATTAGTCGCCCCAAAGAAGAGGAGATTTGTCACCTGGCGACTAATCTCCCCGAATCTGAGCGTGTGCCCTGACCCTTAAGGCCATTGCAGAGCTCACATAGTACAGGTATGGGACCTGTTATCCAGAATGCTCAGGACCTGGGGTTTTCTTGATAACAGATCTTCCAGTACTCTGGATCTTCATACCTTAGAGGGGTTGTTCATGTTTGAGTTAACTTTTAGTATGATGTAAAGAGAGATATTCTGAGACAATTTACTTTGGATTTAATTTTTTATAATTTGTGGTTTTTGAGTCATATAGCTTTTTATTCAGCAGCTCTCCAGTTTGCAATTTCAGCAATCTAGTTGCTAGGCTCCAAATTACCCTAGAAACCATGCATTGATTTGCATAAGAGACTGGCATATAAATAGGAAAGGGCCTGAATAGAAAGATGAGTAATTGAAAGTAACAACAATACATGTGTAGCCTTAGATGGGGTCAGTGACCCTCATTTCAAAGCTGGAAAGAGGCAGAAGAAAAAGGCAAATAATGAAAAAACTATAAAAAATAAGTAATGAAAACTAACTGAAAAGTTGCTTAAAATTTGCCAGTCTATAACATACTAAAAGTTAATTTAAAGGTAAAGTCTACTTTTTTAAAAATTTAAATATTTAATAAACCCAATAGGCTGTTTTTGTTTCCAATAAGGATTAATTATATCTTAGTTTGGATCGAGTGCAAGGTCCTGTTTTATTATTACAGAGAAAAAGGAAATTATTTTTAAAAATTCGGATTATTTGATTAAAATGTAGTCAATGGGTGATGGCCTTCCCGTATTTCGGTGTTTTCTGGATAACTGGTTTCCGGATAATTGATCTTATACCTGTAGTTAAGTCTGAAACAATACATGCTTGAAAAGGTTGAAAAAAATTTTTTTTTGGAAATACACCATGAATTTCACTTCCCCTAAGATTGCACCCTCTTGTAGGTTAAATCTATAAATAAGCAAAGAAGGGAATCTCCTATGCCTACAATAAATGGATGACCTTTTTGACATCTTCAATGCCCTTCACTATTCTGGGCAAGACAGAGGTTACGACCTCTAATTCATTTAACGGGGAAATTAATAACTTTCTTATGCCGTTTCTATTTTAAATTTTTGGTACGTTTGTTTCTGTTCTGCTTATATTACTAGTTAATTACCTTCTAGTTGCTAGGGCAACAGCTCCTAGTACAGGTGAGAAAAGCTAACTAATAATATTTTAAAGATCTTGTCCTGTTCATGTTAGTTAGTCTGTGCAGTAACAGATGATTGATGGGGGGGCATATTTATCAAAATAAAATATATAATAAAAAAGGTTGTCTGACCAAACTAGAATCCACAATTGGACCTTATTTATTAATAAAGGGTTTTTTTACCTTTGAGATAACTTTTAGTATGATGTAGAGAGTGATATTCTGAGATAATTTGCAATTGGTTTTCATTTTTTATTATTGAAGGTTTTTGAGTTATTTAGCTTTTTATTCAACAACTCTTGAATTTGCATTTTAAGCAATCTGGTAACTAGGGCCCAAATTACCTTAGCAACCATGCATTGATTTGAATTAGAGACTGGAATATGAATAGGAGAGAGTCTTAAGGTGGCCATACACGGGCCGATAAAAGCTGCCGACATACCGTGTCGGCAGCTTATTGGCCCGTGTATGGGGGCCCCCGACGGGCTTCCCCGATCGAGATCTGGCCGAAAGTCGGCCAGATCTCGATCGGATGGGTTTAAAAACCCCGTCGGATCGCGGCCGCATCTGTTAGTTAATGCGGTCCCGCGATCCGACCGCCCGTTTGTGAATGCTAGGATCCGATCGTTGGGCCCTAGGGCCCACGATCGGATCTGCCCGATATTGCCCACCTCAAGGTGGGCATATCGGAGGGAGATCCGCTCGTTTGGCGACATCGCCAAACGAGCGGATCTATCCGTGTATGGCCACCTTAAAGAGAAGGATCAGTAATAAAAAGTAGCCATAACAATAAATTTGTAGCCTTACAGAGCATTTGTTTGTTTAGAAGGGGACGGCGACACCCGTTTGAAAGCGAAAGAATCAGAAGAAAAAGACAAATAACTATAAAAAATAAATAATGAAAATCAATTAAAAAGTGCTTAGAATTGGTCGTTCTATAACATACTAAGAGTTAATTTAAAGGTGAACCACCCCTTTAAAAAAATCAAGATTTAATCAGATTGAGGACAAACTCGAACAAATCTATCAAAAAATATGAATCGTACGAGATCTACGAGGTTTTTTCCAAATCACTCTATTTTTTCTGGCTTTTTCCCAAAAAGCCTGAATTTTCCGGATTTTTCCCCAAAAGTCCAAAATAGTCAGATTTTCTGCTAATTCCAACACAGACCTCAGAAACTTCCAAGTAGGATAGGGACCTCTCCCATTGACTTATATACAACCTGGGCAGGTCTGAGATGCCGAATTTGCGGATTAAGACTTTTTCCATCCTCTGGGTTTCATAAACCTTGAAAAATTTGAGCTCTTTTCCAGTAAAAATTCAGATTTTATAGTAAAAAAAAACTTGAATTCTTTGAGTTTTTGGCAATCAATGTACTTTAATAAATAACCCCCTTAATGTACAGGCAAATTTAATAGTACAGTCTCTTTAGCTTAATGAATGCCAGGCTATGGGGCTGATTTAGATTTTGGGTGAATTTAGATGTGGGTGGAAGACCAGTCTGACTGCCAGATTGAGTAAGATTTTGGCTTAAAACTTTTTTTACTGTCCTGGAAAGAACAAGGATGACTTTAATAACAATGTATATGTACATACAGTATGTATACATATAACGATAAAATAAGGGTTCAAAGCTGGAATGATAAAGCTAGGTTTGAACCCAACATATCTGAAAGCCACTGTCGTAGGGCAATGGCACGTGAAAATATTCTGGGAATTTTGGCCAGCAATCAAACACCTGGAATTGCTTTATATTCATTTTAATGGATAAACATGGCTTCAAGCAAAAGATAAACAATTCAGAAAATTGTGTTGGCTGCCAGTGGAGCTGTTAAATGCTCAGAATTGATGTTCGGACAATGGAAATTGGGGGAAACTGTCTCCCCTATTCATCCCATCTGGTGTGATAAACATAAACATGGTGATGCTAAAGCTTTCTGATGCATCATGTTACACATGGGTGGTTTTAGGGTCGGACATGGAGGCCCCAGCTCTAGAGGGAACTTGAATGCAGTCAGTGGGGTGATGTAGTTTTTCTGTGGCCCCTGCCTGCTGATGCTACTAAAGCCCTAGTAGCATTCTTCCATGGTACACACACAGTATTTCAGTCTATGCCTTTATCATTTATCCAGACAAGTCTCCATTAAGAAAAACAATCCTGGGTTCCACTGTCCAGCACAATGACATTGTTACAGGTGAATGATTGAGGGCAACTTGACCCAGGCAACTGCTTCAGCGCTGTGGAGTTATTAAATCCCCTAATTAGACAAAAAGGCACATATTCACATTTATAGAAAACATTGGGTCGCCTGAATGCAGCGCATTTCTTGTTGTTGCTCTTCCCACTGAATAGAAAGCTTTGAAAATGCCTCCTGTTGTGCATGGAATCCGTTCATGTCATGGTGACCTGAGCAGGGCCACCATTAGAAATCACGGTGCCCCTTACAACAACATATTCGGGGGCCCAGCCCACCCTGGCGCCCAAGCCCCACCCACTCATGGCTTCAGGACTTCAACTTCGCCTCCTTTCGTGACTTTGGGTCTTTTTTCGCTGCTCGGGTCTTTTCGTCGATTTGGGACTTCGGCTTCGGCTTTTCGTGGCTTCGGGTCTTTTCGCCGCTTCGGGTCTTTTCGCCGCTTTGGGACTTCGGCTGTTCGGCACTTCCACATTTTCGGCTGTTCAGATTAAAAAATGGCCGCAAATCTTTGGCTCTCGGAAGGGGGGCCCGGCTCTTTCAAAAGTGACACTTGTCCCCCCTGATGGTGGCCCTGGACCTGAGTGTACATTTAGCAGCTCATTCTGCTAAGCAAGCGGCATTACATGATTGCAGCCATGGTACCTAGAGGCGAGCCAAACAGACTGATCTACTCTGATTGTCAATAACCTGGGCAAAGAAATGGCATTAAAGAGCAACTGTACCTTCATTTCTTTATTGACCCTTAGGGGTTTGTCTGTAGGTTTAAATGAAGCCACATAGCAGGTAGATATGGGGGAGCCTACTGCCAGGCAGCCCTTTCAGATGACTTTTTATAAGATCATACCTTATAACTGTAATGTAGGATAATGCTGATAGGATAATGTTTATAAGTTTGGGGTTCCTGGATCATGGGTTGGGGTTATTTTGGCTGGGAATGTTCATTTGGTAAAGTTAGGTGAATTACAAATTTCAATTGGTATCCAGTGTTGATAGGGTTGCCACCTGGCCGGTATTTTACCACTCATAATTTCACAATGATGCTTGATTAATGGGAAAAAACGGCAAGAATATAGGAAGGCCAGTATATTTTCCAGAAAAGGTGGCAACCCAAAGTGTTGTTATACAGCAGGTATAGTATACAGCAGGGTTGACTTACCATTGATGATGGGGGGTCCAAGTGCACAAGCCCCAGACCTTCAGCTTTAGGGAGGCAATAGATGCAATTAGATATTCGTAATGGACTTGTACTAACTGGACCTCACTCCAATTCTTGTTACATTGAGAAGGAAAAACAGCAGCCTGCCAGAAAGCATTTCTCTCCTAAAGTGCAGGCACAAGTCACATGACTGGGGGCAGCTGGGAAATTGACAAAATGTCTAACCCCATGTCAGATTTCAAAATTGAATATAAAAAAATCTGTTTGCTCTTTTGAGAAATGGATTTCAGTGCAGAATTCTGCTGGAGCAGCACTATTAACTGATGCGTTTTTTAAAAAAACATGTTTTCTGATGACAGTATCCCTTTAATAAAGACAATAGAGTTGTTATAATGCCCAGTGTATAGTTAATATTCCATATGTTAGAAAATGTATGGGAGAACTCGGTTACCCAAAAAAATTTTTACAGACTTTTGCAGGCCATCACTCTGAAAAAAGGAAAAGACGCCAGCCTTTTTTGGGACTTTTTCCCATTAAAAATTGAGGAACATCTATGCATTCCAATGCACTTTGCCTGGTCTGAGCTGGCGAAGGCAAGTCTGGCGAAAGAGGTAAAAACCGCATCTTAGTGAATTTGCAGGGTAATTCGCAAAAATTTGCCTGGCGATAGAGTGCGAATGACCGATAGCGTCTGTCTCTATCGTTGGCGAATTTTTGCCAACGTTAGTCACTTTAGTAAATCTGCCCCTTAAAGAGCTGCCACTGGGAAACATGCGAACAGGAGAAATTAAACCAGTTCATTGAAGCATTTGCATTTTAGGAAAATAAAAATGAAAAGCAGATCTTTTTATGGTGTACTCTCTGAAACTAATACCGTTTTGTGAAGGTGAACTGCCCCTTTAATCCACAGACTATTTGCAGTGGAGGTGACTGCCCCCCATAGACTCAGTGTCCTGAATAATGGGCAGGGAATGTAAGGACTGGCTTGTTACACATGCTGTGATGTTCTTGGACAGCTTGTAAACCATGGGGAGCAAAGCAATAAGGGTCAGAGAGCTGGGAAGTTCTTTTATAAGGTGTCAGACCCTGGCCAGTGTTGAGATTGGGGAAAGGCAGCTGACTGGATTGTTTTGTGCAATCTATAACAGGGTCTCATCTCTCTGGAGGAGGAGGAGGAGGAGGAATATTCAGCCTTCTCACTGACTCACTGACTTACCTTTAGCAGTGCAGACTTAATCCTGGTGCCAAGAATCAGATCACTGATTAGGATAATTGGAACACCATAAAAAATAACCCCATGAAATTCCCCGAGTTTAGGGGGCTACTGTTCACTTTTCACTGAAAATTAAACTTTTTTTAATTTCTGTTCCTACTTTGCGGTGAAGATGGGAAATTCATATGCAGGGCAATTGAAGACAAGGAGATTTGAAGAAGTTCTGCACAATTCCATTGAGACTTCTCTGAGATCCAATACCCTGGTGCCCAGACCTGTGTTTTCCCAGTTGTATTTGGAAGCTGAACCAAAGTTCTCATCCCTGGAAGGTAAGGAATTCCCTTTTAATAAGTACAGGACCTGTTATTCGGAAACCCGTTATCCAGAAAGCTCCAAACTGCAGGAAGGTCATCTCCCATAGACTGTCTGTCTGTCTGTCTGTCTATCTATCTATGTGATTCCTAATCCTATGGAACTTATTTCTAATTATATACATAAAGCACAGACTTTGCCCCAGGCATTCTCTAACTCAGAATCCCCAACCTTTTATACTGGTGAGTCACATTAAAATGTAAAAAGAGTTGGGGAGCAACACAAGCATGAACAAAAGCTCATAGGGGTGCAGAATATGGCCATTGATTAGCTATTTGGTAGCACTATGTGGGCTGGCAGTCTGCAGAAGGCTCTGTTTGGTAGTGCACATGATTTTTGTACCTTAAAAACTTTCCTACAAACCAGGAATTCAGAAATAAGCACCTACTTTGAGGCCCCTGGGAGCAACATTAAATGGATCAATAATGAACATGTTGCTCACGAGTCACAAGCCTCTGATTAAAGGGATCACTGCTTTATCTCGACCTTTAGACATCTCTAGCCCAGAATTGAGTTGTATTTAATTTAACTAAAGGTGGCCATACACGGAGAGATACGCTTGTTTGGCGATGCTGCCAAACGAGCGGATCTCTCCCCGATATGCCCACCTTGAGGTGGGCAATATCGGGCTGATCCGATCGTGGGCCCTAGGGCCCAACGATCGGATCCTAACGAATAGTAATGGGCGGTCGGATCACGGGACCGCATCAACGAACAGATGCGTCCGCGATCCAACGGGATTTTTCGTCCCATCCGATCGAGATCTGGCCGACTTTCAGCCAGATCTCGATCGGGGAAGCCCATCGGGGGGCCCCATACACGAGCCAATAAGCTGCTGACACGGTCTGTCGGCAGCTTTTATCGGCCCGTGTATGGCCACCTTAACTGAAGCCATTTTTCTCAAGAACCCCATAGTGCCTAGTGTCTCATTATTACTGTATTTCTTCTCAGCGAACATTAGGATTTACACTGGAACAGGAATATCCTATAGGAAATAATGATTTAAAGTCTAATGGCAGCGTGAGTGTGATATCTGGGCTCTGGTGGTTTGCTGGAAACTTTTTCCTGTTAAATCTAGTAGGAATAAGCTGTTATAGAAATGTATGTTGTTCTCGTGTGCCTTTAGAAATCCTTTTTTTTGTCTTCTCCCCAAGAGACGGCAGGAGGAGCAGTTAAGTGAAATTTTCTCTTTCACAGCCTGGGACACGTGCATCCAGACATACTGATGTGGATGTGATAACAATGGCTGCCAACACAACTCTGTCATACAATAAATTCCACAAGGTGTCTAACAGCTTAGCTCAGGCATCTGCTTCTCAGGGGAAAACTCTTCTGAAAACAAAAGGAACATATGTAGCTTACACGGTTAGCGTCTGAGGCAGGGCTACCATCAGGAATCATGGTGGATTGCACTCTCTATATCAATAAAAAATGTTTTATTTGCCAAAAAAGAAAAGTGGTTACAAAATCAAAGCATTTGACCAATGCGTTTCACCCGTAAAACGGTTGATGATAAAACTGTCTTCATCATGGTCACAGGAAATGAAAATAAAGCAAGTAAAAGTCTGCCTGATGAAGAACGTTTTACAGTCGAAACGCGTTGGGCAAATGCTTTGGTTTTGTAACCGCTTTGGCAAATAAAACCTTTTTTTGATATAGAGTGTGCGATCCACTTTCATAATTTTTAAGTATATATATTGGAGACTTGGTTGGGCAGCCTCCTGCTGGATCAGCACCTCGAACCTGCAAATGAGTGTGCGCCTTCTGTGTTATTTTGTAAACACTGGTTAGAACTTCAGACTTTTATTCAGAGTAGTCTTCCAATACTTTGTAATCATCAGGAATCATGGTGACCATGATAGAATGTTGAGGGGGAGTGCAACCCCCAGTTATTAACTGATGGGTCACTTGGGCCCCTGATCGGGCCCTACCAAGAAGTAGCATGGGACCCTAATGAAAATAACATTTCTCACTGATGCATGGCCAAGCACCTGATCTGCCCCAGTCATGGCCATTATACTAAAAATCGACCCTGTCTCCCACAAGCTCCAGCCTCTTTACAACCCATAAACAGCAAGCACGTTTACTTCTGGAGACTTTTCTTCCACAGGCCACTGGCTGCAGTACCCCCAATACCCCCCTGATGGCAGGCCTGTGCTGGGGACAAAGGAACTCTTTCCACCTGCCCAGTTCTGAGTAATTAACTGTGTCCATTTCTTGGTTACACAGAGATTATTAAAGGACAAGGAAAGTTAAACTAAAGAAGTAGGTAGAAATGTTGTACATTATGTTTTGTGCTTCTGTACCAGCCCAAGGCAACCACAGCCCTTTAGCAGTAAAGATCTGTGTCTCCAAAGATGCCCCAGTAGCTCTCCATCTTCTTTTCTGCGGATTCACTGCACATGCTCTGTGCTGCTGTCACGTACTGAGCTTAGGGACCCACTCACAATATACAGTACACATAGAATAGAAATGTCACAATATAAGGCTGATTAGTAATTAATACAGATAATTACTACATGGCAGCACAGAAACCAGTGCAATTAGCATCAGAATTTAATAATCAGCAAACCTGTAGCATCCGCTTATATTACAGGGGAAGCTCATTTTCTGCTGGATAATTAGTGACGAGCCCTAAGCTTAGCTTCTCAACAGCTGCTCAGAGCCCACTGAGCATGTGAGTGTCACAGACACTTTCCAAGATGGTGACCCCCTGTGACAAGTTTGAAGTCCTGGATCATTGCTGCTATTGACAAGCTGAAACTTTAGGCTGGTGCAATAAGTTCAGTATATAAAATTTTTTTTAGCCATATTCATTTTTAGGGTTTAGTTCTCCTTTAAGACCCCAATGTCTTCTAATGGTAGGGCATGGGTTACAATGACAGTGTCCCAAATTATGAGGGGTATTCGGGAGATCCCATCAAACTGCCATTTGTCTGTCTGTGTGAAAAACACGTAATCTGCCATTGCCTTCCATCTTTTTTACTGTTTGGATCTGGGTCTCAACATAGGGTTTCTTCTACAGGTGGTCGAGCAGACAATGAAGATGATGATGAGGATGATGGATCTGGATCCAGCAGCCCATCCCTTTCCTACCAGAGTAAACCACCCCCAGAAGGCTGTTGTACCACCAATGGTAAGACTCAGAATACTGGAAGATTAATTGATGGGATGAATGAATCCTATTGCACCCAACCTCACTACATGCAAAGATATTCATAATATGTTTACAAACTAAATATCTTGTCTGCAATTTATGATCCTAAAAGGCATAAAGCTGGATACAGTATGTCTTAATGAATGCTCAGCTTAAGCTCCAGATCATTTATATAAAAGGAAGGAATGGTTTAGGAACATAATAATTTATTAATGAATTTATCCCAGTATTTCTAAGTTAGAAATCCGACCAACTGCGATTGCCAGAATGGACCTTATTTATGAAGAAAAAAGCCTGAAAAAATAGGGTTGGGCAAATTCCAGAGCTTTCCCCGAAAACTCCGAATTGTTCATGGTTTCTGCGTAAAAAATTCAGAAAACTACCGTAGTTTTCTGAGTTTTTTGGCGCAGAAACCACAAACTCGACGGATATCGGTACTGACATCAGCGCAGACACTGGGACCGTCCCCATTGACTTACAAAGGACCTCGAGAGATTTTAGATGCTGGGGTTTCAGATTCGGAGTTTTTAGACCATCGCACTTTAATAAATCTCGAAAAATTCGTAGTTTTTTTTTCCCTCTGAAAACTATGAATTATTCGAGGTTTGGATATTCTGAGCTGGATAAATAACCCCCTAACTGTAGGCTGTATATTCCCACCCTGAAGGTCACTGACAGTTTGTTCTAATGTACCTGTGATCTCGACCTGACCAATTGTTTTTCTCAAATTACTTTTAGGGCTCCCAACATATCCAGAGGTTGACCTGTTTTGCCAATATGTGTTGAAATTAGGGCCTCGTGGTTCCCCAAATACCTCCTGCCCCCCAGCAGCTGCAGGGTCTGCTTCCTCTGTAGTTATGGCCTTGCTTTTCAACACCATGGTCTAACATTACACTATGGTAATAAAGCTTGACACTGAAGAACTAGAAGTTGTCTCAAAAACAGGATATGTAATAAAAGGCACTAAGTTTGCCCAGGGGCAGTAACCCATAGCAACCAATCAGCAGGAAGCATTTACAGGTCACCTGTTTATATGCAAACATCTTATTGGTTGCTATACATTACTGCTCCTGGGCAAACTTAGCACCTTATATTACATATGGGGGTTAGGGTATAATGTACAATAGTATCTGTAACTGTTCTGCCTGCCCTCTTGTAATATACAGCTAAGCTTTTCGCTAATGCCCCCACTTGAGTGATGAGTGAATCTGTCCTGCTGTTTCGCTTTGCAGAAAAATTTGCGAAACTGCGAAAAAATTCTCCAAACGGTGAAAAATTAAAGTCAATGGGCATTTTTTCTTATGGATACTTTTTTGACTCTACAAATTTTTACTGCAGTTTCATGAAAAAAATTTGCAGATGGCAAAATGTGGAATTTTGCAGCCGGTGAGAAAATTTGCCAATTATTAGCCCCCACTATACTAATTAATCTCTGCCTCATCAGAGAATTCCAAGCATGTTCTATGACACCATGAGATAAATACAATTCAAGATGTGTCTCAGTTGAGTTTGATCAGTGTTGAGTGAAAAATGTATCTTTTAATCATGATTTGTAGGATTTTGTCAGGCTGGGAGGAATCTGAGACTCTCCTCACTATCTGCTGACTACTTTGATGTGCCGCCTGGATTTTTATTGGTTGGAGTCAAGTCTCCCAGTTTACCTGATCACATATTAGTGTGTGCAGTGGACAAGAGCTTTTTGCCGGATGATAACGGATGCAATGCACTACTAGGTACGTTTAGGGGGGTTATTGACTAAACTCCGAATGCAAAAATCACGAAAATTTTTTTTTAATAAAATCAGACTTTTAAAATGTTTGGAATTTATTAAACCCCTAGGATGGAAAAATCTGAATATGAAAATCCGGCATCTCAGACCTGTTGAGGTTGCATATAAGTCAATGGGAGAAGTCCCAATGATTTTTTGATGTGCCCTGGGTTTTGTGCAATACCCCAAAGTTTTCGGAGTTTTCAGGATGAAAATTCCAAAAAAAACATAAAAATCGGATGAAAAAATCCGAAAAAATAATGAAAATCTGATTTTTGACAGCAAATCAAATTTTTGGGAAAATGTAATAATAAATAAGTATAAATAAGCAGAAATATTGAGATCAATTTGGACTTTAATAAATAATCCCCTAGGTGTACCAGAGCAGCTGCAGGTTGCACATTTGTGATACAGATTATTTATTCAAGTTGTCAGTACTGATTTTGTGCAACAAGGGCAGGCAAAATACAAAAATTGGAGCAGTTCAGCATGTACTTGTAACCCGAACTCTACGGCCATTGGACTTTCCACAAAATGCAGCATCCGTTGCTAGGCACAAGCCATGCAATAGTGTAGGTCACGATGAAGGTTCAATATGGCCATTATCTTCTCTAATATATCCCCCATTTAGGACATAGAGTAACAAGGTAACCATGGCCTAAACCATGACTGACAACTTGAACAGAATAGATGAAGTGAAGAAGAACATGTAAAGAATACTTTAGCGTTTAAATAAATCTTTGACTGTATCCTCTTTAAAGGATAAGGAAAGCTACAGAAGTAGTTCATTGCCAATAGATAAACCACAATATTGCAATCTATAACACTATATTTATTCTGAATGCTTTTCCATACCTGAGTAAACAGCTCTAGAAGCTCTCTGTTTGTTTAGGATAGCAGCTGCCATATTAGCTTGGTGTGACATCACTTCCTGCCTGAGTCTCTCCCTGCTCACTCATAGCTCTGAGTTCAGATTACAGCAGGGAGGGGAGGACGGGGGGAGGCAGGGAGAGAGAGGAACAAACTGAGCATGCTCAAGCCCAAGCCCTGGAGGTTTAAGCTGAAAACAGGAAGTCTGATACAGAAGCCCATGAGTACACAATAGAAGGAAAGAAATGCTGTGTTTATTTTGACAGAGGACTCAGAGCACCATTACTTTTAGGGTTTATTGGTGTATTTATATAGACCTTTCTGATAAAGCTTATGTCATTTTAGCCATTCCTTCTCCTTTAAGGGTTTTCTGGCAACTGTGTTGGCTGTGGAGAAAAAGGCTTCCGCTATTTCACAGAGTTTTCCAATCATATCAACCTGAAGCTCACCACTCCACAGAAATACTTGAAATATTACCTCATCAGGAATACACAGGGGAACCTGACAAAGGGAGCACTGATATCTTGGAAAGGCTCTGGTGAGTACATAGAGAAATGTGGCCCTAGGCGCCTATCAAGCTCAGAATCACTGTGCTGGTATTACCAAATGCTTCCACTCCAGGTGGGCACCAACGTTTTGTGTGTGGGCTAAACCACCCTGGCAAATAGGTTTCCAGCAATATTTGGTGTCCTCCATAACTCTAAGGGCTGCTTCTAAGGAAGACACTGTTTAAAGCGCCAAGAGTTGCCCTTACTTTTTATCCTCTATACTTCCTCTTGGGCATGGGAAGTTCTAAAGGTGCAAACTATTGGTCCCTGCACGTACTGCCCAGGACTTTTTAGATATCTATTGAGCAGGTTGGAAAATGCTGCTGGTCAGCTCCTCATCAGGTTGTAGAAGCTATCTGTGGCTTATGGGTAATCCAATCTTTGGCCTGTTTTCTACAATATTATTATATTTACTTGCCTTTTTACTCACATATAAGGGCAGAGACACACGCTCAGATTCTGGGAGATTTAGTTGCCTGGCGAACAAACCTCCTCTTCTTTGGGACGACTAATCTCCCCAAACTGCCTCCCGTCGGCTAGAATGTAAAACTCCAGCGGGGTGGCACTCGGAGCGATTCGTTTTCCGAAGTTGCCCGAAGTTTCGGAAAACAAAGTGCAGCGATCGGTATCTAAATTGATTTAAATATATTTACTTTATAGATTTGATACTGTTTGACTATGGCTACTATATTGGATGGATACTATATGGGTATGGCACATAGTCTACACAGCTGTAAATTCAAAGTAACTCTGATTAGCAGCTTGCTTAAAGGGATACGTCATGGAAAAACATGCCTTAATAATGCTGCTACAGCAGACTTCTGGACTGAAAACCCGTTTTTCAAAAGAGCAAACTGATTTTTTTACATTTAATTTTGATATATGACATTGGGCTAGACATATTGACAGTTTCCTAGGTGCCCCCAGTCATGTGACTTGTGCTCTGATAAACTCCAGTCACTCTTTACTGCTGTACTGCAAGTTGGAGTGATATCACCCCTTTCCTCCCAGCAGCCTAACAACAAAACAATTGGAAGGTAACCAAATAACAGCTTCCTGGTTGATATGTGAACATGATCAGTAGTAAAAACCCATGTCCCACTGCGACTCATTTAGTTACATTGAGTAGCATTCATTTGAATCATAATTTGCCAGGGGTTGTGGATTCCTTGTAGGTCACTGGAACTAGGGCTGCCACCTGGCCGGTATTTTAACAGCCTAGCTGGTAAAACACCTGCCAGGGCCAGTATTACAAATTTACCGGCAATGTAAATTTGTAATACCCTTAAAAAAAAGCCCTTGGCCCGCCCCCAATTCGCTCAGAACTTACAGGTTTTTTTCAGTTAATTAAATGATAAAATAATCCTGATATTCTTAGTTTGCAGCTAAATAGACCAGCGTCTATATCAGTACTTGTAACAAGTCCCTTTGTTTTGTTTTCAGAGGTGAGAAGTCGGAACCTTTCCGCTAACTTGTGCTCAAGTACTGTACCTGCTGCTATTCATGATGGACCTGGATCCATGAACAAGTCAAGAGACCCAACCACTGCCCCCAATCCGTATATGAACAGAGTCCAAAATGGTATGGAGGAAAAGCCACAACAATTAGAAGTCTATGTTCTTTTCTTATCTGCATCCTAATGTTGTTATTGTTGAATTGCTAAGTCTGCCAGACATATGGATGTACTGTAAAACAACATAAATAACGCTGGCGTAACTAACATTGTGAAGAGAACCTGAACTGATTCATAGGCCTGTTTGTCTTTATAGTCTTTTCTAAAAAAGTGTTTTTTTACTGCTCTCTGGTGGGTAAATAATAATATTATAAGTCTTTATACAGCACTGAAACAATCCATAATCCTTTCCATTTTACTAGTGATTGGCGAATAAATTCGCCAGATGCAAATTCACGGCGAATTTACACGTTTTGCCGCCAATGAATAAATTAGAGAAACTGCCGTGAGAATTGGCTGGTGAGAAATCCGCTGCGTTGAAGAAATTTGGGAGCAGAAACAGAAACATTGTTGTGCGTCAAAATTATTCGGACTCCCATTGACTTTAATGCATTTGCCAAAAATAGGCGCCCGTATAACAATTGTTGCGGTGTTGAAATTGACACGCGTTAAATCATTTTGACGCCCATTGACTTCAATGTGTCTTGTGAATTTTTTGCCATTTCACAAATATTGCGGGAAATTCGTGAATTTTTCGCCGTTTCACTAATATTGCGGGAAATTTGCAAAGTTTTCGGTGATGCGAAATATCCCCATCACTACATTTTGCGAATTGGCCCCTGTCCTGTGAAGCTTACAATCAAAGGTCCCTATCACATTTATACACACATAGTTTTGTCAGCAAGGGTGGGACAGGGGGTGCTACAGTTAGTGGCTCCAAGATACATAAGTGGGATATGTGGGTTGCTAAGGGAGCAATGCTTGTGGGGACGGGGATTAGGGATGGCCATGGGTGTTGTTTTAGCATAAGGGATATTATGGGAATAACCCACCCTCAGTCACAAAATGGCTATATGACTGCAGGTAATTTTGTTTTCATTAGGGACCGATTCCACTTGTTGGCAGGGGCCCATGTTTGCTAAACTTAGTTTTATGGAGCCCCACGATTCCTGATAAGGGGTCCTGTTTGTCAGTATGTAAGTAGTCACACCTATTCTCTGGAAAAACAGTGGAAACAAAATTGTGGCATTTCAATATTACATTTGGCAAATTTAGGAAAAAAAAAATATACAAACATTTAAGTTACCTTAAATGAATAGTAAAACATGAGCAAAACTTGATCACTACAAAGAGTGGTGGTAAATGGAACATTTTCTAATTGGACCAGTGTTGTTAGTGGAGTACCGCAGGACTCTGTACTAGGTCCCTTGCTTTTCAACTTGTTTATTAATGACCTGGAGGTGGGCATTGAAAATACTGTTTCTATTTGTGCAGATGATACTAAATTGTGCAGAGCTATAGGTTCCATGCAGGATGCTGACACTTTGCAGAGTGATTTGTCTAAACTGGAAAACTGGGCAGCAAACTGGAAAATGAGGTTTAATGTTGATAAATGCAGGTTATGCACTTTGGCAAAAATAATATAAATGCAAGTTATACACTAAATGGCAGTGTGTTGGGAGTTTCCTTAAATGAAAAGGATCTAGGGGTCTTTGTAGATAACAAGTTGTCTAATTCTGGGCAGTGTCATTCTGTGGCTACTAAAGCAAATAAAGTTCTGTCTTGTATAAAAAAGGGCATTAACTCAAGGGATGAAAACATAATTATGTCTCTTTATAGGTCCCTGGTGAGGCCTCATCTGGAGTATGCAGTTCAGTTTTGGACACCAGTCCTTAAGAGGGATATAAATGAGCTGGAGAGAGTGCAGAGACTAAGTGCAACTAAATTGGTTAGAGGGACGGAAGACTTAAATTATGAGGGGAGACTGTCAAGGTTGGGGTTGTTTTCTCTGGAAAAAAGGCGCTTGGGAGGGGACATGATTACACTTTACAAGTACATTAGAGGACATTATAGACAAATGGCAGGGGACCTTTTTACCCATAAAGTGGATCACCGTACCAGAGGCCTCCCCTTTAGACTAGAAGAAAAGAACTTTCATTTGAAGCAACGTAGAGGGTTCTTCACAGTCAGGACAGTGAGGTTGTGGAATGCACTGCCGGGTGATGTTGTGATGCTGATTCAGTTAATGCCTTTAAGAATGGCTTGGATGATTTTTTGGACAGACATAATATCAAAGGCTATTGTGATACTAAACTCTATAGTTAATATAGGTATGGGTATATAGAATTTTAATTAAAAGTAGGGAGGGGTGTGTGTATGGATGCTGGGTTTTCATTTGGAGGGGTTGAACTTGATGGACTTTGTCTTTTTTCAACCCAATTTAACTATGTAACTATGTAACTATTGTATTTATAACATGTATTTTTATTTTACAGTAGATAATTGCTACTTGCACTCACAAGTCAGCTCCTCATACCAGAATATAAATGTGTCCCCAACAATCCACAAAGAGGAATCCTTCAGCACCAGCGAGAGCCCCTGTTTTAGGTACGCTTGAAAAATGTGTTTTCTTTCAAAGGGGACGTAAAGCCTGCCATGTATATTGCTGCTGTCATTTGTAATTTGGCAAACATATGATTAAAAGTAAGTCTCAAGGAGGCAAACAATAGGACAGCTTCCACCTAAATGCAAAGAGGCAGATGAGGAATGTTCAGTGTACACAATAAGTACACAAGACTTAATTGTCTGTTTAAGGGGAAAAAATATCAAGAAAAGTTGATATTTTTAAAATTGTTTTTTTTTGTCTCTGCACAAAATGACAGTTGTGCAGGATGCCCATTTCAGCCCTGAATATCTGGGGTGGGCACACTCTTCCACACTATCTGTCCTTCTGTTAACATTTGGGAATCTCTTAAGGTGGCCAAACATCTACCGGTAAAAGCTGCCGACATACCGAGTTGGCAGCTTATTGGCCCGTGTATGAGGCCCTCCGATGGGCTTCCCCGATTGATATCTGGCCGAAAACGTCCAGATGTAGATCGGGCAGGATTAAAATTCCCGTCGGATCACAGACCGCATCTGTTTGTTGATGCGTTTCCACGATCCGACCACCCGTACTCCTGCATTATGATCCGATCGTTGGGCTCACGATCGGATAAGTGCAATATCGCCCATACTGGGAAGATATTCGTTTGGCGACATCACCAAGCGAGTGGATCTCTCTGTGTATGGCCACCTTTATACTTTTTTTCATTATAAAAGAGCTGAACTAATGCACTTTATAAATTTAGAGCTCCCTTTTGGAAGGACACACATCCAGCAGGAAAGTCTGTCTCACAGAAATGATTTCATTGCCTATAAGCAATTAGTTTTGATCAGTTCAGGTCCCGTTCGCTTAGAGTTGTTTGATTGTTATAACTAATTGCACAGCTGTATATTATTATCATTAATATAATATATTGACAAAGCCAACATATTCTGCAGCGGTGTACAATAGAAGGGCATATACATCACACATACTGATTACATTTAGGTGACTGGCTGCTTCTAAATTTGTGGTTTTTTTTTTTTCCTTAATAGGAAATTTGACAAATTCTGGGCCCCCCAAAAAACGTCACAAAGGATGGTCTCCAGAGTCACCAACGTCGACAGAGGCCAGCTTTGCACAGAGCAATTTTATTAACTCAAGTAACTGTGGAAAAGGTAGTTAGTCATGATTAGAGTACGGTTATTAGCATGGAGAGAAGTAGAATAGGGTCATTGGAAGACTGGATACACTCTGGGGCCCATTTACTTAGTTCGAGTGAAGGAATAGAACTTTTTTGTTTCTTTTGGCTACTTTGACCATCGAATTGGCTACTTCGACCTTCGACTACGACTTTGAATCGAACGATTCGAACTAAAAATCATTCGACTATTCGACCATTCGATAGTCGAAGTACTGTCTCTTTAAAAAAAAAAACTTCGACCCCCTAAAACCTACCGAAGTCAGTGTTAGTCTATGGGGAAGGTCCCCATAGGCTTTGCTATCTTTTTTTGGGTCGAAGAAAAATCATTCGATCGATGGATTAAAATCCTTCGAATCGAATGGATTTTTCGTTCGATCGAACGAATTGCGGTAAATCCTTCGACTTCGATATTCGAAGTCGAAGGATTTAACTTCGACAGTCGAATATCGAGGGTTAATTAACCCTCGATATTCGACTATAAGTAAATTTGCCCCTCTGTGTCTTTAAATGACTCCGTAGGGTCATGAAAGGAGGACAATAATCTCAATTTGCCTAGGGACATGTTATCTGAAAGTTCTGTGACAATCCATTAATAATGGAAGAAGATGCTTGTGATTTCTGAAAGGGATTAATGTGACCATACTTGCAAATTGACCTGCCTTGCCTTTGCTATTCACCTTTACCTGAAGCAGAACAAATACAACAAATGAACTTTAAAAATACAGAAATGTATGAGATGCGTCACTGTTGAGAGAGAAGGTAGCACAGCAAATTTGTATACAAAATGAAACCATGAAAAATAGAATTTAGTGATGAGAGAATTCCTTTAATTTGGGGATGCACCGAATCCAGGATTCGGATTCGGTCTAATCTTTCATAAAGGATTCGGGGATTCTGCCGAATCCGAAAAAGTGAATTCGGTGCATCCCTACTTTAATTACAGAATAATTAAATAAAAAGGAGCATTGCCAGCTGGATCAGCCAATAAAGGGGTTATTCACCTTTCAAACACGTTTTAAAAAAGTTCAGCAGAAATAAAGACTTTTTTTCAACCGCTTTCCTTGTTTTATTTATTACCATTTTTCCAAAATGTAAATGTAAAATTTAATGTTCATGTCTCTGGTGTTTCAGTCTGGCAGCTCAGTGATCCAGGAGCAGATTTTGAACTGTTACAATTTGTTACATTTAGTTGATACAATTAGTCGATCCATTTCTCAGCAGCATCTGTGGGAATTATTGTAACATTTCCAACAGCTGCCTTTAAAGGATAAGTAAACCTTAAACATAATTGAATGTGACATTGATGAGGGTGCTATTCTAAGTAGGGATGCACTGAATCCAGTATTTTGGATTCGGCTGAACCCCCGAATCCTTTACGAAAGATTTGACCGAATACTGAACCAAATCCGAATCCTAATTTGCATATGCAAATTATGGGTGGGAAGGGGGAAACATTTTTTACTTCCTTGTTTTATGACAAAAAATCACGCCCACTCCTAATTTGCATATGCAAATAAGGATTCAGATTTGGTTAGGCCGGGCAGAAGGATTCGGCCGAATCTGAATCCTGCTTAAAAAGGCCAAATCCTGGGTGAATCCCGAACCGAATCCTGGATTCGGTGCATCCCTAATTCTAAGCAGTTTTGTAATGTGTATTCATTGTTTTTTTTTTTAATTCTAAGGTATTAAAGGATACATGTACTGATGTCAATGAATTTTGTTACAACAGCGCCACCTGCTGGTCATTTTCAACCAGTCTGACCACCAAGTAGTCAAGGAAGTTGTCAGGAGAAAGAAAGAGACTGCTCTGATCGTCTTCTGGTTAGGAAAAAAAATTAGAAACCTTTCTCAAATCTTTTCTAAGCAGAAGAACATCAGAGCAGCCTCTTTCTTTCTCCTGACAACTTCCTTGACTACTTGGTGGTCAGACTGGTTGGAAAATGACCAGCAGATGGCGCTGTTGTAAAAAAACTCAATGACATTAAAAGTAAATGAATCCTTTAATATCTTGGAATTAAAAATAAATAAATAATGAATGTACTTTGCAAAATGTACATTCGAATGTAAATGTAAATTAAAATGTGAGATTTATCACACCTCAACAAATTTTTGGGTCGCTCCTATTCGATCATATTTTAGACATTCAAATTATTTCGTAAACAACTTCCTGTTTTCAGAATAAACCTCCAGGGCTTGGGCTTGAGCATGCTCAGTTTGCTCCTCTCTCCCTCTCCCCCTCCCTTTCCCCCATTCCTGCTGTAATCTGAGCCCAGAGCTATGAGTGAGCAGGGAGAGACTCAGGAAGGAAGTGATGTCACACCAAGCTAATACTGCAGCTGCTATCCTAAACAAACAGACAGATCTTCTGTATCTGTTTACTCAGGTATGGTAAGGCATTCTGCAGAATAAAAAGTGTTATAGCTTGCACTATTGTGGCCTATTGCCTATCCAAGGCCTTTCTCAAAGAAAGAGAAAGGCCTTGGATAGGGCCGAAACGTCAGACTGAAGTTCTGCAAATAAAGACCAATTTTATTCATCTATAAGTCCTGAAAGTGCGGATTCTTTTGAAGGTATTGTGGAAATTTTGTCGTTTCTGCACCCAGGCATACTTACTAACTTTGTTGTGAGTGCTGGTAGCCCCGTGGAATATATATATATATATATATATATATATATATATATATATATATATATATATATATATATATATATATATATATATATATATATATTACTTAGACATCAAAAAAGAAGGACGGCACTCCGGTACATGGAATATGCTTTTATTCCAGATTCATACAAGGATCCAACGCCCTACGCGTTTCGCGAATCACTCCCTTAATCATAGGCATGCATCCTGAGCCAAACAGACAGGTTATATACAAAACGTAGATAGCGGCCCCTGCTGGGCACAATATAGTAATACAGTTAAAACACACATACTTTATTATCATTATAAAAACAGTCTACTAAAGGTAAAAACCTCGTTTTCCATATAAAACCATACTGTAATCAGAAAAGACAGTCCTTGTATAGATGTGTGTATCTTGCTGTAAACCCTGGAGAATGGGTAGCTGGTAATTAATTCATTAATAATTAATAATTGACTACCTGGGGTAAACCTTTGTTCAAATATATAGATAATAGATATATGAATATTTAAATATTTAAACATACAAATATACAAATATATATGTAAAAGAGTAGAAAAATGTAAATAGAGAATCATCAAAAAATGTAAATAAAGTAAAATTTGGGGAAGGTGGGGGAGAAAGCGTGATTATTACTGAATGTTTGAACAAAGGTTTACCCCAGGTAGTCAATTATTAATTATTAATGAATTAATTACCAGCTACCCATTCTCCAGGGTTTACAGCAAGATACACACATCTATACAAGGACTGTCTTTTCTGATTACAGTATGGTTTTATATGGAAACCCTTAAACCCTTTAACCCTTAAAAATAAGTGAATGCAAAATGGATGAGGGTGCTATGCTAAGCGCTTTTGTCATTTACATTCATTATTGATATATTTTTAATTCCAAGATATTTAAGGATACATGTACTGTTAACATAAATAAATTCTATTACAACAGCGCCACCTGCAGGTCATTTTCAGACCAGTCTGACCACCAAGTAGTCAAGAAAGTTGTCAGGAGGCTGCTCTGATGTTCTTCTGCTTAGGAAAGACTTGAGAAAGGTTTCTAATTTTTTTCCTAACCAGAAGCACATCAGAGCAGTCTCTTTCGTTCTCCTGACAACTGGTGGGGAAAAGACCAGCAGGTGGCGCTGTTGTAACAAAATTCATTCATGTTGACAGAGCATGTAGCCCTTAATATCTTAGAATTAAAAATAAATAAATAATGAATGTACATTGCAAAAGTGCTTAGCATAGAACCCTCATCAATTTTAAATTCACTTGTTTTTAAGGTTTACTTATCCTTTAAGAAATGAAATGGCTGCAAAATGCCATTGCCTTAAAAATGGTCAAATACCTAAACACAACTTAATTTCGATTAATCTGTACTGATTTGATTTAAGTGTGATCTATCTACCATGGAAGCATTAATCTGATAAATATTGATCAATATTGATATACAGGTATGGGACCTGTTATCCAGAATGCTCGGGACCTTGGGTTTTCCAGATAATGGATCTTTCTTTAATTTGGATCTTCATACCTTAAGTCTACAATAAAATCATGTAAACATTAAATAAACCCAACAGGCTGGTTTTGCTTCCAATGAGGATTAATTATATCTTAGTTGGGATCAAGTACAAGCTACTGTTTTATTATTACAGAGAAAAAGGAAATAATTTTTTAAAATTTGAATTATTTGAGTCTATGGGAGACAGCCTTTCCGTTATTCTGAGCTTTCTGGATAACTGGTTTCCAGATAATTGACCCATACCTGTATATAGAGTTCTAAAGAAAAAAAAAAAGTTGATCACTGTCCGTAGACTTCTACAATATTCAGCCTCCTGCACCAGTCTTTATTTTGTCTGTTTTGGGATCTTGAAAGTTCAGACAATGATAAGTATTCGATCAGTATTCGTCAGTTTTAACTGGAGGGAACTTTTGATTCCTGAAAATTCCATCAAAGTTCTTTCTAATATCTGGAAACCCTGCTAGAAACCTGCAGAATTTGCAGATCAAAATGTCATATTTCAGCCCCTGTGTGTTCATTGCATTTGGCTGCTTTGATTAAAAACAAATTATCATTTTCTTTATTGCAGGTTATAACACTGAATGGCACCATGTCCGCCCCTCCCAGCTGGCCATGACACAAAAGCTCTTATCCCATGTCTGTTCCATAGCCGACTCCAGCACTCAGAACCTTGATTTGGGATCATTTGAGAAAGTGGATTTTTTTATGTGTTCCTCCATTGGAGATAACTTACCAGCAAACGCTCTCTCATCTTTGGAGTTCAGGTAACACACGTCATAGAGCCACTGCATCTCTGTTCAATAATGTCATTTTGCAGGTGCTCCGTGGGCATTGCACAAAGTAGTAACTATAGAGGAAGCAGACCCTGCAGCTGCAGGGGGGGCCCAGGAGTTATAGGGCCCCGCGAGGCCCTAATTTATATACAAATTTTATACAAATTTGTATAACAAGTCAACCTCTAGACATTTTGGTGGCCTGAAAAATAATTTGCTGTAGGGCCCATTAAAGGGGAAAATTTAATATAAGCTTCTGCATAGTGAAATAAGAAACGTTGTAAATACATTAAAAAATTCTGTACTGTTTATCTTCACTATTCCTCTCTCAACATCTGTTTCGCCTCATTCTGTCTTCATTCAGGAGTTGGGTGTCAGCAGGCCCGGATTTGTGGCGAGGCCACAAAGGCCTTGGCCTAGGGTGGCAAATTTTGAGGGGCGGCACGCCCAATGACATTTAGAGGAGCGCTTGGGAGCCATGATGTGCGCATGTTCGCGGGTGCTAGGGGTCCGCCGCATGCGCTCACAGAGAGGGGGGGGGTGCGCGGCTGTGTGTGTTCCCAGCGGGTGCTAGGACCCAGACAGCCTCGGGGCACCAAAAAAGAAAATCCGGCCCTGGATGTCAGATATTCATTGACAGTTAGATCCAATATATCTTATAGGGGGGTTCCTTTTGCCTAGAAGATGTATTAGAGCTCACTCTATTAAAATCACCAGACATCATGTCTCTCTACATGCAGAATTTGTGCAAAAGGCAGTTATTTTGTTAGATTTTGTTTGTACTGGAATCAGTTATTTGACTGAGCTCTACTACATCTGCTAGGAAAGGAGCCTCCCTATAAGATATATTGGATCTAACTGTCAATGAATATCTGACACCCAACTGCTGCATGAAGAGAGAATGAAGAGAAACAGATGCTGTGAGAGGGATAGTGAAGATAAATTGATTATTTCAGAAACTATGCAGAATATTTAATTGATTGTATTTAGAAAGTTTCTTATTTCATTTTTGGGATAGTTCCCCTTTAAGGTGTAGTTACGCTACTGGCACCACCAGCAGGGTTGGACTGGGGGGGCCCGGGGCCCACTGGAGCTTCTGCCTCGGGGCCTCCCATCCGGCAACCTTACCGCCACGCGTGTGAGCATGTGCTTCAGTGCGCACTCACGCATGTACATTAGCACACATTAGTCTGCGCACTCGCACTGCTTTTTTTCTGCAAACGATTGCGCCAGGAAAAAAAACAGGGTGTGGATCTGGGCCGGCCCAGTCCGACCCTAACCACCAGCATGTGGAGATTATATTGAAAACCTCTAATCATTTTGCTTTGGTGCTCGCACTGAACATAGAGGCTGTCCCTTGATCCTCCTTTTACTATATACTGTAGAGTCTACTAACTCCTAATATTTCCTCTTATCTTCATATACAGTAAAACTTGTGCCCACAAATACCCTGACAGCAGTTATACTTAGCCTGTGCCAGATGGAGGTTGCTATTCTCATTTCACCCGCCTGCTTCACATTTCCATGGCAACTTAGCTCCCTTATGACCATAAAGTGTGCAGTATAAAGAAATGTAACTTCCGGCCGCTCTACCAAAATGCAGGTGATAATGGAACTCTTGTTTATACATGCTCCTGCTCATAAGACCTAAATGTCTTGTATTTATTTGCATAAAATAGAGACTAAAGTCATAGCTGATTTTGTGCACAGAACATTTACTGCAGACAGTGTTAGCGAGAGACATTCTTAGTAAAAAGGTCCATCTATTGATCCTTCTTGGTATTCCATGGGTCTCATTTAAAATAAATAGTGCAACGTTTAAAGGATAAGTAAACCTTAAAATAAAGTGAATGAGAAATTGATGAGGGTGCCATTCTAAGCACTTTTGAAATGAATCTAAATTCCTCATTATTTATGTACTTTGCCAGCTTGATAGTGGTGCATCCCATCCAGTGTACTTATGTCTTATTGGAGTTATTTTTTGACAAAAGACAAACTGCCTCCAATCACAATACCTCTTCCCTGCTAATGAAAGTTGGAGTTCAACTTCTTTGTCAGACTTTTTCAGCTTTCGGCTTACCCTTTCCATAAATATAACCCTAAGTGTGAGATGCAAGTTACTCTTGGATGAAGCATTTCTTACAGCTTTTTTATACAGACAGCCCTGCTTACTGGCAGATACATGAGATGATGTTCTCTTTCAGCTGGATCAGAGAAGCAGCTTTTCAATTCACACTTAGTGCTGTTTCTTCCCATAATAGATCAGCTCAATAGGGAGCAACTGATAACAAATCCTAACAAGCACAGGACTTACTGAGGTATGAAAATCATCATAGTTGTGATGGTCATAGTGCGCTGGTCTATATAGGACATACTATACTCAAATAGAAGGACACTAAGGGGCTGATTCATTAAGGGTCGAATATCGAGGGTTAATTAACCCTCTATATTTGACTAGGAATTGAAATCCTTCGACTTCGAATATCGAAGTCGAAGGATTTAGCGCAAATTCTGCGATCGTATGATCTAAGGATAATTCCTTCGATCGAACGATTAAATCCTTCGAATCGAACGATTCGAAGGATTTTAATCCAACGATCGAAGGAATATCCTTCCATCAAAAAAACTTAGGAAAGCCTATGGGGACCTTCCCCATAGGCTAACATTGACTTCGGTAGCTTTTAGCTGCCGAACTAGGGGGTCGAAGTTTTTTTTGAAGAGACAGTACTTCGACTATCAAATGGTCAAATAGTCGAACGATTTTTACTTCGAATCCTTCGATTCGAAGTTGTAGTCGAAGGTCGAAGTAGCCCATTCGATGGTCGAATTAGCCCAAAAAATACTTCGAAATTCAACGTTTTTTTACTTCGAATCCTTCACTCGAATTTAGTGAATCGGCCCCTAAAAGTCACCAAGTAGTCCAATTACTATATACAGTTTCGGACTGGCCCACCGGGAAACCAGGAAAATTCACGGTGGGCCCAGGTGTCAGGGGGTCTCTCAAACATTTAGTCTATTTCATGGCCATTCCCTATCTCCTTATGGAAAAAAATGCTTAAAGGACCAGTAACATCAATTTAAAAAAAAAAAAAAAAAATTAGTTAGTATAGAATGAAAAAAAAACACAAGGTCAAATGAAACTTGTAAATCGTCTTTTAAAAAGTCTTTATTAAGAAATAACATCGCTTGCGCTCCTCTTCAGAAAAGGCGATCCATCGTGCGACGCTCGATTTCTCCTCCCTGCTTTCATTAGAGGAGATAGCCAGGGAGGAGAAATCGAACGCCGCACAATGGATCGTCAACGTGTCGCCTTTTCTGAAGAGGAGCGCAAGCGGAGTTTCCGTAAGTTTTTGTAAGTAAATTACCTGAGTCGCAGCGGCGTGGACGGCCGCCATGCCGCCGCGCTCCTTCTCCGTCGGCTTCCGGGTCCTAGTGCGCGCGCGGCGCGCATGCGCATTATTTAAAGGCGCAGGCGCACTGGCGTAATGACGTCAGAGCGCAATGGCGCGAAATTCAAACTGTATTTAAGCCATTCATTGATACTGCTGGTTGCCTGTGATAGGATTTATCCTGTGGTTTTGCCTGAAGCCTTGTGCTGTTTGTCCGTGTTTATTCTGCTAGTTATCCGGTTTTTGACCTCTGCCTGTTTCCTGACGACGCTCCCATCTGAATCCTGACCTGTGCCTGTTACCCGACTACTCTATTGCCTGAACCCCTTCTGCTTGATACCCGGTTTTGACCCTTGCCTGCCTGACGATCCTTGCTATCTGCCTGCCTCGACCCAGCCTGTCTGACTATCCTCTCTGCCTCATCCTTGCCTGTAACCGTGATCCTCGGCCCAAAAGACTCTAGATACCTGCCGTGCCCCATTGCCTGCCAGAACTCTAGCCTTGCCCACTCATAAGTCCAGGTGGCACCCCAGTAGGCGGAGGGCCTTCCCGAAGCCCAAAAGTGGTCACACATACTGGTGAAGAGAGCTCTGACCACGGTGCTTGGCTCTAGTTCTGGTATTGGGTGCTGGCCGTGACAGTTTTTTAGCGATTTAAAAGTATAATTTGTCTTTGTGGGTTTTTTTTCGTTCTATACTAACAAATTTCTTTTGTTACTGATCCTTTAGTAATGGAAGAAAAGGGTAAGAAGATATAAAAGACTAGGAGAATAAAGAGGTTGAGTGAGGAGAGGAGGAATAATAGTTAGGAAAGTGGGCCCACGGTCTCAGGTTTTCTGGTGGGTCCCTGGTATCCCAGTCCAAAACTGACTATATAGTGAATAATGAATTATCTACTGTAAAATAGGGATATTATAAGTCACTGAGGAGTTCTATGATCACTGACTGACTTTCCCACACATGACAGTCATCTCTTTAGGAATTGCACCCCTTTCACACCTGCACCCTAACAGGTGCTGCTGCTTCCCCCCAACTGTGGCCCTGCTCATAAGCTATTCATGGTGTGCACCATACAGTCATTCTTTGCATATTTGCTTTTCCATGTATAAATGGTACATGTCTCAGAACAGACTTTTTCTTTAGACGTTGCTGCAACGGTGCTGTAGAAACTTCAGGTGAAATAAATAATATAGCAGCTCCTACAGACAAATATATAGTGAATAAAGTACCCCCTCTTGTAAAATATAAGGATATTACAAGTTAACGAGGAGTTTCATGACCATATAAAAACACAAGGCCGAAGGCCGAGTGTTTTTATACAGGTCATGGAACTCCGAGGTAACTTCTAATATCCTCATATTTTGCAACTGGGGTTACTTTATTTATTATAATACACAAATTTAAGTGAGTCGTGTGACAGAAATGACATCAGAACTCACCGTTCATAACTGATGACATCAGAACTCACTGTTTATAAGGATATAATTTACAGGATATTCATGACTTTTGTGTATTATAAATGTATACTTCAGAGACTTAGGGGGCTACATATCAAAGTCCGGATTTATCTCAATATTATCTGCTACAAACTCCAATCAAATCTGTTTTAATATTACATTTTACCAAAAATTTGCTTTGCAGGAAAAAATCAGATTTTCAAAAAAAAATCATTGGGACTTCTCCCATTGGGGCAAATTCATTAAGCGCCGAAGCGCCGAACGCTAGCGTTACTTCGCTAGCGTTTGGCATTTTCGTTACTGCGCAAATTCACTAACAAACGCTGGCGTAGTTTCGCTAGTGTTACTTCGCACCCTTACGCCTGGTGAAGTTTCGCTAGCGACGTAACTACGCAAATTCACGCGCGCAGTGTACTGAACGCTACCTTTTACGCTACCTTTTACGCTAGACTTCCTTCGCCACCTCAGACCAGGCGAAGCGCAATAGAATAGATAGGGATTGCTTCAAAAAAAGTCAAAAATTTTTCTAAGTCCCAAAAAACGCTGGCGTGTTTTCTACATTATGGGTGATAGGCTGAAAAAGATCGAAAAAATTTTTGGGGCTCCCCTCCTTCCCCCCTACATTTCCTGACTCATGGCAACTTACCTAGACAGTGGGCACATGTGTAGGGCAAAATAAAATTTTTATTTGATGTTTTGAAGCTTTTCTAGCCATTTGTAGTGCTGATACGTATTCCTCCATTGAAATTTGAATTTGGCGCCGTATGCAAATTAGCCTTCGCTAGCGTAACTTCGCTTTACTTAGCGAAGCAACGCTAGCGCAACTTCGCAACCTTACGCTACCCCTGTGCGCAACTTCGGATTTTAGTGAATTTCTGAAGCGCTGGCGAAACTACGCCTGGCGAAGTGTGGCAAAGTGCGGCGAAGTGCGGCAAAGTTACGCCTGGTGCAACTACGAATCTTAGTGAATTTGCCCCATTGACTTATATACAAAGGTCTGAGATGTCGGATTTTTAGATTCTGACTTTTCCATCCTCGGGGGTTTAATAAATTCTGAAAAATTCGGGATTTTTTAAAAGTCCGATTTTATAAAAAAATAAATCACAGATTTAACCCCCCTAAAAGTATGCCCTGTTCTCATCGTTGATGTAAATTTAATGGAAGAAGAGTCGATTTTGCTTTGAAATAAGTTATACCCATAACAGTAATTTATTCTAGGCAGGTGACAACAGACATTACGCAGCGGGATGAACTTGTGCACCTCTCGGATATCCAATGTCTAAATTCTGTTTGCTGCACAATTAATATTCTATATTCAACCTTTCC